>NC_053394.1:413594359-413901859 GCF_905171765.1 Bufo bufo
TTAATGCTTATTTAGGGCACCCATAAACCTGCAGAGCCTTTACCTGCAGTACCTAATACATGATCGCCTCAGAATAAAAACCCCATGGAGATGGGGGGTGTAAGTTTACAGAACAGGGAGAGGCTGAAAGAGACAAATAATGGATTTGACCATCTTATGGCTTCCTGCTCATGAGGCCATGAACACCTTTTTTGTGTCCTTCAAAGATACTGTTCCTCATAAGTTTTTTTTTATTTTTTTTATTAAAGGGGTTGTATTATCAGAATAACCTCTGTCCATATTCTCTATTTGGTTAAATGTACATCTGGTTAGGTGACCCCCAAAATAAGCTAAAAAGAGGGGCAGCTATGGCGACCCCAACGTTTCCATGTGTTTATATGTTCTGCTAGATGTGACCTTGATAGAGGCTTCTATTTAAAGGAGTTTTCAAAGATTCTGATGTTGATGACCTGTCCTTTTGATCAGCGGGGTCAGATACCCAGCTGTTTTGAGGAGGTTGTGGCTGCGCCTAGGCCATGTGGCAGGTGAACATGACGTCACTGGCCCTTAGACAATATCAGATTTGCCTTTTGTCGGACCCTTGCCGATCTCAGGGATAGGTCATCAATATCCAAGTGGATTCCCCCCCCCCCCCCCTCCCTCCACAAATCTTGCAGTGTGTTTCTTTTGCAAATCTGCATTAATGGGGTCATCCTCATCTGATCAGTGGGGGTCCGACACCCAGGCCACCTCCCGATCAGCTGTTTGAGAAAGCCCCGGCACTCCGGTGAGCACCGTGGCCTTCAGACTGCTTACTCAAGGCCAGTGACGCCATCACCATCTGTCATGTGGCCTGGGCGCAGTTCAGCCCCCTTCAAGGGATTTTGCTCCGCTTTACATTGAAAGGGGGTGAAGTGAGCATGGCAGAATTTGACATTGTGTAGTTCAGTTTCTGTGCGGAAAATCTACATGACTGGTACGGTGATATGCTGCAGATTTTCCATGAGCAAGTCTGTACTGAAAATTCATTGGCGCTGTGCAATTTATCCTTGGGGACGTCCAGATTGTTTCCACAGCAATTCCCAACGAAGTTTGTGGATTTCCTTAGAAGCAAAAGAAAACATCCTTAGCTGTAGACCTACAGGTAGTACCAGTGTTTTGCTTGGATTGTATTGTGGATTTTGACCTTCTCTTGAAGTCAGTGAAATAATTCTGCAACAGGTCAAATTTTGTGGGAAAATTTACGTCGTGTGTAATCGTCTACTTGCCTTGGCGCCATTATCTGCTGCGAAAATCCACTGGTAATATCTGCCTCAATGCCTTCCCTGGCTCTGATGAAATCCAGTACAGCTTATTCATATGGATTCCATCTCTCCGTCAGAAATTCCTAGTCTGGAAATATCCTACGGTCAGTATGATTTATACCCGCATGCCGCAGCAATGTCCCCATCTTCCAACTAAATCCTCCCTTACTGGTGTTTTTGTAATGAGCCCGCTGTTTGTTAGTGCTGCTCGGACTTCATATCTGCTGTGCGCTCCACTTTTCTTGCTTTTCCTATAAATTATACATTTGTGATGGCTTCGGCATTGCTGCAAGTGTTTTCCTCCTCCTGCTTAGAATCCTAATGAAGACCCGGGGGAGGCTGGTAGCGGGTGACTGTGTGACTTTTATTGACATAGTTTGAACTTTTCTGATATATACAGTCATGTGAAAAAATTAGGACACCCTTTGAAAGCATGTGGTTTTTTGTAACATTTTTAATAAATGGTTATTTCATCTCCGTTTCAACAATACAGAGAGATTAAAGTAATCCAACTAAACAAAGAAAACTGAAGAAAAGTCTTTTCAAGATCTTCTGTAAATGTCATTCTACAAAAATGCCTATTCTAACTGAGGAAAAAGATAGGACACCCTCACATGTATTCCCTCTTAAATTGGCTCAGATCTCACACAGGTATATCACACCAGGTGCACATAATTAGTAGATCGTTACTCTGCATGTTGAATGAGGCTTGCCCTATTTAAACCTCAGACATTTAGTTTGGTGTGCTCCTGACTGTTGAAGTGAGAGTGAGCACCATGGTGAGAGCAAAAGAGCTGTCAGAGGACTTCAGAAAAAAGATTGTAGCAGCCTATGAGTCTGGGAAGGGATTTAAAAAGATCTCAAAAGATTTTGAAATCAGCCATTCCACTGTCCGGAAGATAGTCTACAAGTGGAGGGCTTTCAAAACAACTGCCAACATGCCCAGGACTGGTCGCCTCAGCAAGTTCACCCCAAGAGCAGACCGCAAGATGCTAAAAGAGGTATCCAAAAACCCTAAAGTGTCATCTCAAGAACTACAGCAGGCTCTGGCTACTGTTGATGTAGAAGTACATGCCTCTACAATCAGAAAGAGACTGTACAAGTTTAACTTGCATGGGAGGTGTGCAAGGAGGAAACCTTTGCTTTCCAAGAGAAACATCGAGGCCAGACTGACATTTGCCAGCGATAAAGTTGACAAAGACCAGGACTTCTGGAATAATGTTCTTTGGACAGATGAGTCCAAAATTGAATTATTTGGACACAACATCAGAGGACATGTTTGGCGTAAACCAAACATAGCATTCCAAGAAAAGAACCTCATACCAACTGTGAAGCATGGAGGTGGAAGTGTCATGGTTTGGGGCTGCTTTGCTGCAGCAGGACCTGGTCAGCTCACCATCATAGAATCCACGATGAATTCTACTGTGTATCAGAAGGTGCTTGAAGAACATGTGAGACCATCAGTTAGAAAATTAAAGCTGAAGCGGAACTGGACCATGCAACATGACAATGACCCAAAACATACTAGTAAATCAACCAAAGATTGGCTGAAAAAGAAGAAATGGAGAGTCCTGGAATGGCCAAGTCAAAGTCCAGATTTGAATCCCATTGAGATGCTGTGGGGTGACTTGAAAAGGGCTGTACGTGCAAGAAACCCCTCAAACATCTCACAGCTGAAAAAGTTCTGCATTGAGGAGTGGGGTAAAATTTCCTCAGACCGATGTCGAAGACTGGTAGATGGCTACAAGAACCGTCTCACTGCAGTTATTTCAGCCAAAGGAGGTAACACTCGCTATTAGGGGCAAGGGTGTCCTATCTTTTTCCTCAGTTAGAATAGGCATTTTTGTAGAATGACATTTACAGAAGATCTTGAAAAGACTTTTCTTCAGTTTTCTTTGTTTAGTCGGATTACTTTAATCTCTCTGTATTGTTGAAACGGAGATGAAATAACCATTTATTAAAAATGTTACAAAAAACCACATGCTTTCAAAGGGTGTCCTAATTTTTTCACAAGACTGTATCTGTACATAGACAGCTTCCTGTCTGAGGGTCCTTATACACAGGACGCACGACAATGTGGACTGTCAGCGCTCTTTTAAGGACCTTCACACAGGCAAATAATTGGATGAAGGAACAGCCACGTGAATGATCGGACCATTAGTTTATATTGCTGTCAGCAGCACATCCCCTGCTTCCATGGTGCAGTCTACTGCTGGCATATAAGATCCCATCAGCCGACCATCTGTCATATAGTAGATCATAATATTGCAGATGTAAAGGGTATGTACTTGTAATTGAGTTTTACTTCTATGCATACCTGTGTCTCCATGGTGACAGACTACTAACAACCCCTGTGCGTAGTCAGGTCTCGCGTTTATGTTTTGCTTTATATAAAGTAGAGGCAGTAGTAGTTAATTTTCACTAAAAGGGCTTGTCATTAAGAAATCACCTTTTTATATGTCCTTATCTACACCTTCATATGAACCCTCTGTATAAGCCAGGGTAGAGAGCCGCCGCAAACAGCAGTTCTCAATGCGGCATAAATGGCGGATTTGTCTAATGTTGGGGGGGGTGGGGGGCACATCACTGAAAGAAGTCAGAAGTGAAGTAGCCATTCGCGTTACTGGGAAGGATGAGGGTTGATCTGTCCTGGAGCTGTAATGATATATGCATTTCAGAGAAAACAGACTTGGGCTACTTTCACACTAGCGGCAGGACGGATCCGACAGGCTGTGCACCCTGTCGGATCCGTCCTGCTGCTATTTCGCCGTACCGCCGGACTGCTGCTCCGTCCCCATTGACTATAATAGGGACGGGGGTGGAGCTCCGGCGCAACACGGCAGTGCACGGCGAGAGGCCGCCGGACTAAAAGTACTGCATGTCCGACTTTTCTAGTCAATGGGGACGGAGCGGCATTCTGGCAGCATGGCGAAATAGCGGCAGGACGGATCCGACAGGGTGAACAGCCTGTCGGATCCGTCCTGCCGCTAGTGTGAAAGTACCCTAAGCCGTTTTAAAGTCTTATATGAAAAAATTGTGCTGATGAGCCTGACACGGAGGAAACAGTGCGCAGTAAGGGCGCGTTTACACACTGGAATTTTGGTGCAAACACTGCGTGAAAATTCTGCCGGCTGCTGTTCAATGTCTGCTTCCCATTGTTTTCAATGAGAGGCAGCACTGCAGTTTGCAGTTTAAAGCCTATGTACATCTTTGGGGATCTTTTTTTTTATTATTGCATTCTATTATTGCTAAAGATAATTTTTTTAATTGGTCTTTATTAAAATATAGAGTCCTTTTTTCTGTACAGGGTTGAGATGCTCTTGCAAAAGCCTGTGGAATATCTGTCCTTTCCGTCATCTGGGGAGCAGACTGACTCTTTATCTCTGCTCTTTGAACTCCTCACTCTTAGCTAAGTGCTTACCTTACTGATAGGAATGTGGCCTAAATAAGTGTTTATGACCTCTCAGTAGTTTAGAGATACGGGTTATTAGATGACAAGCACAAAGGGAAAGTGAAAGTACCAGTCACCTGGCTAGAAAAACAGTTAACCCTTTGTGACAGAACGGTTCAATATTTTTAATAAAAGCCAATTAAAAAAAGGATTTTTAGACAAAAACTAAGTAACATGCAATCGTAAAAAAAATTGCCTCCGAAGGTGTGCATAGCCTTAAAAGCCACAACCACAATTTGATGGATGGACTGACAGAATCTTGGTCATTGTATACAAATTTGTATTTTATTAATAGTTTTATTAATAACCAATAAAAAAAAAAGCCACAACCACACCAAGAAGGGACATGTTATGTTGTCTTGTCATGGTTACTAAGAGCTGCCGCTTGGAGCCATAGCTGGTGCCTGCTTACGATTTGGCACCATTCAATGGCACTAAGCCGCTACAGCAGGGATGCCCAACCTGCCGCCCTGCAGCTGTTGCAAAACTACAACTTCCAGCATGTCTGGACAGCCTACAACTATCAGGTCATGCTGGGAGTTTTAGTTTTGCAACAGCTGGAGGGCCACAAGTTGGGCATCCCTGTGCTAGTGGGTCCACCTCATCTAAAGTGAACAACCATGGCAGAAACCACAGTATGAACTTACTGAGAGACTCCCACCCCTGACCTAAAGAGCACCTGTCAGGATCAACCCTAGTAAACCTGGCATAGTATTAAAAAAAAATAATCCTTTTATTCTTTATGCAAATGAGGGCTAGGGTCCATCCTTCGGTGCTCTTTAAGGATTAAAGGCTTTTTTGTTTGGAAATGCCACAGCAGACTTTTACAAGATGGGTATCATTTTAATGAGCAGGATCAAACCCATCATGCAATATGCCTAGTTTATTAGGGTTTGACCTTCTGACAGGTGCTCGTTAAAGAACCTTTATTACCCTTCTAACTTTTTTGTGTGGCAGGGAAGTGCCAATTTTCAAGGGTGTCCCTTAAATAGTGAAGCTCTACCGTTGGCTTGACTCTTCTCTGTTGGCGAAGGCTATTGTCCTTCTATCCTAGTAGCTGTTCAGTTGATCCTAATGTTCGTTAACTTTTTTTTTTCAATGGTTTTGTTTACTTGTTTTACCCACAGAACAATCTATAGAATATAGTTTTTTTTTCTGTAAAATTACATTTATGGTCACATACGTACATTCTGCTCCTCGGTGGTAGACAGACATGACTTAGTAGGTTTCCTTCACATTGTGCATGTGGCCTCACGCGCTGTCCTGTTGGTCTCACTGAAATTCGCTGTGGTATGCTGATCATCCCTAGAGGCTGACCACACTCTTCGTGAAGATATAAAACCGTGTCTGCTCTTCAGATACGCTCATAACTTTCACTGTTCTTCCATAATTTGGTTAAGGTATTTTTTCTGGCGTCTCTACTAGACAGTGCCATGCACTTATCTCTCACCGCTTATTGTGTAGAACATGTGTATCTCACGTTTTCCCATCAGCCTCATAGCATGACCTATTACTTCAGTCTCACTATCTTCTCTCAGAACCATTTCTGTAACCCCTTGTTTAGGCTGGCGACTTCTTATATCGGCTGGGGTACGAAGCTTTAAAGGATTCAGGTTTTTAGAGTTGAGAAAAAAGGTCAAAAAAAGTATGAGGCGCCTCTGTAAAAACTTCTTAATTAGTTTTTTTTTTTTACAAAGTTTTCGCATTTGAATCAAAAGCTAAATGACTTGATTAGGTATTGAGATTGTTAAAGGGTAACTGTCATGTTTTCATAAAAAAAAAAATCTATTTTAGCATATGTTACTGCTGAAGCAGCATTATGCATAAAGCAATCTTTAGTTTCTTCACTTACCACTGTTTTCCTCGAGCTTTTCCCTTAGTTACAGCTCTTTTAACCTGTACAATATGGGGACATTCTCAAGATGGCTCCTCCGCCAGTTCTGAAGCCAAAACTGCTTTCCCTCACTTCCCATACACACTTGCTGTAGCCAGCAGCTCCCTGCCAGCCAATCAGATTGGATTACTGAGAGACACGCCTCCTCACTCTGAAGCCTAAGTGCAGGGTGAAGGACCGCCCCTTTGTCTTCCTGTCTTCTTAGCCGAAAACAGACAAGCCATAGCAACTGTCTTTTTAAGGGAGCAGTGGAAAGGGACAGGGGACATTAAAGAAAGCTGTTAGTCATTGACAAATTAACTCAGGTATACATGCCGAGCTCTAATAAACTAGCAAATGGAAAAAAAAAAAAGGCAGTTATCCTTTAAAGGGGTTCTCCGGTGTCTAATAGTGATGACCTCTCCTATAGGTCATCAATATCAGATCGGCAGGGGTCCGACACCCAGCCCCCCTCTGTTTGAAGCACA
The DNA here is from genome assembly GCF_905171765.1 of Bufo bufo. Taxonomy (NCBI): domain Eukaryota; kingdom Metazoa; phylum Chordata; class Amphibia; order Anura; family Bufonidae; genus Bufo; species Bufo bufo. Next base: position 413,601,455 of record NC_053394.1, read on the forward strand.
GGCTGTCCATTGCATAGTGGCTGTGCTTGGTATTGCATCTCAGGCTCATTCACTTGAATGGGACTGAGCTGTGCCTGGACCATGTAACAGATAATGTGGCTTCATAGGCCTTGGAAGAGAGCAGCGGCCTCGTCAAACAGTTGATTGATGGCTGTGCCTGGAGTCTGACCCCCACTGATCAGATATCGGTGACCTGTCCTATAGGTCATCAATATTCAACACCTAAGAAACCCTTTTGAGGTGGCCATTAATTAGAAAATGTTGCCACTTAGCTTTGGGACAAAAACATTCTGCAATATGCAGTGGCGTATATACAATGCAGGCAGACCATGCAACTACCGTGGGGTCTGATTTGGGCTGGGGGAAAACGCCACTAGGATGAGCACATTGTATAGAAATTTTACAACCGCCGATACCATGTTTAATGACCCGTATGGTGGAAGTCTCTAGTGGGGTTAAGGCAGTGTGCTGCTATATGTAGTGTTTGTATTAGCCATTAAGTGAAAAGAAGTATAAAAAAAAGTCTCAAAGGGAATCAGTCATCAACTTTACGCTGCCCATACTAACCGCAGCATAAAGAAGAGACAGGTGAGTTGATTTCAGCGGTCGGTCATTTATACGTTAATAGTAAGTGGTTGTCGAGAACCAACATCACAATCATTGCAGACTGGGCCTGGAAAAGAGTCCCGGCCCCCTGAGAAGAGTCCTGGTTATTCATGAATTCCTGCTCTCCTGCCGATGACTGACGTCTAATACAGAGTTTTCTCCCTTCCTGTCTAGGAGAGAACTGCCAATCATCAGCAGGTGGGTGAGAGAGCAGGAGATTATAATAACCAGGACTCTTCTCAGGTAGATCTGACTCTTTTCAAGCCCTGGGCTGCAGTGATTAAGATGCTGGTTCTCAGCAACCACTTACTTTTAGCTCATAAGTGACACAGCGCTGACATCAGCATTTGTCACTATTTATGCTGCCCTCAATGAGGTCAGCATACAGTTGATGACAGGTTCCCTTTAAGTTGAATCTCCTACTTGGAGCGCTGTAGGTCCCTTGTGAAGTGGGTGTTGTTCAAACCAGACATTGCAAGAGATACGGACTGCGCTGTTCTCTTCGAATCTACAAATAGACTGAGGAGTAAAGGTCCCAAACCGTTTATCCTCCTTCCCTCTTCTCTACTGCCGATCACTGCTGGTCAAGTCAATTGCGGTGCTGCTGCTTCCTCATTCAGCAAACCCACCTCCATTTTAAATTGTTGGGAGCAGAAAGTGAAGCACCGGTGATAATTGTATAACACAAAAGGTTTTATTATACTCACAAAAGTAGATTAAAATCAGACACATCAAATGTTGAAAAACGGTTGCCCGTAGTTTGCCCGACCTAGGTTTCGTCTCTCCATCATGGGAGGATAAGCAGTTTGGGACCTTTACTCCTCAGCCTATTTGTAGATGCAAAGAGAGCAGCACGGTCCGTATCTCTTGCAATTTGTATTAGTCATATCTTATCAATATTCTATAAACGGCCCACATTGGAGTACCCTTTTAAGTTAACAATTTAAGACGAGGAGTCCAACCAACACACCTGGTAGATGAGGAATCTCATGGTTTAAAACCATTTTTTCTCGATCCAGCTGGGCTCATTTCTTCCCTTTTTTGGTGGAACTTAGGTTCTCTAACCAAGATGATGGTTTTCAATATGGTGAGAAACCTGTTTGTGCAATATTGAGGGTCTCTGATCTTATATGGCAGGCCTGGAAGCCTTCACAAGGCTCCTGGCTGTCATAGCAGCCAAACCACACTCGCAATCTTGTCACAGAGGAACGATTAGTTATTGGGAGTGGCCCACTCCTGGTAAATGACCACTCAGATGCCATGGTTGCAGTCCACCACAGCATCTGAGGGGTTAAATGTCTGTGATTGGAGTTATCTCTGATCCTGGACACCGCTATATAACAGAGCAGTCACCGCAGCTATGGCACCTGTTCAGCTCCTGAGTAGGCCCCATGCATAAAGACCTGACATCCGCCATACATGTATGGTGGATGTCACCAATAGGTTAAAGCAGTGTGCTGCTATATGTTGTGTTTGTATTGGCCAAATATATGGCATAAATGACCAACTTTGTTACCCCAGCTGAAAAGAGCTTAGAGAGCTAAGACGTCTTCTGCTCACAGTGGCATAAATGTACCTTCTTTAAGTTTGTCTCTTCTTATATTAGGAAATCATTCCGATCAACAAATGTCCTGTAGACTGATCACTAATGGTCTTCAGATCATAATCTAATACGAAAGGTTGTACCATCCATACATATGGCTTCAAAGTTAAAGCCGACCATACACATCAGATAAGTCGAACGAGATGGCCAGTTTGGGCTATTTTGCGTGAAAATATTAGCATGGATGGAGGCAGACTTTTGACTGCCAATAACGTGATTGGCCAAGTTGTAAAATTTTGGCTGATGGCCTAACCAATCTACAGGTGTATGGTATGATTGGCTGGTCATTTGCCATTTTACTCAAGGACAGTCACTTGACGTGTTACTGCTGGGGCCTCTTGTACGACTGATCCCACTGATGACGGATTAATTTTTGAAATTCTTTAGTCTTTACCTCCATAAGTCAGTGCTTCTGTGTGTCATCCAATGTAAGGCCTCTCTTATCCACATTAGCTATTGGGCTCCCACTATATGGACAGTAGGAACCAGTCCCCATGTTCAAAGCTGTGACTCCATTTTTCTTGTTTTGGGTTTTAGATGAAGACGGTTAGTGTGGCCCTCGTGTTGTGTCTTAATGTTGGAGTTGACCCACCGGACGTGGTGAAGACCACCCCATGTGCTCGACTAGAGTGTTGGATTGGTGAGTACCTGTTAGTCATTGGTAAAGTATGCTATGTGATCATGTTCCAGGATATTCCTGTTTCAGCAAATAAGGCACCATTCACAAGACAATGTTTATTTTGCGGTTCACAAACCATGGATGCGGTCCGTGTGCCGTCAGCATTTTTTTGAGACCCCATTGACTTCAATAAGTCTGTGGTCCTATATTTTTCCGCTAAATACGGACCACAGACCCATTGAAGTCAATGGGTCCTCAAAAAATACGGATGCACGGACAGTATATTTTATTTAGCGAATCCGCAATTTGTAGACCACAAAATACATACGGTCGTGTGCATGAGGCCTAAACGTTATTGAATATGTAATGAGAAGTTATATAATTTTCCAGTGTACTTTCTGTGTCAATTTCTCATGCTTCTCGGGATCTCTGCTTGCTATCTTTGAATATGAACCTTCAGTGTTTACTTTAAGTGCTAAATTAGTACATGACTGAAGGTCAAGAACCATTGGGAGACATGGCAGTACTCAAGCTACGTATTTCTCCATGTCGCAGCTACATTTGTATACCTCTTACCAAGGCCTCTTCTAAAATCTCAGCATACAGGGAAAAAAACTACCTTTTGGTGACAGAAAATACAAAATTTCAACAGTGTTGTTGCATTCTGCTTAGAAAAACACCAGTAATGCAGTGCAGTAATGTACGGATAGGTTGGGTTCAGACTTCCGTATGAATGGTCCGGATCCGTTCCGCAATTATGTGGAACGGGTGCGGACCCATTCATTTTCAATGGGGCCGGTAAAGATGCAGACAGTAGGGATGAGCGAACCCGAACTGTATAGTTCGGGTTCGTACCGAATTTTGGGGTGTCCGTGACACGGACCCGAACCCGAACATTTTCATAAAAGTCCGGGTTCGAGTTCGGTGTTCGGCGCTTTCTTGGCGCTTTTTGAAAGGCTGCAAAGCAGCCAATCAACAAGCGTCATACTACTTGCCCCAAGAGGCCATCACAGCCTTGCCTACTATTGGCATGGCTGTGATTGGCCAGTGCAGCATGTGACCCAGCCTCTATATAAGCTTGGGTCACGTAGCGCTGCACGTCACTCTGCTGATACAAGCATAGGGAGAGGTTGCAGCTGCGACGTTAGGGCGAGATTAGGCAGTGATTAACTCCTCCAAAAGACTTCATTCAGTGATCGATCTACAGCTGTGGATCATTGAAGTGCTGATATTGAATTGCTCAGTGTTTTTAGGCTGCCCAGAGCGTTTTTCAGTCACTTTTTTCTGGGGTGATCGGCCGCCATTTTGTGGCTTGTGGTGCGCCAGCACAAGCTGCCACCAAGTCCATTTAACCATCAATAGTGTGGTTATTTTTTGCTATATCCTACATCAGGGTCAAGCTTTCATCAAGTGCATTTAACCATCAATAGTGTGGTTATTTTCTGGCCATATACTACATCAGGGGCAAGTTGAGCCTGTCACTCAGCGCCTAAAAAATAGGCCTCACATTTATATTCATCCAAATCTGTCATTACTGTTTTAGCTGGTCAAGTTCTTTTTAGTGTCCGTCAAAGCACAGTTTTTGCTCTGGGTTGAAAAACAATTCCCAATTTTGCAATTCTCAAAATTAGTGGTTTCTGCTGTATCAGGCCTACTTTAAATCTATCCCTAAAAGGGTAGATTAGATTTAAGGTGCTGATAGGGTCATTCTCAAGAACTTCACACACACGCTACAGTGCAGATCCAAGTCTAATTCTGTCCGTAAACGTATACCTGTCACCCAGCGCCTAAATAATAGGCCTCACATTTATATTCAGCTAAATCTGTCATTACTTGTGTGCCTGTATTAGTGTAATACGGTACCTAAATAGATAGCCAGATAGTGTTAGGTGTCTGTAAAAAAAAAGGCCTGATTTTGAATTCAATACATTGGCCCGAATAATATTTTTCTTATTGTGGTGAACGGTAACAATGAGGAAAACATCTAGTAAGGGACGCGGACGCGGACATGGTCGTGGTGGTGTTAGTGGACCCTCTGGTGCTGGGAGAGGACGTGGCCGTTCTGCCACAGCCACACGTCCTAGTGAACCAACTACCTCAGGTCCCAGTAGCCGCCATAATTTACAGGGATATTTGGTGGGGCCCAATGCCGTTCTAAGGATGGTAAGGCCTGAGCAGGTACAGGCATTAGTCAATTGGGTGGCCGACAGTGCATCCAGCACGTTCACATTACCCACCCAGTCTTCTGCAGAAAGCGCACAGATGGCGCATGAAAACCAAGCCCATCAGTCTGTCACATCACCCCCATGCATATCAGGGAAACTGTCTGAGCCTCAAGTTATGCAGCAGTCTCTTATGCTGTTTGAAGACTCTGCTGGCAGGGTTTCCCAAGAGCATCCACCTAGCCCTTCCCCAGGGGTGGAAGAGATAGAATGCACTAACGCACAACCACTTATGTTTCCTGATGATGAGGACATGGGAATACCACCTCAGCACGTCTCTGATGATGACGAAACACAGGTGCCAACTGCTGCGTCTTTCTGCAGTGTGCAGACTGAACAGGAGGTCAGGGATCAAGACTGGGTGGAAGACGATGCAGGGGACGATGAGGTCCTAGACCCCACATGGAATGAAGGTCGTGCCACTGACTTTCACAGTTCGGAGGAAGAGGCAGTGGTGAGACCGAGCCAACAGCATAGCAAAAGAGGGAGCAGTGGGCAAAATCAGAACACCTGCCGCCAAGAGACTCCGCCTGCTACTGACCGCCGCCATCTGGGACCGAGCACACCAAAGGCAGCTTCAAGAAGTTCCCTGGCATGGCACTTCTTCAAACAATGTGCTGACGACAAGACCCGAGTGGTTTGCACGCTGTGCCATCAGAGCCTGAAGCGAGGCATTAACGTTCTGAACCTTAGCACAACCTGCATGACCAGGCACCTGCATGCAAAGCATGAACTGCAGTGGAGTAAACACCTTAAAAACAAGGAACTCACTCAGGCTCCCCCTGCTACCTCTTCTGCTGTTGCCGCCTCGGCCTATTCTGCTGCTGCCGCCGCCTCGGCCTCTTCCTCCGCCTCTGGAGGAACGTTGGCACCTGCCGCCCAGCAAACATGGGCTGTACCACCAACACCACCACCTGCGTCACCAAGCATCTCAACCATGTCACACGGCAGCGTTCAGCTCTCCATCTCACAAACATTTGAGAGAAAGCGTAAATTCCCACCTAGCCAGCATTTCTAAACTACTGGCCTATGAAATGCTGTCATTTAGGCTGGTGGACACAGACAGCTTCAAACAGCTCATGTCGCTTGCTGTCCCACAGTATGTTGTTCCCAGCCGGCACTACTTCTCCAAGAGAGCCGTGCCTTTCCTGCACAACCAAGTATCTGATAAAATCAAGTAGAGTTGTTGCGATACCAAATTTTTGATTCGGTTTCGATACCATGAAAAAGTATTGCGATACTCGATACCACGCGAAAAAAATAAACAAAAAAAGCCACGTGCATTCCTCATTTTTAAAAATGGCGAATCGCGCAGTTTTTATTTTATTTTTTCTGTTACGGCATTCACCACCTAGATTTTTTTTTTATATTTTAATAGTTTGGACTTTTCTGACGTGGCGATGTAATATGTTTATTTATATATTTTATATGTGAAATTGGGAAAAGGGGGGTGATTTATACTTCATATTTTAGTGTTTTTTTTTTTTTCACTTTTTATTTAATAACTATTTCCCCCCTTAGGGGCTAGAACCTGGGATCTTTCATCCCTTTTCCTATTCACCCTGATAGATCTCTATCAGGGTGAATAGGACTCCACACTGTCCCTGCTGCTCTGTGCTTTGTGCACACAGCATCAGGGATGTTACCATGGCAACCAGGGCTTCTGTAGCGTCCTGGCTGCCATGGTAACCGATCGGAGCCCCAGGCTTACACAGCTGGGGCTCCGATCAGAAGCTGCCACTGCACCACCAATGAGGGGGAGTGGAGAGGTCCCTGTGGCCACTGCCACCAATGATTTTAATACTGGAGGGTTGAGAGGGGCCGGCGCACTGTGCCACCAATGATTTTAATGGGATGGGGGGATTGAGGGGGGGGGGGGGGGGCACACTGCACCACCAATGATTTTACCCCTTTATACAGGAGGCGGGTACTAGCAGATCAGCGGCAGTTAACTGCCGCTGATCGCAGCTCCCTGTCAGGGGCAGGGTGCCGGCAATGCGATTCTGCTGCCGGCACCCGCCTCCTGTATGTGTTAAAGACTGACTACTGTATATGAGTCCAGACTTTCACTATTAGGCCACACAGAGCGGCGCCCAGCGATGTCTCAGCACTCACCATTTAGTCCTGGGCGCCGCTCCGTTCGCCCGCAGTGCCCCATTACTGTCTCCTCTCCTGCTCCACATGCTGCTGATTACTATCGGAGCGATGGGAGGAGACATCAGCTTCACTAGTGGGCGTTCCTTCTCCCTGGCTGTAGCGCTGTCCAATCGCAGCGCAGGGAAAAGGAACGCCCACTAGTGAAGCTGATGTCTCCTCCCATCGCTCCGATAGTAATCCTATCATTGGTGGCGCAGTGCGCCCGCCCCTCCTCCGCCCCTCTCTTCTCATTGCCGCCCCTCCTCCACCCCCTCTCTTCTCATTGCCGCCCCTCTCTTCTCATTGGTGGCAGCGGCAGCAGCACAGGGGGAGGGAGGACTGCTTCCTTCTCCCCGTGCTGCTGAGAGAGAACATGAGCGCGCCGATAGCAGCGCGCTCATGTTCAGAGATACTAGACTGCGCAGAAGCGCAGCCCAGTATCGAAAAAACGGAAATCCCGGTATCGTATCGATACCGGGACAAAAGTATCGATTGGGTATCGAAATTTCGATACCCGCAACAACCCTAAAATCAAGTGTGCACTGCGCAACGCCATCTGTGGCAAGGTCCACCTAACCACAGATACGTGGACCAGTAAGCACGGCCAGGGACGCTATATCTCCCTAACTGCACACTGGGCCCCAGGCGGAGAGCTGTTTGGCGCACGTCCTTCCGCCGCCAAGGATCGCAGGGCAACATTCTTTGCCTCCTGTCTCCTCCTCCTCCTACTCAGCTTCCTCCTCCTCTTCTTCCACCTGCTCATCCAGTCAGCCACACACCTTCACCACCAACTTCAGCACAGCCCGGGGTAAACGTCAGCAGGCCATTCTGAAACTCATATGTTTGGGGGACAGGCCCCACACCGCACAGGAGTTGTGGCGGGGTATAGAACAACAGACCGACGAGTGGTTGCTGCCGGTGAGCCTCAAGCCCGGCCTGGTTGTGTGCGATAATGGGCGAAATCTCGTTGCAGCTCTGGTACTAGCCGGTTTGACGCACATCCCTTGCCTGGCGCATGTGCTGAATTTGGTGGTGCAGAAGTTTATTCACAACTACCCCGACATGTCAGAGCTGCTGCATAAAGTGCAGGCCGTCTGTTCGCGCTTCCGGCGTTCACATCCTGCCGCTGCTCGCCTGTCTGCGCTACAGCGTAACTTCGGCCTTCCCGCTCACCGCCTCATATGCGACGTGCCCACCAGGTGGAACTCCACCTTGCACATGCTGGACAGACTGTGCGAGCAGCAGCAGGCCATAGTGGAGTTTCAGCTGCAGCACGCACGGGTCAGTCGCACTGCGGAACAGACACACTTCACTACCAATGACTGGGCCTCCATGCGAGACCTGTGTGCCCTGTTGCGCTGTTTCGAGTACTCCACCAACATGGCCAGTGGCGATGACGCCGTTATCAGCGTTACAATACCACTTCTATGTCTCCTTGAGAAAACACTTAGGGCGATGATGGAAGAGGAGGTGGCCCAGGAGGAGGAGGAGGAAGAGGGGTCATTTTTAGCACTTTCAGGCCAGTCTCTTCGAAGTGACTCAGAGGGAGGTTTTTTGCAACAGCAGAGGCCAGGTACAAATGTGGCCAGACAGGGCCCACTACTGGAGGACGAGGAGGACGAGGATGAGGAGGAGGTGGAGGAGGATGAGGATGAAGCATGTTCACAGCGGGCTGGCACCCAATGCAGCTCGGGCCCATCACTGGTGCGTGGCTGGGGGGAAACGCAGGACGATGACGATACGCCTCCCACAGAGGACAGCTTGTCCTTACCTCTGGGCAGCCTGGCACACATGAGCGACTACATGCTGCAGTGCCTGCGCAACTGACGCGCTACTGAGAGCATTCCCAAATGTCACAGGGGAACCAGTGGAAGCCCAAGGCGAAGGCAGAGGAGGAGCAAGAGGTCGCCAACGCAGCTGTGTCACGGCCAGCTCCTCTGAGGGCAGGGTTAGCATGGCAGAGATGTGGAAAAGTTTTGTCACCACGCCACAGCTAACGGCACCACCACCTGATACGGAACGTGTTAGCAGGAGGCAACATTTCACTAACATGGTGGAACAGTACCTGTGCACACCCCTCCACGTACTGACTGATGGTTTGGCCCTATTCAACTTCTGGGTCTCCAAATTGTCCACGTGGCCAGAGTTAGCCTTTTATGCCTTGGAGGTGCTGGCCTGCCCGGCGGCCAGCGTTTTGTCTGAACGTGTATTCAGCACGGCAGGGGGCGTCATTACAGACAAACGCAGCCGCCTGTCTACAGCCAATGTGGACAAGCTGACGTTCATAAAAATGAACCAGGCATGGATCCCACAGGACCTGTCCATCCCTTGTGCAGATTAGACATTAACTACCTCCCCTTAACAATATATTATTCTACTCCAGGGCACTTCCTCATTCAATACTATTTTTATTTTCATTTTACCATTATATTGCGGGGCAACCCAAAGTTGAATGAACCTCTCCTCTGTCTGTGTGCTGGGGCCTAAAAATATCTGACAGTGGCCTGTTCCAGTGGTGGGTGACGTGAAGCCTGATTCTCTGCTATGACATGAAGACTGATTCTCTGCTGACGTGAAGCCAGATTCTCTGCAATGGGACCTCTCTCCAATTGATATTGGTTAATTTTTATTTATTTTATTTTTATTTTTATTCATTTCCCTATCCACATTTGTTTGCAGGGGATTTACCTACATGTTGCTGCCTTTTGCAGCCCTCTAGCTCTTTCCTGGGCTGTTTTACAGCCTTTTTAGTGCCGAAAAGTTCGGGTCCCCATTGACTTCAGTGGGGTTCGGGTTCGGGACGAAGTTCGGGTCGGGTTCGGATCCCGAACCCGAACATTTCCGGGAAGTTCAGCCGAACTTCTCGAACCCGAACATCCAGGTGTTCGCTCAACTCTAGCAGACAGCACACAGCGGCTCCGCCAAAAAATAGAACACGTCCTATTCTTGTCTGCAATAGCACATGGCCGGTGCCAGTGTTTTGCAGATCCGCAAAACACTTATGGACATGTGAATGGACCCTTACAGAGAGAAAAAAATGTAAAGAGGCAACCCAGTACTCTGTGGGGTCCCAGGGGTCCATAATTAATAAAGAATTGACAGCTTACCCCAAATCCTTCCTTGTTCGATCCTCCTTTATCGCAAAAGCAGTGCTGGCCTCCCGATAAAGTCCAATATACAGGGTGGCCCACAAAAATGTAGCCCGCCTGCAATATCTCCAAATAAAACGACCTAATAGTAAATCTGTCTTAGTTGCCCATAGCAACCAATCGGAGCTCGGCTTTCACAGGGCACTGAAAAAATGAAAGCTGAGCTCTGGTTGCTATGGACATCTAAGACTGGTTTACTATTAGGTAGTTTGGTTTGAAAATATTGGAGAAGGGCTACTTTTTTGTCTGCCACTCAGTAGAAGGTGCACATTCCAGCACAAATCCACGCGTTTCGAGCTCATAATTGCCACAAAATCTATTTTGTTGCTCCAATGGTTGCTTATTAGCACAAACATATTCCACAGTGCTGTTCAGATAGTGTCATCGGTACCTGTCCCCAGAATATGATTTTTCCGCCATACCTACTGTAGGATAGGAACTCAAGAACCCAGTGCTAACCATGAGCCAACTCGCTGTCCAGTTTTTGTACAGTTAAAAACCGCGCATTTTTGCAATTAGTCTTGATCAGGGATGCTCGAACTGCGGCCCTCTGGCTGTTGTAAAACTACAACTCCCACTATGCCCTGCTGTAGGCTGTCTGGGCATGCTGGGCATTGTAGTTTTGTAACAGCAGCAGGTAAGGCACCCCTGGTCTTTATTCAAAGGCGTACGTCTCCATGGTAACAGACTACAAACGTATCCTGTGTAGTCTGACCCTGAAGCCATTCTCTCTTTCATCTGTCCTCTACTTCTTCCTAGGATACATTCAGTAGGAGACAGAAGAGAGTATGCCTGTAGAGTCAGACTACCCAGAGTTTGTTTGTAGTCTGTTACCATAGAAACGCATAGGAGCTGTAGACCTAAAATGAGAGAGAATTTTATGTCAAGGCTGTTTGCAAAGTTGCTTTACATTTTCATCTGAAGTCCTTTGGAGGAAGAAACAAAAAGGTACTTTTAATATGATGGAAGACTCTATGGCAGCCTCCTGTGTACAGGATTTAGCTTCCGATCGTGATACATGAAGATCACAGGTCTCAGTTTTTTTACAATCATTTCTGCTGCCTGTTAAAGGTTAGTCCTTAATGAGCCAAATACATTATTTCTCTAAATTGTGTATTCTGCGACGCGGGCTGATTTGTCAAACAGGACATCCGGCAGACGCTGACAAATTAGCTGCATCTGATAATGCAGAATGTGGGGCTGTTTATCCCTACGGTGATTTTCTCTTTACATAGATCAGTGTCACCGCCTCTGTTTTCTACGTTATTTATCTTGCTTTAACCAGGAACTAAATAAATGTATAAAGAACAGCTGTATCCTTGACAGATGTAATAAGATCCCGCCGCAATAAAACAGTAAGTACTCGTATTCTGCAAACTGCCAAGCGCAACGTGTTCCTGCCATACACAAAGCGTTAGCAGCATAATTGTGCCCAAGTGACACGCTCATAAATTATTGATGCAGAGCTGTCCCTTTAAGAACACAACCTATTGCTGGCACATAGTGTTTTTTCTTAAGGCTCCATTCACACGTCCGCAAATGGGTCCGCATCCGTTCCGCAATTTTGCGGAACGGGTGCGGACCCATTCATTCTCTATGTGCTCTCCGCATCCGCATTTCTGGAGCGCGCCCCCGATCATCCGGTCCGCAGCTCTGGAAAAAAATAGAACATGTCCTATGGTCATTTCTATGGGGGTGCCGGCCGGGTATATTGCGTGTGAATGGACCCTTATACTGCGGTCTTATGCACATCACATTTTTCCCATCCGTTTTTAACGTTTACAAGAAACTTATATGTTAGGGCTCATGCCCACGAACGGAAGGGCTCCGTGCCCGTGCTGCGGACTGCAATGCACTGGCACAGACAGTGGGGCAGCCGCATGCGGATCGCGGACCCATTCACTAGTGCATGCGCTACATTTTGGCGGTGCTGCGGCACGGTCAGAAACACCACGGAAGCACTCCGTAGTGCTTCCGTGGGGTTACGTTCCGTGCCTCCGTTCTGCATCTCCGTGATCGCGGACCCATTCAAGTGAATGGGTCCGTGATGTGGAATGCACACGGCTGGTACCCGTGTATTGCGGATCCGTCGTATGCGGGCTGCAATACGTCCACGGGGGGCACACGGTTGTGTGCATGAGCTCTTAAACTGATGATGCCTCAGACTGATGCCATACAATGGGATCCTTTTACCATAGAGTTCCATTGTAAAAAAAAAACAAAAAACAAAACAAAACATTTTATATTTTTTTTTTCTTTTTCTCCCCAGACTGTGCAGAATACAAGAACGTGGTGTGTCAGTCCTTTCTTCTGGTTAGGGCACATTCACACGAACCTGGTTTGGTTCTGCATCCGAGCTGCATTTTTCACTTCAATGGGGCCACAAATGATGCGGACAGCGCTCCATGTGCTGTCCGCATCTGTTGCTCCATTCCGTGACTCCACAAAAATTATAGAATATGTCCTATTCTTGTCCGTTTTGCGGACAAGAATAGACATTTCTATAATAGGCCGCACGTTCCGTTCCGCAAATTGAGAAAGGCACACCGGCGGCATCCGTGTTTTGCGAATCCGCAATTTGCGGACCGCAAAACACTGCACCTTACTGTACATGAGCCCTAATGCTATAAGTTTAGTAGATATCTCCAGGACAGGTCAGATTTTGACCATCTGATTTTCTACCCCCTCCTCCTTCTCTTTCTCCTTCACGTACTTCAATACCCTAGAGCAGTGCTGTGACTCTCCAGATATTGTTAAACTGCAATTTCCAGCCTGTGACTCTTAGGGCATCCTGGGAGTTGTAGTTTTGCAGCAGCTTACGGTCTTATTCAGGATCAGATTGGTAGATTCAAGGGCATCTGTCAGCAGGTTTGTACCTATGACACTGGCTGACCTGTTACATGTGCACTTGGCAGCTGAAGGCGTCTGTGTTGGTCCCATGTTCATATGTGCCTGCACTGCTGAGAACAATGATGTTTTAATATATGCAAATGAGCCTCTAGCCTTAAAGGGGCTCATCACTTTGTACCCAAATTACAGTAATGTCATAACCAGTGTGTAAAAGCGTAAGAAAATGCTAAATGGCCTCCAGACTGCGTGGAGTCGCCCTCTTGGTGCCAATAGGTAACTATGGACATCGGTAAGGGGGAACTTGATGCAGGCAAATATAAATATGAACACTATTTAGCAAGTTCTTATGTCATCACATACTATTATGACATCAATGAAATGTAGGTACAAAGTGGCCGACCACTTTAAAGGGCATCTGTCAGCAGTTTTGTACCTATGACACTGGCTGACCTGTTACATGTGCACTCGGCAGCTGAAGGTATCTATGTTGGTCCCATGTTTCTATGTGCCCGCATGGCTGAGAACAATTATGTTTTATTATATGCAAATGAGCCTCCAGGAGCAACAGGGGCGTTACCATTACACCTAGAGGCTCTGCTCTCTGCAACTACCACGCCCTCTCCACTTTGACAGGGCCAGGTTTGATGACGCTACTGGTCCTGTGATTCAAAGTGCAGAGGGTTTGGCAGTTGCAGAGAGAGCAGTGTCTCTAGGTGTAACGGAAACGACCCCGTTGCTCATAGAGGCTCATTTGCATATAATAAAACTTTGTTTTTCTCAGCAATGCGGGCATTTGATCCGGTCTGCAATCCGGAAGATATGTAGCGGAATGCACTATGGAGCGCATCCGTGGCATTTCGGGCCGTGTCTCCGCACCACAAAAAATAGAACATGCTCTATTTTTTTGCGGTGCAGACGGATTGCAGATCTGTTCAAGTTGAATGGGTCTACATTCGTCAGCGCAGGCCACACTGACAGTGCCCCTGCATTGGAGACCACATTTTTGTTCGTGTGCATGAGCCCTTAGAAAGACATGGCTGCTTTCTTGCACTACGCCACCCCTGTTCTCAGGTTGTGCCTGGTATTGCAGCTCAGCTCTATTGCAATGAATGGAACTGAGCTGCAGTACCACACACAACCTGTAGCGCCGATTTGGAAAGAAAGCAGCCATATTTTTCTAATCTTGTACTACCCCTTTAACACACATTCTCCTTTTTCTATATATCGCCATACCTCTTTGTCAGTGAATACAATCCACCGCATATTATAAGGCACAGCAGAGTCAACATATACCTTTGTGACAGAAGCGTCGTGACTGGTTGCAGCCATCGCTGGGGATGTCGCTCTCCACAGTATCCTGTGTAGCACGATGGTTCTCCCCCCGTCACCAGCCTTCTCAATTAGCATTGTAGGAGTATGTGCAACATGTTGTCTAAATCTGTTATCCTGACACATGGGACCGCTGAGATCCAGATGGGTATTCTAGGTAACGATTTCCATTTTTATACCGTCACCCACTCTCGGAATGACAGGTGTCTCTCCCCGCTTTATATTGTACGGTCAGGCATTATGCACTAGCAGGGAAGCAAATAAAATCCATTTTAGCAGTGAGATTTGCTTGCAGGCAAGTGGGAGAGAGGTTTATTTATTTTTTTCGGATGGGGGTGGGGGGCTAGTCTTCGAGGTCTCTGCTGTCGACTGAAGCCGTACGCTGCCGTGCAGCGCTCACATTGTACATAATGGACTTCATGCGGGCAGGTTAAAGGGATTTCAGTTTCAAAGCACAACTTCTGTAGCCCTGCTGAAAATCAGGCCCGTAAATCCATCTCCCGAGGAGAAGAACATGCCTGTCACGCCGCATTCTGCTTTTCTTGTTATTTTCACGCAGGGCGAGTGTTTTCTTGAGGAGGAGAGCCCAAAGATAAAAATAAATGACTTATTAAGACGTATTAATGGAACGGTTCTTTCTTATTTCTGAATCTCTGTTTCTTCTTCCTGCTGGGAGCGTGTGATATAGCCTGTGCTACTAAGGAAGGTTCACACGATGGATTGATGTCCCTTTTTTTTTTTTTTTTTTCGTGTAGTAAGTCAGGCGGGGATTTGGAAAAGCCATCGTCTTCCCGAATCTACCTCCGGACCTGGAAGTCCTACTTTAGTTGGTGCGAGCGTCACCAGCTGTCTCCCATTCGTTTTTCTCGTTACTGCGACTCTTGTCTTTCCTTTAGTCGGGCATGGACTTAGGGCTGGCTCTCATCTCCCTCAGAGGGCAACTTTTCGCTCTTTCCATTCTTTTTCACCCGAACTTGGCTTTCGTTTCTGCGGTTCGGACCTTTCTGCAGGGGGTTGCGCAAGCTACTCCCCCTTTTCTTTCCTCCGTTGAATCCTTGGGATCTTAAGCTAGTGCTCAGCGCTCTCCAGTCTTCACCATTTGAGCCTTTGCAGCAGGTGTCGCTTCGTTTCCTGTCCTACAAGGTGGCCATTTTGGTGGCAATCACTTCCATCCGTAGGGTGTCGGAACTCGCGGCTCTTTCCTGTCGGTCGCCTTTCCTGATCCTCCATCAGAACAAACTAGTCCTTCACCCTGTTCAGTCCTTCCTTCCGAAGGTTGTGTCGGCATTCCATCTCAATGAAGAGATTATTCTCCCTTCATTTTGTCAGGGCCCGTCTCATCCTCGGGAGCAGTCTCTCCATACCCTGGATTTAGTACGAGCCGTTTGCATCGATCTGTCCCAGACGTCCTCTTTCCAATGGGCGGATTCCCTGTTCATCATTTCAGAGGAGCTGAGACGAGGTTCCCGATGGATTTATTTGGTCATTGTGGAAGCGTACCGAGTCAGTGACCGGGCCCCACCCTTCCGGATTACTGCTCATTCTGCTCGAGCAGTGGGGGCCTCTTGGACAGTGCATCATGGGGCTTCTTTGCGTCTTTGCACACCTTTTCCAAATTTTACATAGTACACACCTTTGTGTCTTCTGACGCTTCTCTGGGGCGTAAAGTTTTTCAGACGGCGGTTCTCTGTTTGGCCGGAGGGTTCTTGTTTATGCCCACCCTTGGGACTTCTCTGTAACGTCCCATGGTCAAGCCTGTCCCCCCCCAATGATACAGATGAGAAAACTAGATTTATGTACTTACTGTAAAATCTGTTTCTCTTCCGTTCATTGGGAGACACGGCTCCCACCCTTTCTCTCGTTTATGGGCCTTGTCTGGCCTGTGTGGTTCTGGGTTTGTACATAGTTTGGGTTTCCTGTTTTTGTGTTGCTTCTTCTACTGCTTTTGCACTAACTGATTTAGCTTAGTCCCTGTAGGAAGAGTATAGCTGGAGGGAGGAGCTCACACCTTTGTGCTTAGTGTCCTAGCGGCAACAGCTATACTCTAAGATCAAGCCTGTGTCCCCCAATGAACTGAAGAGAAACAGATTTTACAGAAAGTACAAAAATCTAGTTTTTCTCAGCAATGCGGACACATATGAACATGGGACCAACACAGACGCCTTCAGCTGCCAAGTGCACATGTAACAGGTCAGCCAGTGTCATAGGTACAAAACTGCTGACAGATGCCCATTAAATAGCTGCTCCCTAAAATATTGCAATTCCTGGACAGGCAGCTGTCTCACCAAGGCTACATGCTGTGGAAGCATCTTTGATTCATACCAGCGATGGGGTCTCAAGAGTCTTATCTGGTCATGCATATTGGATACCTATTGAGTGAACACCCCTTTGGCCAGAATCCATTTACCCCATAATGTTCATCCTTGGATGAGGGAATCCAACATGGCCAGTCCTTTTTTTTATGCAACATCTGCCATTAGGGCAATATCAGCTTCCCCATAAATATTCTGCAAATCCCAATGAAATTAACTGGTTTTGACAACCTAAAGGGACATTCACATATTAAAGAGGACCTGTCACCTCTCTTGATGTGCCTATTTTAGTAACTTATTGCATTCCCTATGTAATAATTCTGGGCATCTATTCTTAGGATTGTGCTGTTCCTCTGTTATTCCTTTTAGAAGTTTACGAATGGATTGCCAGCAGTCTGCACTAAAGGTCCAGCTGGGTGTTACCAGTTGGTGGGTGTTCCTGCACAGTTTGCCACTTACAGCACTGATTGGACCGTAGACTGTGTAGGGACACACCCTGGTATCACCCAGTTGGACCATTATTGCAGTCTGCTGGCAGTTCATTCATAAAGCTCTAGAAGCAATAACAGAATCATAAGAATTGATGCTCCAAAATTTTTACATGGGGAATGTAAGTAGTTACTAAAACAGTCATATCAGGAGAGGTGACAGGTTCTCGTTGGTCATTTGAGGCATATCCACGGATCCTCTCCTATCAGGATAACAGGATTCTAGGGACTCTTTTTGGAGATACCTGGCCTCCACAATGGGCATACAGTCTCTGTGGAAGTTACATAAAGACCTGAGAAAGCGGCAAATACCTCTCAGTTTAATTCTTTGGAGATGGCCATGAATAAACATATTGGTGAGGGTCCCAGACATTTAAAATGGAAATACCCTTGTAAGACCAAGGACTTCCAACCTTTGAATTTGTCTTGGTCAATCACTTTACAAGCAATCCTTGGTATTCCTCTGACGTGGAAAGCACCGACCTGCTGTTCCCTTGGAATCCCTCCTTAGATGTTCTTCATGGACGTCACCTATGCTGAGTCCTTCCTCCCCGCCGCCAGCTGTCCAAGTAGAGGCACCAAGCAGTTAACACCACGTTCACCTATCCATCAGCGGCCGTCTGCACACGTCTGAATTAAGTCTGTAATCCTACTCTCATGAGGAGTCAACGGGCCGTGCAGATTTGGGATCGCTCTCTGTGAATTGTAATGAAGCTGCGCTCATTAGGACCTTCTTATTAATGGTTTGTCACAAAGTTCAGACTAATGCTTTCCAGGAAGTGGTGGGTTCTTAATAACCTTGTAGTCGTTTTAATGAGTTGCTTTTTGCTGCTGATGCTCGCCCCCATAAGACGAAGGAGGAATTCAGATGAGATTTCATGTATGTATGGTGTTTATTACTCTTTGGCCTACATACGCTGCAGCAAATGTTCTTGAACTTCTAACCAGGGATGCAGGTTGAGGATATCATAGACCCCTAGGTGGATCGTTCCTTGAAGAATTCCTCGAAGGATTGCGTCTAGCTCTCAAGAGGACATCTATCATTGGCAATAGGCGAGGACGTGTCTTCTCCAGGTCTAGACTACATAAGGCCCTCAGTGATGAACCTGCAATTTACATTTTCTGTCATGTCATGGGTGTAACTAGTAGTGAAAGGGTTACAAATAAAGAACCCTTTTAACCAGGCACCTACCTCTACACTCCTTATGTAGCTGAAAATTTTGCCCTTATGCTATTGGGCGACAGATTCATGAACCATTCTAATATTTTTTTCCATTCGTGTTCACATATTTTGTCGAAAAGCTCAAAGCCTCATTCATTGATTGATATACCCCTCCCCCTCCTCTTTTATACTCCAAGGCTGAAATCTTATTTTCTTTGGGGGCTTCATCACGAATGACATCTGTAGTAGCAGTTAATACGTTCCCCCAGTACTAAATTAATGAACGCACTCTCCAAGTATGAAGGGTGCCTGCTTTGAACCGTTGGAAATTTATTCATGGAAGCGAAGGCAACCCATAAAGGGTATCCGTTGTTCTGCAGCACCTTGCAAGACATTTACGGCTCTTACCCTTGATGTTTATAGCCCAGAGAACGCTCGTGTGAGGAAGTAAAAACCTTTTCCCCATTGTGATTTAGATGATTAAATGCCTAATTCGTTTCCCAGGATTCAGTTGGCCGGGGGAGCGCACATTCAGAAGGAGAATTAAGTCGTCTGTAATGGCTATGATTTCCAGCTCATTAAACCAAGAAACCATTGCTTGACTCTTAAATTGAGAAACAAGACAGAAGCGTGATACGTGGTAAATTCTAAGTGACACAAAATACTTCACAATTTCCTGGCCTCTCAGCTTCAATTTGATCAGTTGTTTCAGGACTATCCAGAAACCTTGGACCATTGAGCTTCCTAAGTCACAAAAACCTGGTTCTCAGAAGAAATGATCGAAAGAGACAAAAAGGACAACCACCAGCAAAAGAAACCAATTGGGGGACTATCTTATAAACCATGGAACGTAGCTGAAAAACTTAAGCCATATGGTGTCTTCAAAGAGTTTGAACCAATTTGGTGGCACTTTAATAGCAGAATTAAACTCAACTTACCGATTCCCCCATTACTCCTTTTCCGATGCTTCCAAGATCCTTCACCTGTCTGTACTTTGTGGTCCCTGCAAAGCTGTTCACAGTCTGACGCGAGTCAGGAAGTAGAGACCAATGGAGGATCTGGGAATTGACAGAACGGAAGAAGCAATGGACCATTAATCCATTACTGGACATTCTTTCCCATTTTTTTTAAAATCCAGATTGAACAAACCCTTAAAGTAATTATCTACTACCCCTTAAAGTAGATGTGAATGACCACCTCTCTAAGGAGTCCAAAAAGTATGGCCCACTTGATGTCTACCTTAATTTTTATTTTTTTAGACCTGTTGACTTCATTCTACAGGGTGGGCCATTTATATGGATACACCTTAATAAAATGGGAATGGTTGGTGATATTAACTTCCTGTTTGTGGCACATTAGTATATGTGAGGGGGGGAAACTTTTCAAGATGGGTGATGACCATGGCGGCCATTTTGAAGTCGGCCATTTTGAATCCAACTTTTGTTTTTTCAATAGGAAATTTCACAAGGAAAAACTATGGTGTGCTTGGTTTTAACATAACTTTATTCTTTCATGAGTTATTTACAAGTTTCTGAACACTTACAAAATGTGTTCAATGTGCTGCCCATTGTGTTGGATTGTCAATGCAACCCTCTTCTCCCACTCTTCACACACTGATAGCAACACCGCAGGAGAAATGCTAGCACAGGCTTCCAGTATCCGTAGTTTCAGGTGCTGCCTATCTCGTATCTTCACAGCATAGACAATTGCCTTCAGATGACCCCAAAGATAAAAGTCTAAGGGGGTCAGATCGGGAGACCTTGGGGGCCATTCAACTGGCCCATGACGACCAATCCACTTTCCAGGAAACTGTTCATCTAGGAATGCTCGGACCTGACACCCATAATGTGGTAGTGCACCATCTTGCTGGAAAAACTCAGGGAACGTGCCAGCTTCAGTGCATAAAGAGGGAAACACATCATCATGTAGCAATTTCGCATATCCAGTGGCCTTGAGGTTTCCATTGATGAAGAATGGCCACACTATCTTTGTACCCCATATACCACACCATAAATCTTTTTGTTCCAACAGTCTTGGATGGATCTATCCAATGTGGGTTAGTGTCAGACCAATAGCGGTAGTTTTGTTTAACTTCACCATTCACATAAAAGTTTGCCTCACACTGAACAAAATCTTCTGCGTAAACTGAGGGTCCTGTTCCAATTTTTGTTTTGCCCATTCTGCAAATTGAGTGCGCCGATCTGGGTCATCCTCGTTGAGATGCTGCAGTAGCTGGAGTTGGTAAGGGTGCCATTTGTGAGTAGCTAATATCCGCCGAAGGGATGTCCGACTAATGCCACTCTCCAGGGACATGCGGCGAGTGCTACGCTGTGGGCTCTTGCTGAATGAAGCTAGGACAGCCACTGATGTTTCTTCATTAGAGACAGATTTCATGCGTCCACATTTTGGCAAATCCAACACTGAACCAGTTTCACGAAACCTAGCAAGCAGTTTGCTAACTGTAGCATGGGAGATGGGTGGTCTCGTAGGGTGTCTTGCATTGAAATCTGCTGCAATGACCCGGTTACTGCACTCACCAGACATCAACACAATTTCTATCCGCTCCTCACGTGTTAACCTCGGTGACATGTCAATGGCTGTAAACATGAACACCAAGTCACATAGTAGGTGACTACTTCCTGTGGAAGCCCTCGTGGTGACCATAACATGAGTGATGTTTCAAAGCTCTTTCAAGGGTTGCACATTGACTTATGGAGTAGCCAAATATAGGTGGCACTAGAGAGAGGAAGAGAGATTTTTAATATTTTTCCTCTTCCCTATGACGCATGGCTGGATCTCTGTAAGGAGAATCAGTACCATTGACGAGACTTAAAACAATTCAATAGAAGACGATGAATGACGGCATTGTATGACTTACAGCTGATTGATTTTTTTTGTCGGGCCGTGCTGCTTAATATTTTGTATATAGCTATATATAGCTATTGTGTTTGCACAAAGCCAGACGTTCCAAGAAGCAGAAGCCGATATTACTTCTGAATGTGCTGTGTCGATGGGACCATCCGTATGTAGCGCTGCCGTGTATTTTCTGCTCCTTCTGAATAGATGGCGGGCGGCGTAAGAGGCCTAAGGGCCACCTGCTTGTTACATGATGATAGGTCTCTGATCCATTTAGCCGGGAGCAGCTTTTTAGTATTTGAGTGAAAAGGAACATATTTTGCCTGTGCTATGGAGCCGTGTGAGACACGTTTTTATTTTTTTCCCCTGAATGATCAAACACGTCATTTGATGAATTGATTTCTCAACATTCAGGTCCCTTTAGTGAATTACCGTATTGGTAGTGGGTTGCAAGTGTCAAACTACATTTTGTTCCTAGAGCCAAATGAGACCTTTGTGTTGGCGGATACTGCACTTTTTGTAATAAAATCTATTTTTTACTAAAGAAAAGTACAATATTGATGCCCTATCCTCAGGATAAGTCAACAGTATTTAACCAGAGGGGTCAGACTCCCGACCCAGCCACCAATCAGCTGCTCAATTGAGGGCTGTGGCCTCTTCCTAGGCCGGTGATGTCGTGCCCTATGGGCAGCTCAGTCCCATTTTAAAGGGCATCTGTCAGCAGTTTTGTACCTATGACACTGACTGACCTGTTACATGTGCACTTGACAGCTGAAGACATCTGTGTTGATCCCATGTTCATATGTGCCTGCACTGCTGAGAAGAATTATGTTTTAATATATGCAAATGAGCCTCTTGGAGCAACGAGGGCGTTGCAATTACACCTAGAGGCTCTGCTCTCTCTGCTTGACAGCGCCAGGCATGTTAAGGTTTTCACTGCCTGGTCCTGTCAATCAAGGTGGAGAGGGAACGGCAGTTGCAGAGAGAGCAGAGCCTCTGCGTTGCTCCTAGAGGCTCATTTGCATATATTAAAACATAGTTTTTCTCAGCAATGCGGGAACATATGAACATGGGACCAACACAAATGCCCTTTAAGTGAATGGGCCTGGGCTGCAATATACAACATAGCCACTATTTAGTATACAGCACTGTGCTTGGTATGCTAAGCAGCTGATGGATGATGGTGGTGGGTGTCGGACCCCAACCAATCAAATATTCATATGGCATATTCTGAGGATAGGTCATCAATATTGTATTTCCAGAAAACTACTCTAATGGGTATAAAGGGCTTGGCCAGTAACCTTTAATATTAGTGGTCTATCTATACTAAGGATGAGTCAGAAATATCAGATTGTGGGAGTCTTACTTGGCACCCCGCCGATCATCTGTGTTTAGGCTTCTTTCCTACTAGGCACACTGCGTGGCACCACACACAACTCTGCCCCATTCACTTGAAGGAGCTGAAATACTACAGAAATGTGCGGTGCAGTCCCTGGTAGACAATGGAGAGGACACAGATCTCCCCGGAGGGCAGCAGTCTCTTCAGACAGCTGTTCTGTGTGGTTGACGGGAGTCGCCCCTCTCTAGTCTGGTATTGATGGCCTGTCCTATGAATACGTCCCAAATATGAATAGCCCTATGAAGTGAGGCGGGTATTCTTGAAAATGAACGGTTCACCCTGAATGATCAGTTGGGTACACTCACTGTCACGGCCCAGGATCTTGCTTACCTTAGATGTGTGTTGGCTGATCTCATTAATATGTAGGGCAGCGCTTCTCAAACTTTGAACGGGTCCAGCACCAGATCTAAAATGAAATTTCGATGCTGCTCGAGCTAAGTAGTAGAAGAGATGTTGGCATACTCTTCATTGGGACCTACAGCTGGCCTATTGAGCTTTCATCCAACAGCTGTCCCTTGAACCTCCCCATATACAGTTGCAAAAAAAAGTATGTGAACCCTTTGGAAAGATATGGATTTCTGCACAAATGATGAGCTTCATCTAAGTCACAACAATAGACAATCACAATCTGCTTAAACTAACAACACACAAAGAATTAAATCTTACCATGTTTTTATTGAACACACCATGTAAACATTCACAGTGCAGGTGGAGAAAGTATGTGAACCCTTGGATTTAATAACTGGTTGAACCTCCTTTGACAGCAATAACTTCAACCAAACGTTTCCTGTAGTTGCAGACCAGACGTGCACAACGGTCAGGAGTAATTCTTGACCATTCCTCTTTACAGAACTGTTTCAGTTCAGCAATATTCTTGGGATGTCTGGTGTGAATCGCTTTCTTGAGGTCATGCCACAGCATCTCAATCGGGTTGAGGTCAGGACTCTGACTGGGCCACTCCAGAAGGCGTATTTTCTTCTGTTTAAGCCATTCTGTTGTTGATTTACTTCTATGCTTTGGGTTGTTCTCCTGTTGCAACACCCATCTTCTGTTGAGCTTCAGCTGGTGGACAGATGGCTTTAAGTCCTCCTGCAAAATGTCTTGATAAACTTGGGAATTCATTTTTCCTTCGATGATAGCAATCTGTCCAGGCCCTGACGCAGCAAAGCAGCCCCAAACCATGATGCCCCCACCACCATACTTCACAGTTGGGATGAGGTTTTGATGTTGGTGTGCTGTGCCTCTTTTTCTCAACACATAGTGTTGTGTGTTTCTTCCAAACAACTCAACTTTGGTTTCATCTGTCCACAGAATATTTTGCCAGTACTGCTGTGGAACATCCAGGTGCTCTTGTGCAAACTGTAAACGTGCAGCAATGTATTTTTTGGACAGCAGTGGCTTCCTCTGTGGTATCCTCCCATAAAATCCATTCTTGTTTAGTGTTTTACGTATCGTAGATTCGCTAACAGGGATGTTAGCATATGCCAGAGACTTTTGTAAGTCTTTAGCTGACACTCTAGGATTCTTCTTCACCTCATTGAGCAGTCTGCGCTGTGCTCTTGCAGTCATCTTTACAGGACGGCCACTCCTAGGGAGAGTAGCTGCAGTGCTGAACTTTCTCCATTTATAGACAATTTGTCTTACCGTGGACTGATAAACAGCAAGGCTTTTGGATATGCTTTTATAACCGTTTCCAGCTTTATGTAAGTCAACAATTCTTAATCGTAGGTCTTCTGAGAGCTCTTTTGTGCGAGGCATCATTCACATCAGCAAACGAAAAATACAAATGTGATAGCACTCTACATCCAGCAATTTGCCTCCATGCTGGATGAGGCATTGGTGTACATTTTGGCCAAAGCGTAGTAAGCCACTCACCACGTCAAGGTCGCCTCTATTTGAGTGGTCCCTAACTAGTTCCTACCTGTTCATGGGCCATGACAGCCACACAAAATCCAGGGAATGCAGGTCAGCATGCACGCCAAGCACACTCTGCTTTTAACCCCGTCCGGTGCCATTACAGCTTTCATCGGATCCAGGGATGCAAGTACCAACATGCATGCTGAGCCCACCATATACTTCTCCTGGAGCCAAATGCATGTTGGTACTTGCATCCCTGGATCCGATGAAAGCTGTAATGGCACCGAACGGGGTTAAAAGCAGAGTGTGCTTGGCGTGCATGCTGACCTGCATTCCCTGGATTTTGTGTGGCTGTCATGGCCCATGAACAGGTAGGAACTAGTTAGGGACCACTCAAATAGAGGCGACCTTGACGTGGTGAGTGGCTTACTACGCTTTGGCCAAAATGTACACCAATGCCTCATCCAGCATGGAGGCAAATTGCTGGATGTAGAGTGCTATCACATTTGTATTTTTCGTTTGTATATGTATTTCGCCATAGTGATGTGCACCACATACAGGTTGTGCTGACCCAATTCCCCACAATCATTCACATCAGGCAATGCTTCTTGTGAAAAGCAAACCCAGAACTGGTGTGTGTTTTATAGGGCAGGGCAGCTGTAACCAACACATCCAATCTCATCTCATTGATTGGACTCCAGTTGGCTGACACCTCACTCCAATTAGCTCTTGGAGATGTCATTAGTCTAGGGGTTCACATACTTTTTCCACCTGTGAATGTTTGCAAACATGGTAACATTTAATTATTTGTGTGTTTTTAGTTTAAGCAGACTGTGATTGTCTATTGTTGTGACTTAGATGAAGATCAGATCACATTTTATGACCCATTTGTGCAGAAATCCATATCATTCCAAAGGGTTCACATACTTTTTCTTGCAACTCTATATGGACGCATGGGCTCAAGATGTGGAGTGGAGAATAAACCGCTGCCAGACACCTCTAGTGGAGGCTCTTCTCCCTGAAAACAAAAGGATTGGGCATATTGAAATCCAGATGCCCAATCCTTTTCTTCATTGACGTGTGCCGTCGGAGATGGTCAGCTG
Organism: Bufo bufo; assembly: GCF_905171765.1. Taxonomy (NCBI): domain Eukaryota; kingdom Metazoa; phylum Chordata; class Amphibia; order Anura; family Bufonidae; genus Bufo; species Bufo bufo. The sequence goes on from NC_053394.1 coordinate 413,627,146, forward strand.
ACCCCACTGAAATCGACAATATCGACCAAAATGAATCAGATGTGTATGACCAGCTGTCACAGCCATATTACCTGTATTCCTCTAGTTGTTCACTCTCTTTCTTTCCAGGAGTCGCTCCGTTTCTCTTGCTGTTCCGCCTTCAAGATATCGCGGGATCGTGCTACTCAAGCCGCTTTGGCACTGTCCTCTCCTGTTGGAAAGTTCACAACCAGTGGGCAACTAGGACGACCCATTTGATAAAATCGGCATTATTAGCTTAATTTGTATGTTGGGAGCCAAAAATAATAGTGAGGGAAGAAAACAGCTCTTGAGAAAAACAAGACACGAGTCTACAAGTAACAATGAAATAATGATATTTCACACTTTTTTTTGGGTGGTGATAGGTTTTCTTAAGGAGACCTCAAGTAGCTCTTGTAATAAAGATGGTAACGCGTTTTGTGGCTTTGCAAGCGCACATATGCGTTTTCGTGGCTCCATTAGAGCAGTGTTCTTCGGCCTCCTTTCTCAATGGTCTTGCAGGATCGGATGTCTTTTGCGTTGGTCCTTGAGGTGTTTGCAGATGCGAACTTTCATTGGTTCTGTTTTATTTCGACAGATCCTCTGGCAATGGGTCCCCAGAAAGCTTTGGAAACCATCGGGGCCAACCTGCAGAAGCAATATGAGAACTGGCAGCCACGGGTGAGTATAATATAGCTGCAAAGCATCCTCATCATGCTTAGTGATATTTCTGGCTCTGGAGAATTCTCTATCCAGATGATTATTTTTCTCTATTTTCTTCACTTATGTGTCTGGTGGAACCCAAAATAGTTTGGGTAATAATGGCATTTAACATGGCACCGAAAAGTTGAATTCTGTTTTTTTTTTTTTTTTTTAGTTTGTGGTCTGGATGTCTCCATTTAACAGTTTTTTAAACTATGTGTTTCCCACGCGTTTTATTGTTTTACAAGGTATTCACTCTGTTTAGTCTCTGGCAACTCTAGAGTTAATGGAAGCCAATAAACCTCCATATATTGATTGCATTCACTGACAGCTGTGGTGGTATCCTGATTGGTTATACAGCTGTCACTCAGAGCCAAGGGGGAGGGCCGTAAAGCAGATCCATGCAGATGGCACTTCACTATGGAGCGCCACCTACTGGACATCTGGGGAGCAGAATCTGCCAGAATAAAAGTTCTCAGCCCCTACCTACTGCTGCTCCCTTTAACATTTCAAAAGGGGCAACAGAATGTAAGATGTCATTTATGTCCGTCTCTACGCTGCTTATGATGGAGCAGATGCAGCAAATGCAACAAATGCTGTCAAATCAATTCCCCAATATAAAAGATGAGTGTGACACTTTAATTTAAAGAAAGACTCCAGCTAAATTTGATCCACTGTGCAATGTATAGTGCAAGGCTTGAGAGACCCTTTGGTACTGTTTTCATCGCTGTGCCCTCTACACTCTGCCTAATCATGCTTCGCGCTGAGGGTTTGTTACATTGCATCCAGCATTCTTCTTGGAGATGATCTAGACGGGCATGCAAGTTATTGGCAGGTAGGTTCGACTGCTATCTAGGGTATATGACCACCTTTAAGTATATGTGACTCTGCTCTTTCATTGCCTCACCAGTCTGTGATGATAAAACAACTGGGGGGTAGAAGACGTCTACACAAGGGAGATGTCCAGCTGTCAGAGGTAGTGTTCAGTGCATCCTTTTGCCAGATGTGGTCAGATTGGAGTGCACTTAGAAAGTGTGACAGTCATTCGGACAGGACATCACAAAACTGTACTTTAAGCAGCGCACACCTGCCCTGCATGGTGAAGGCAATTAGTAGCTGCTGCCAAGTACTGTGCGGCCGACTTAGCGGGGCGGCTGATGCTGTCAGCATGGTGTATGTTCCATCTCTCTCCATACAAAACAGGTATTGTCTGCGGGCGGGTGCGATGCTGCTCAAAAAGAATATATGTGAGTGCACCATAGATTCCAGGCCTAGATGGTGGAAGTTGCACTGTTCTGCCTATTCGCTGACCAGTCTGTTACACTGCCCTAGTAATATCCATTATAAAGTGCTCATATACATTTGGCAAGGCCAGACTGGTAGAATTAGGAAGGAGGAAGCAATTCTGTACTGAATAATCTCTTAATATATCTTTATAGCAGTCAAAGCTCCAAATACGTTGCGTAACCAGATTTAGAAGAAAACATACTACCTGCAGCCACCACTAGAGGGAGCATAGAGGCTCATTGCTTACTGTTTTAGTATGCAGTAAGCTCTTTAGCTCCCTCTAGTGCTGGCTGCGTGTTTTTTTTTTTTTTTAACCTGTTTACGACCATATGCTGTACATGTTTGCCACAGTTCTGCTTTTTAATTTGGTGAGGCATACTTGTATAGTGTGGGTTTTAAAGGCTACCGCAATCTAAAAGGAGCAGGTTGGGTACCAGACCCAGATCAGCATTGCCTGTGTAAAATATCCCCAAAAAATATATTTATTAAGAGCCATATGTGTCATGTAAAAAAATAATAATAATTGGTAGCCAAACAAACAAATAAAATGAAGGCTCTCTACCCACCATGTACGCTACATCACAAAAAAATGCCTTTTCAGGTCCTGTCATTGAGGAGTTAAAGGGGTATTCCTATCACAAACAATGGGGGCATATTGCTAGGATATGTCCCTATTGTCTGATAGGTGCGGGTCCCACCTCTGGGAACCGCACCTACAACAAGAACGGAACGAGGAAAGCTGTGACTGGAGGACCCCGGATTTCCCAGGGTCTGTCCACCACCTAGCGCTGCTCCCTGCTGCTCCAATAGAAGTGAATGGGAGTGCACCCCGCACGCGCGGCCCCTGTTCCCATTCATTTCTATGGGGCAGACGGAAATAGCCGAGCCAGTGCTCGGCTATTTTCGGCAGCCCCATAGAGATGAATTGAGGGCGCATGCGCAGTTCATTTCCCTGCTACATTCTCATTGTTGGTGCGGGTCCCAGAGGTGGGACCCGCACCCATCAGAAAACGGGGGCATATCTTAGCAATGTGCCCCCATTGTCTGTGATGGGAATAAATCCTAGCTATGTAGGATTACAGGGAATAAATCCTAGCTAGCTCCTTTAAATCTCTAGCTATGTAGGAGATTTGGAGCTCTGTATCAGGAAAAAATAGCGCTCCATTCACGATAAAGATGCATTAATTAACACAGAATTCTGGATCTAAACTTTACAGTTTGGTGTTTGGGTATTCTGATACAGAGCTCCAAATCCCTAACATAGACCCAGCTGAAAGGGTATTTTTGGGACTATAATATTGACAGCCTAACCTTTTATATCTTCTCAGTGGGTGTCAGACTCTGGACTCTTTGCTGTTCAGCTAAAGCGACTATGGCACTTCACCAGTCAGATATTAATCGTCTATACTATGGATAGGCCTTCGATATAGTATTGATAACATTTTGCTTAGGGTACTTTCACACTTGCGTTAGAAGCAGAGGTCGCACTAAATTTTTTTCCGAAAGAGTAAAAATACTCCTCTTACCGTTTTTGAGGAGTATTTTTAGCTGAAGAGGAGTACAGAAGTTGAAGTAATCAATATATATAATACATAGGTCTAAATAACAATAGGAGGCTGCTATTTATGCGGGAAACCGTCATCAGTCTATTCTAGAATTGTCTTCTATACATAAATTTAGACAATTTTACATTTCTGACTTTTCTGCAACTTAAAAACTCTTGTTTTCTCCATCATATTTAAAATAGAACGCAGCCAAAATGGCAAATTATCAGTGCTCTGCATCTCCAGTATTACATTGGCCCATCAGCACCATGATTATCCCCACATTGTTCTGCTGTGTAGATCCAGTGCCCACCTATGAGATGACCAAGCAGCGCAGAAATATCTTTGCTGGGATGATGCTGATGGGGCAAAAAAAATACAGGATACACAGAGCACTGCATAACATGATATAGACTGATATGAGGCACATACACTCACTGATCACTGCACCAGCAGGCCCTGGCTGAGCAACTGAGCCAGAGCTTGCACTAGCAGGCCTTTGCACTCAGCCAGAATGTTCTGGTGCAGTGATCAGTTAATCCACTGAGCTGGAGCCTGCTGGTGCAGTGATCAGTGAGTCCTCTGACTCAGATGCTCAGTCTCACTGATCACTGCACCAGCAGGCTCTGGCTGAGCACCTAACACAGGGAGAACACAGGAGAGTTTAGCGTCGTACTTTACATCCTGGTGTCAAGACTCCGAGAGGTATGATGACCTCTTGTCTTCAGTCACCTCCTCACCTCTGATGTCTGCAGCTGGCTCCGCAGTCAGAGTAATACAGCCATGCTGCACCCCGGTGCAGAGCAAAGATCAGAGCTCTGCTGTCCGTCCGTATCAGCTTGTCCCCAGACATCAGTTTGCCTCCTCATGGGCTGCTCTTCAGTCTTCATGGATCTTTCCTCGGCCAGCCACTAGTTAGCCTGCACAGTCAGGGACTCTGGAGAAGCAGCACATCGAAATTGGCCAATGAGCAGCCTCCCTCCCTAATAACAAGCTCCTTACTTGCTGCCATCGCTCCACCTGCCAGTAAGGAGCTTAGCTATTGGATGTTTTGAGTAACAGCAGTATTTCTGTGCTGCCCATGAGATTCACAGCGTGCAGTGCGCTGGTTAACTACATGAAACGCCTTAATCCGTATTCATACGCATTAGCCTTTTTTTCAAAGCGTAAAATTGCCTGAACAGGCGTCTATGATGCTTGTACAGGCGTCATTGCAACCTCTGGTTAGAAGAATCTGACAGGCAGTTCCGTTGCCGGAACTGCTTGCCCGATCCGAAAATCCGTATGCAAACGGATATAATTTGTTTCCGCATCCGTCTGACAAATACTTTGAAATACCGGATCCGTCTCTCCAGTGTCATCTGGAAAAACACATCCGGTATTTTTTTATTTTTAAAGGTCTGCGCATGCGCAGACCGAAAAACCGGATTTGTCAATGCGCCAATTTCATGAACACTTGGTACCGGATCCGGCATTAATACATTTCAATGGAAAGTAATGCCGGATTCGGCAATCCGGCAAGTGTTCCGGAATTTTGGCTGGAGAAATACCGTAAAAGGGACGGAACGGAAGACATCCTGATGCATACTGAACGGAATGCTTTCCATTCAGAATGCATTAGCATAAAACTGATGCGTTTTTTCCCGGTATTGAGCCCCTGTGATGGAACTCAATATCGGAAAACTTTAACGCAAGTGTGAAAGTACCCTTACAGCTTTCACTAGGGGGAGCTATTTGTATGCGGCAAGTGACCGGTCCAGAGCTGCAATACCAGGCTCTGCCCATTGACAAAAGTGACACTGCTTCTCGGAATGAATGATGATTTATTTTATTTTTTTACTTTATATCCCTTAAATTCTCCTCTAAAACTCCCATGGGGCTCAAGTCTAAAATTGCATCCGGATTTGATTTTGCACCCATTGGCCCACCTTACAAATGTCGTTACCTGCAACGTACCAGTCCTGATGGTAGATTTCCTTTAAGTGGGAAAACTCCTGTCTGCAGCAGAGCATTCGTTAGATCTTCCTTTAATGTGAAGTGCCAGGCGTTGTCTCTGCAGGTGCCCAGCACGTCCATGACCCTCGGGTTGGGAATACACCAAGGAATCTTTCTGCAGTCCTTTGTGTGTACGAGCCCGGGGACTCAAAGGGAGTCTTTTTGATCGTCGGTTGCACATATTATTTAATTGCTTGTCAAGATTCTTTTATCAGCAGCTGAGATCTCAGCCGCCCAGGGCAAGGAGTGGGTTAAGCAGAGAGTCCAGTTCTGCCGTGCCTCTGATCACACGGAAAGGGGCTTCATTACAAAGCGAGGCACGTACATGTTTATTGCACTCCACGGCGCTCTCAAGCTTTTTTTTTCTTTCTTTCTGCAGTAATAAACTGAAGTTAATGTGCCATCCGCAATAAAACAATGCGAGCCATATGGAGATTTCCCAGATTACGGTCATGTAAATACTTTAAACAAAGCCAATGGGTCGCTTGCCGTGGATGAGACTTCTGCATTGTATGGCAGAGGGGTTGGTAACGTTTGGTTGGGCGGGGGACGTGTCCCGGCTGTTGCAGACGGCAGTGCGAGCCTTTTGGATCAGCCTTTATGTCTGGAGGGTATTGTGAGATGTTGCTTAGCAATGCACTTGGATGTACATTGCCATTCACTGCATACACCACAGGCCCTTTGAACCTGGGAAAAGGTTTCTCAAACATCTGCAGGAAAGCTACTTAGGTCTGTGAACACTGGTGACAAGTTGTGGTGATTTACTATGTCAGCGTCTCTTTGCGTGGCAGGTGTAGCAAAATTTAGGATTAAATAGATTGCACACGCTGGATTGCCTGCCATAACTGGATAAATAAGAAATTGGAGAATTGGAGGGAATATTTGTTTATAGGGTTAAACATGGTACATAAAGTTTCATAACGATATCTGTAATTCTCTGCAGGGGCGGGGCTAAATGGAGGTTTCAGAAGGCCTGCCCCTGCAGAACTGTGTCAGTCCCTGTCCATTCATATGTTCTCTTGGTGGCCATTCATTTGACCTGCAGCCACTGCAGGGGAGACGCCTAGCCTGATGTATCTACCCCTTCAATAGCCGCTCATGATGAGACAGTTGGATGCTGCATTCACCCTACATACATTGCATTCCTTATATAATACTTTACGATACAGAGCCATAGGGGATCAGCATGTTGTGAATATGGCTCTGCCATGTGTACCAGGCATACCTTTTAATGAAAGGTGGCCAGAAGTTTAGATATCTATTGGCTGAACCCGCCGATTTTGACCAGACTGCTTGCCCAGCTAATATCTATGATGACCGATATTGTGGGAGTCGGATCAGGCAGTTAGATTTCAACATGGCTGATCATTTTGTTCTTGGGGATTTAAGCCACTGCTAAAGATGTGTAGCAGCAGCTAAATCTGGTCATACTTGTTATGTCTGTGTTTGTCAAACCCACAGTTTTTGGCAGGATCAGCTGACCATCTAATGTGTGTGGGGCCTCCTGACGGCAAATGTTGGGGGTGATGGATCAGGCTTGTTGGACTTCAACTGCCCAATCCTTTTGTTACTGGAGTGTTAAGCCACTACCAGAGCTATCTGACAGCTGCTTTCTTCCCTCTCCCTGGAGAGAGAGCCTTCAGCCGAGATGTGTGTGGCCAGCTTTAAAGGGGTTCTCCGGGCTTTTCTGAAAAGCCCGGAGTCTTCCTGTTCCCCCGCATTTCTTATTATGCAGCTGAACAGGAATATCCGAGCTGAAGACCCCACAACCAGTCCGCAGCATAGACAGCAGATTTAGAGCGCAATGGAGGGGTAAGTACAGAGGTAACAATCTTTCCTCCCCAGGGTCCGCCCCCCCTCCCAAAAAAAAAAGCTCATCCAAGAATACTTGTGTACGGTGGGGTCGGGAGAAAGCGCCTTCAGCCGATGGCGATCTAATCCGCATCAGTTTTTAGTTTTCACTCTATTTTTCCCATCTGTCTTCACTTCTGCTTCAAATCTGTCTAAGCCTTCCACCGGCCGTTCAGATATATTTCACCCTGGTATGTGTAGCCTAATAAAGTTGTGATACTTCTGGGAAGGAAGAGAAAAATGTAAGATACGGGAAGGCAGTTTTTCTCCCTTGTCCTTCTCCTTGAAGCCGCCATACGTTTCACATGACTCTATCGAATCCATCCTGTACATGTCTGCTCGACCATCGCATGCCCATTTCTTGCTTGGAAAGAGCCACTGCCAGAGAACAAAAGGTTTGGGCATGTTGAAATCCAAGTGCCTGATCCTTTATTCTTGCTGACATCTGCTCCCAGGGTAGAGCCAGGAGACCCCTGTACATGAAATTGTTGAAATCGGCTGACGTGTGTCTCTACGGCCTGTAGTTGGTTCTTTGATTATCCTTACTCCCTGCCCTGCTGATCTGACGACCCCTTATCCCTCTGTGAGCCAATCTCTTACCCCTCCAACCTTTTGCTCCTCTGCTCAGTCCCACTGCCTATCCAACCTCCTGAGCCAAACTCTTGCCCCTCTGCCCAACTGACCGTTTTCTCCTTTGCTCAGCCAACCTTCTGCGTACCTATTTCCCAGCCCTTTTTCCACCCTTTCGCTCAACCCTTCCAATTTTTATTTTCTCTCATTCTGCTTGATTGTAACATTCACCCCCCGTGTTTCCCCTTCTTACCACCCTCCCTTCCACACGGGACGTAAATTCAACGATAAAAAGCCACGCAGGTTTTACATAGTAGCATAGTATATAAGGCTGAAAAAAGACATCTGTCCATCCAGTTCAGACTGTTATCCTGCAAGTTGATCCAGAGGAAGGGGGGGGGGGGGGGGGGAAAATCCTGTGAGGTAGAACCCAATTTTCACTTTAGGGGAAAATTCCTTCCTGACTTCAATCAGAATAACTCCCTGGATCAACGACCCCTCTCTAGTAGCTATAGCCTGTAATATTATTACACTCCAGAAATACATCCAGGCCCCTCTTGAATTCCTTTATTGTACTCACCATCACCACCTCCTCAGGCAGAGAGCTCCATAGTCTCACTGCTCTTACCGTAAAGAATCCTCTTCTATGTTTGTGTACAAACCTTCTTTCCTCCAGACGCAGAGGATGTCCCCTCGTCACAGTCCTGGGGATAAATAGATGGTGGGAGAGATCTCTGTACTGACCCCTGATATATTTATACATAGTAATTAGATCTCCCCTCAGTCGTCTTTTTTTCTTAAGTGAATAACCCTAATTTTGATAATCTTTCAGGGTACTGTAGTTGCCCCATTGCAGTTATTACTTTAGTTGCCCTCCTCTGGACCCTCTCCAGCTCTGCTATGTCTGCCTTGTTCACAGGAGCCCAGAACTATACACAGTACTTCATGTGTGGTCTGACTAGTGATGTGTAAAGTGGTAGGACTATGTTCTTATCACGGGCATCTATGCCCCTTCTGATGCAACCCATTATCTTATTGGCCTTGGCAGCAGCCGCCTGATTCTGCTGCAAAATCTGCGATGAATCTGCATGAGTAAAGTGCAGATTTGTCCTGGTTTGAAAATTAAATCTGCCCATAATTTTAAGTCCGTCCCGCAGGTCAGTTTCTACACAGATTCAGCATGGGATGGGATTTTATAAAATTCTTTTTATTTGCCCATGTGAATCTCTGCCCAGTAGGAGACCGCCGCGTCCGTAGCGTTTCCATTCTTCTCCTCGGCGCTCGTTTCTTTTTTTAATTTCGTGCATAAGTACATTGTTTATTTGCCCTCGTTACGGAGCAGAAAACGGTTTTTGTATTTTCCTTCATAAAGACTTCATTAGGATCCTGAAGATTGTGATATGCGCTCAGCCCCGGGGTTATTCTCAGCTGTTACTATTAACCATGTATGCCCTCCTCGCTTTGGTGTTTTTCTTGTGATTACAGCTGCTTGTACGCCGGATGACATACTGTAAATGAGCCTTTGTAGCCGGCGGCTCAGAGGACCCGGTCGCCGCTGTCATCCCATAACTCAGAACTTGACGCTCGCTCTCCACAGCACAGCGCAGCGCTGATTAAATTTGCATGAACTGACTCCGTTGCAATCTTTTGCTCTTATTTATTTATTTGGTCACTTATTTCATTTCCTGACCTTTCCCAGAAGGTTTATTCATGCTGCTGCCAGCGCGTTCCGACGGTGTAGATGGATCACCGGGAGAGTCGGGCAGGAGTTGTGGAGCATTATGTATTGCGAGCCTTGGAGGCATTTCAGATCTTCGGGATGTAGGACGTTGAAAACATATGGTGAAAGGGGTAATACACCGTATCATCATAATGAGATAGGACTGGAGAACCTTGAATCCACCAGAGGAAATGAACATTGTAAGATGTCTAGTACGTAAATCAAGACCACTGATGGGGCATTGGCGAATTAACCAGGCACCGGACTAGACCCTAGCCGCAAGCGTTCAGTTTCACAGTCCACTTCAGATAAGGTTGTCTTCTGCTGGTGTGGACCTGATCATGGCTGGGCCTGTTAGACCTTCATCCCATGGGATGTTCCTCTGATCTGACTGACCCTACAGTATGGCTGGACAGATCACAGGATCCAGACAGTCAGTGCTTGTGCAGATCGGGCCCCAGGGGTCTAACTTCTTAGTTTTTATTTTTCATGGATAGTCTTATTCACCAGCAGCTACGAAGTCAGACGGGCTCTCCAATGTTCCACTTGTTAGTAACATAGTATATAAGGCCGAAAAAAGACATTTGTCCATCCAGTTCGGCCTATTATCCTGCAAGTTGATCCAGAGGAAGGCAAAAAAACCCTGTGAGGTAGAAGCCAATTTTCTCCACTTTAGGGGAATAAAAAATTCCTTCCCGACTCCAATCAGGCAATCAGAATAACTCCCTGGATCAACGACCCCTCTCTAGTAGCTATAGCCTGTAATATTATTACACTCCAGAAATACATCCAGGCCCCTCTTGAATTCCTTTATTGTACTCACCATCACCACCTCCTCAGGAATAGAGTTCCATAGTCTCACTGCTCTTACCGTAAAGAATCCTTTTCTATGTTTGTGTACAAACCTTCTTTCCTCCAGACGCAGAGGATGTCCCCTCGTCACAGTCCTGGGGATAAATAGATGATGGGATAGATCTCTGTACTGACCCCTGATATATTTATACATAGTAATTAGATCTCCCCTCAGTCGTCTTTTTTCTAAAGTGAATAACCCTAATGTTGATAATCTTTCAGGGTACTGTAGTTGCCCCATTCCAGTTATTACTTTAGTTGCCCTCCTCTGGACCCTCTCCAGCTCTGCTATGTCTGCCTTGTTTACAGGAGCCCAGAACTGTACACAGTACTCCATGTGTGGTCTGACTAATGATTTGTAAAGTGGTAGGACTATGTTCTCATCACGGGCATCTATGCCCCTTTTGATGCAACCCATTATCTTGTTGGCCTTGGCAGCAGCTGCCTGACACTGGTTTTTGCAGCTTAGTTTGCTGTTTATTAAAATTCCTAGATCCTTTTCCATGTCAGTGTTACCGAGTGTTTTACCATTTAGTATGTACGGGTGACTTGCATTTTTCCTTCCCATGTGCATAACTTTACATTTATCAGTGTTAAACCTCATCTGCCACTTATCTGCCCAAGCCTCCAATCTATCCAGATCCCTCTGTAGTAGTATACTGTCCTCTTCAGTGTTAATTACTTTACACAGTTTAGTGTCATCTGCGAAAATTGATATTTTACTATGCAAGCCTTCTACAAGATCATTAATAAATATATTGAAGAGAATAGGGCCCAATACTGACCCCTAAGGTACCCCACTAGTGACAGTGACCCAATCTGAGTGTGTACCATTAATAACCACCCTCTGTTTTCTATCATTGAGCCAGTTACTTACCCACATACAGACGTTTTCTCCCAGTCCGAGCATTCTCATTTTATATACTAACCTTTTATGTGGTACAGTGTCAAATGCTTTGGAGAAGTCCAGATATACGACATCCATTGATTCGCCGCTGTCAAGTCTAGAACTTACCTCCTCACAGAAACTGATTAAATTAGTTTGACATGACCGATCCCTCACAAAGCCATGCTGATATGGCGTTATTTGCTTATTTCCGTTGAGATGCTCTAATATAGCATCTCTCAGAAAACCTTCAAACAGTTTACCCACAACAGATGTTAAACTTACCCGCCTATAGTTTCCAGGCTCTGTTTTTGGACCCTTTTTGAATATTGGCACCACATTTGCCATGCGCCAATCCTGTGGGACATTCCCTGTCAGTAAAGAGTCCGCAAATATCAGAAATAAGGGTCTGGCTATGACATTACTTAATTCCCTTAGGATACGGGGGTGTATGCCATCCGGTCCTGGCGATTTGTCTATTTTGATCTTTTTAAGTCGCTGTTGTACTTCTTCCTGGGTCAGACAGAACACTTTTTTAATGGGAATTTATTTTTTACATTCAGCATTTCATCTGACAGTTTACTTGCCTCAGTGAATACATTGGAGAAAAAAATATTTAACAGCTTTGCTTTCTCCTCGTCGCTCTCTGCGACTCCCCCTTCATTACTCTTTAAAGGGCCAACACCTTCAGATTTATACTTTTTAACATTTATATAATTGAAGAACATTTTAGGGTTAGTTTTACTCTCTTTGGCAATTAATCTCTCAGTCTCTAGTTTGGCCGCTTTTATTTGTTTTTTACATGTTCTGTTTTTTTCCTTATAGTTTTTCAGTCCTTCCGTGCTACCCTCCTGTTTTAGTGTTTTATATGCTTTCTTTTTGTCATTTATTGCTTTCTTTACAGTTCTGTTTATCCACATTGGTTTCTTTTTGTTCCTTAACCTTTTATTCCCATACGGTATGTACCTCTCACAATGAGATTTTAGGATGCTTTTAAAGATATCCCATTTTGTGGCTGTATTTTTATTTTTGAGGACTTTGTCCCAGTTAGTTAGGGCTATGGCCTCTCTTAGTTGGCTAAATTTAGCTTTTTTGAAGTTTGGTATTTTTGTTCCTCCCTGTAGAAATCTTCTTTTGAATGATAATTGGAAGGTTATTACTTTATGGTCACTATTTCCCAGGTGTCCCCCAACCTGCACGTCTGTTGTTCTGTCAGGTCTATTGGTTAATACTAAGTCCAGTATGGCCGTCCCTCTAGTCGGGTCCTGAACCAGTTGGGAGAGATAATGGTCTTTGGTTATTGCCAAGAACCTGTTTCCTTTATGAGATATACAAGTTTCCGTTTCCCAGTCTATATCTGGGTAGTTGAAGTCCCCCATAATAACCACCTCATTATGATTTGCCGCCTCGTCTATCTCGTTTAGTAGTAGATTTTCTCTGGACTCTGGTATATTAGGTGGTTTATTGTAAGCTCCTATTAGTAATTTATTGTTGTTTTTAGCTCCATGTATCTCTACCCACAGTGACTCCACATGTTCATGTCCCTCACTTATATCTTCCCGGACTGTGGGCTTTAGACAGGACTTAACATAAAGGAGAACCCCTCCCCCTCTCCGGTTTTGACGATCCTTTCTAAACAGACTGTAACCTTGTACATTAACCGCCCAGTCCTAGCTATCATCCAGCCATGTCTCAGTTATTCCCACTGTCATAGCTATCATCCAGCCATGTCTCAGTTATTCCCACTATGTCATAGCTATCATCCAGCCATGTCTCAGTTATTCCCACTGTCATAGCTATCATCCAGCCGTGTCTCAGTTATTCCCACTGTCATAGCTATCATCCAGCCATGGCTCAGTTATTCCCACTGTCATAGCTATCATCCAGCCATGTCTGTTATTCCCACTGTCATAGCTATCATCCAGCCATGGCTCAGTTATTCCCACTGTCATAGCTATCATCCAGCCATGGCTCAGTTATTCCCACTGTCATAGCTATCATCCAGCCGTGTCTCAGTTATTCCCACTGTCATAGCTATCATCCAGCCATGTCTCAGTTATTCCCACTATGTCATAGCTATCATCCAGCCATGTCTCAGTTATTCCCACTATGTCATAGCTATCATCCAGCCATGTCTCAGTTATTCCCACTATGTCATAGCTATCATCCAGCCATGTCTCAGTTATTCCCACTGTCATAGCTATCATCCAGCCATGTCTCAGTTATTCCCACTATGTCATAGTCCTCCTCACACATCACTAATTCCAGCTCCCCAGTTTTATTAGTCAGGCTTCTGGCATTAGTATACATACATTTGAGAGGTTTATGTATATTTTTTACCCTACACCCTTTCCTTCTGAACTGTTCTAGTCCCTCCTTCCATTCCTCCCTCAGTCCCATTACATCGCCCCCGGTCTCTATCTGCACTGTCTTCCCATCCTATAATGTAATTACCCTCCCCCCCAGTCCCTAGTTTAAACATTCCTCCAACCTTCTAGCCATCTTCTTCCCCAACACAGCTGCCCCTTCCCCATTGAGGTGCAGCCCGTCCCTATGATAGAGCCTGTAGCCAAGTTCTCCAGGAACCCGAACCCCTCCTTCCTACACCAGTTCTTGAGCCACTTATTAATTTCCCTAATCTCCCGCTGCCTTTCTTGTGTGGCCCGTGGTACAGGTAGTATTTCGGAAAATACTACCTTTTGAGGTCCTTGCCCTAAGCTTTTGACCTAAATCCCTGAAATCATTTTTAAGGACTCTCCACCTACCCCTAACTTTGTCATTGGTTCCGATATGGACCATGACCGCTGGATCTTCTCCAGCCCCTCCCAGTAATCTGTCAATCCGATCCTCGATGTGTCGAACTCTAGCGCCAGGAAGACAGCACACTGTTCGGCGATCACGGTCTTTGTGACAGATTTCCCTATCTGTTCCCCTAATAATGGAGTCTCCCACTACCAGCACCTGTCTGCCCTGCTCTCCTGGTCTCCTGCTTACCGGAGCTGACATTCCCCTGACTGGCAGAGGAAGCGTCCGGCTGCGGCAGTGCCGTCCCTGGACTGATATCCCCCTCATCTGCCAAATGTGCAAACTTGTTGGGTGTGTCAGATCAGGGCTAGCCTCCCTGGCACTCTTCCCTCTACCCCGCTTTCTAACTGTTACCCAGCTAGCTACCTCACTTTCCTCAGCCTCCTCTCTGTCACCCTCTCCCTCATCTACCCCAAAGAGTGCTTGCTCGGTGAGAAGCAAACTCTTTTCAAATTGTCAATGCCTCTCAGTGTTGCAACTTTCCCGTTTAGAGACTCGATTTGCGATTCCAGACGGGTAATTTGCTCACATCCTGAACAAAGAAATACACCCTGGAACGGCTGTTCCAGGACTGCATACATCATGCAAGATGTGCACTGGACGGCGCTGTCAATTGTGCAACACATACTAAATGGGGATTACACCACAAAAGCAAAAAATACAATACAATGTAGTACTAAGAAACAGGCTAATTGCAGTCCCCCTCCGAAGTCCCTGAATCTAAAGTCACTTAATCTTAAGTCACACACTTACGCAACCACGCGTCGCGGTCAAACTTGCGTTATATATCTCCTTATATAAATATAAATGCAGCTCACTACACCAGCCTGGTGTTTCCCCTCTGGACTCAAAAAGGCTGTGCTGCTCTTACTGCTGAGTTTTTATAGTCTCCTAATTAGACAGACACACCCTAATTAGACAGATACACCCTAATTAGACAGATACACCCTAATTACTTGTTAACAGTGTTTTGCACATCCCAGTAAGGCCTCATGCACACAACCGTATAGTTTTTTCTGAACGCAAAATATGGATACCAGCTGTGTGCATGCTGCATTTGTCTCAATAGTAGAATTGACTTTTTTTCCCTTCACCCATGACAGCACCATAGAGAGATGGATCTGCCCCCACAACTGGACGGGAAGCCCCAGAGCAATTCAAAAGGGAACACCCACTACCTCCCTCAGTGTGGTTTCCTGTCCTCTGGACAGAGGAGCATGAAGCATGCAGCCTCCAGGGCTGTGAAAGAAGGAACACCTTATGAACTTAGGTTATACAGCAAATATTTGTGTTGTGGGGTTGGTTGAACACTTGTGCGTCCATGCTGGGTCAGCTGACAGTCTTGGACTCTGTGCCCTTCTGTCTAGCTGCCCTTGAGCCTTTGCCTGCCTGTCTGGCTGCCTTTGAGCCACTGCCTGTCTGGCTGCCTTTGAGCCACTGCCTGTCTGGCTGGCTGCCTTTTGAGCCACTGCCTGTCTGGCTGGCTGCCTTTTGAGCCACTGCCTGTCTGTCTGGCTGCCTTTTGAGCCACTGCCTGTCTGGCTGGCTGCCTTTTGAGCCACTGCCTGTCTGGCTGGCTGCCTTTTGAGCCACTGCCTGTCTGGCTGGCTGCCTTTGAGCCACTGCCTGTCTGGCTGGCTGCCTTTGAGCCACTGCCTGTCTGGCTGACTGCCTTTTTGAGCCACTGCCTGTCTGGCTGACTGCCTTTTTGAGCCACTGCCTGTCTGGCTGACTGCCTTTTTGAGCCACTGCCTGTCTGGCTGGCTGCCTTTTTGAGCCACTGCCTGTCTGGCTGGCTGCCTTTTGAGCCACTGCCTGTCTGGCTGGCTGCCTCTTTGAGCCACTGCCTGTCTGGCTGGCTGCCTCTTTGAGCCACTGCCTGTCTGGCTGGCTGCCTCTTTGAGCCACTGCCTGTCTGGCTGGCTGCCTCTTTGAGCCACTGCCTGTCTGGCTGGCTGCCTTTTTGAGCCACTGCCTGGCTGGCTGCCTTTTTGAGCCACTGCCTGTCTGGCTGGCTGCCTTTTTGAGCCACTGCCTGGCTGGCTGCCTTTTTGAGCCACTGCCTGTCTGGCTGGCTGCCTTTTGAGCCACTGCCTGTCTGGCTGGCTGCCTTTTGAGCCACTGCCTGTCTGGCTGGCTGCCTTTTGAGCCACTGCCTGTCTGGCTGGCTGCCTTTTGAGCCACTGCCTGTCTGGCTGGCTGCCTTTTGAGCCACTGCCTGTCTGGCTGGCTGCCTTTTGAGCCACTGCCTGTCTGGCTGGCTGCCTTTTGAGCCACTGCCTGTCTGGCTGGCTGCCTTTTGAGCCACTGCCTGTCTGGCTGGCTGCCTTTTGAGCCACTGCCTGTCTGGCTGGCTGCCTTTTGAGCCACTGCCTGTCTGGCTGGCTGCCTTTTTGAGCCACTGCCTGTCTGGCTGGCTGCTTTTTGAGCCACTGCCTGTCTGGCTGGCTGCTTTTTGAGCCACTGCCTGTCTGTCTGGCTGACTGCCTTTGAGTATTTGCTTGGCTGTCTGTTTACCCCTTTGGGTCAATGCCTAAAAAAATGATGGCTGCCTGGGAGCTTGGGCCTTTCTGGTTCACTGCCTTGAGCCTGTGGTAATTAAAAAAAAAAAAAAAACTGTTTTTGTGGCAGGGTGACTATTTTCACGGCCTCATGTTCCTATAGAGCTGATTTGCTTTGCATTGTAGCTGGCTGCTCCTGCTGCTGGGCTTATCTAGTGCAGCTGTGTTTGTTCAGCTACTTACTTTGCATAGGCAGTGTCTGCATGGTTGGCGGCTTTGGTTGCCATGTCTGTGTGGCTGGCGGCTCATGCCGCCGTGTCTTGATAACTGACTGTTCTTGCAACAGTATCTGGATGACGGTACCTGGCTCTCAGCAGGTATCTATGTGACCAGCTGTGCCTCAGATGCAACCATTTCTTGGTGGCGGTCTACCTTGATAGCTATGCCTGCATGGTGGACTGGTTCTGTGGCTATGCCTGGTTGACCGTTTGTAGTTTAAAGATCTACCTTAAGCATAGTACACCAACAAAGCCCTATAATGTTTCTAGTGGAGAATGAGAAGATGGACTGGACCAGATGGTTTAGAGCCCTATAAGTCTCCTAGTTGGGAGTGAAGATATGGGCTGGACCATGTTGTTTGGACGTCCTACAGGACATATGGCGTACCAACAAAGCCCTATATGGCTCCTGGTTGGGAGTAAAAAGATGGGGTGGTCCATTTAGTCTGGATTGCCTACAGGAGTTATGGCTCACCAGCAAAACCCTATGAATACTTGCCGCCGATCTAGAACTTCCCAGGGAGTCCCTGAATGGTCGGCAGTTATCTGCTGGGGTCCTTCGTGTGGTAGTTTCCAGCGGTGGGGACCTTAAGAGGTCTGAAGGGTCCAGGGAGCTCTTTGGACCTCCTGCAGCAGATACGTGAGCCCCTCCAGATAAGGGATTGATGCCACGGTAGGGTTCCATCATGGATGCCAGATTGCGAGAAAATTTTGAGATTTTGGCATCTAAAGTTCTTCTGGTCCTCCAGTAGATCTTTGATCACTGGGTGGGGTGCGTGCTGGGTGAGTTCCCCTCTACGTGCTCCCTGAAGATTCAACAGTGCCTTTGAAGGGCCTCTCTCATGGGGAACTTTTGGTGAGGCTGGAAGAAACATCTGTCTCGGAATATAATCTGCACCAAAGGAATCGGTGTTCAGCAATCATCTTCAGTTTGATCATTCTGCGTCAAGATAAGTACTTCTCTAAGATGTTTTCTTAAATCTGTTATGATTTCTGTTAACATTTAATGAGAAACCCATATAAGATTTATTTTATAAGATTATCCTGGGTTTAAGGTATAATGTTGAAATTCCTAGGTTAGGATGTTTATTGTTCCCACTTTTTTTAGTTTGGACCTCTTGTTAGCTTTTGGGGTCTTCATAGCTTAAGATTACTTTTCAAGCACGTCCCTCTCGAGGGGTATTTTTTATCTCTGGTATTTGATCTCTCTATGATGCAGTCATGGGTGAAGGGAAAAATTATAATTACACTTACCGGTAATTGGATTTTCCAGAACCCATGACAGCACCCCTCTAATTCCCTCCCTGGTGCTTATGGTTGATGAAAATTGTTTCTGTCTTTCAAGTAAAAAGAAAAAGGAAGAATGAGATTATAGAAATTCTATTTTGTACGTCTTCTACTGATCTACTCTGGAATCAACACTGAGGGAGGAAGTGGGTGTTCCCTTTTTGATTTGCTCTGGGGCTTCCTTTCCAGTTGTGGGGGTGGATCCCTCTCTCTATGGTGCTGTCATGGGTTCTGGAAAATCCAATTACCGGTAAATGTAGTTATCATTTTTTGAAAAACGGAGAAGAATAGGACATGTTCTGTGCTCTGACTCCCAGTGATCTCGAAAATGAGGGGTCCCATAGTTGCCTTTCTGAATGGAGCAGGTAGGTGCACTACTCTATTCACCTCTATGGAGATGGCACAGAAAATGAAGCTTGGCACTGAAATGCAGAAAATTCATAAGTTTATTGAAATCCACAGAAGAAATAGATAAAACTTAATGTTTTCGGTACAAACGTGGACCTGCCTCAGACACTGCAAAAATAACCTACGGTATATTGATATGAGACGCAAAATATAAGGTACAAGGGTGCCCTCACCCATGGCGGAAAAGCCTCTAAATTCGGGAAGGGAACCACAATGATGTGACTATGCACATAGAGGGGTCGCTGGTGACAGATTCCCTTAAAGGGGTCCCAAAAAAAAGTACTACTTAGTATATGAACGGATGTGGATGTGGATGATAGATTGAGCTGACTAGGCGTTGATGGACAAGTCACCATGCCAATTTCCCATTTCTCTAATTTGACTTGAACCTCACCAGTTTCCCCATTACATCACTGAACTGCCAGAACACCGGACAGGAAGTGCTGTCATAGGGACGCAGAGGAGATGCAGGTTGAAATAAGATGGTAGTCAGGAGCCGTTATTTAATGTAGATCTGCCGAAAGTCATGTCGCAAATTCCCTTACGTTCTTCCTGACTGCCTGATATTGTTTAAGAGCCACCCGATGTAATTACTCCATGCACGACCCGGGGTTGACGTGGCATTTACCCTATGCCAGTTGTCAGTGCTGTCATCGTTGTGTCTAATAAGGTCAGCGGCAAACGGCGGTTTTGTTTACCGGCCTTCACATCTTTACAGGACACCTTACAGGTCCACAGCCTGCTCCCGGCTGGTAGGTAATGAGCCATGGGCTGCGTGGAATACACAAGAGTCAAATCCATGCATAGAAACATTCATTACTTAAACCGCAAAGAGCAACGGCCTGGAAAACTGCCATGTTATTTTGGTGTAGTAGTCCTAATTCTTATGCTTTTAAGGGCTCGATCCACATATCAAGTACTACGTGAAATATCATGGTTGACAGAGTTTTCAGCACTGTGTTTGCTTAGTGCTCTTTCTTAGGGCTCAGCTGAGCTCATTGACTCCATCTTGGCTGCATTGTCCAGTAGGGTTCGAAGGTAGTCTGCTTTCCAGCTTTAGAGAGTTAAGCTGGTAGGCATTGATTTTTCTGACCCCTATAACCTGCCCTTGTAAGTCTAGACAAAGTACATGTAGTTAATCAGCAGAACCCCTTTTAATTGTGGTGATAGCATCTAAATTACCTGTACATACGGTATAATGAAAGCTTAAGCTGGGTTCTCAAGACATGCAGTTTTCAAATTGATTGATAATGGCCACGCGTTTTTTGGGTGTAAGGGCCCCTGTAAATGTAGTGGTTTACCGCACTTCACTTTTATTTGCTACTTGAAACCACAGCAAGTATAGGTGAAGCACAACAATTAATGGTAATCTGCGGCTTGCGCGTAATGTGTGTGCGCACGGCAAACTATGATCACGAACATAAAACCATGTTATGGCCGCTACGTGAGAACCCAGCCTCAAATTATTTTCTGGAAAATCTTAATTATAACACGGACTTTGGGGCTTTTAACATCATCTCCTGCTGCCCTATAATTGAGATTATCCCATGACTAATGTAAAAAATAAAATTCAGACATCATATGGTACATGACAATCTCTTTCTATTAAAGCTAGAACCAGCCCTGTACCTCACATGAGTCCAGAGATCTCCCCATTCATTGCTGTGATATATTTATTTCAAGCTGGCAGCTCAAGGGGAGTGTCCTTTCTGCTGCAGCTAAGGGGGCGTGTCCATGCTCTCCCTATCACAGCTCAGAAGGCAGTTGAAGGATGAAACGGAGCATGTGCGGCCTTCTCGGTGAGCAGGTCAAAGAAATAAAGATAAAAACAAACAGCAGGTGGCGCTCTACAGATGCATTTTGTTGAATAACCCAGTACGAAGTTTTTAATTACATGCAATTACAGAAGTATTCAGATCCAGGAGCTGGTTTGAAAACTGTAGAATATTTTTTGTCGGACAACCCCTTTACCTCCTCCCGACCGCCTAATGCAGGGATGCGTCCTGCGGGCGGTCGGTTTGTTCCTCGTTGACGCATCGGCGCGTCATCTCGCGAGACACGAGATTTCACAGGATCGGAAGGTAAACGAGCTGATCTACAGCCTGCCAGCGGCGATCATTCGCTGGCAGGCTGTAAATGCGATTTTTTTTTAACCCCTGAAAGGTATATCAGACGCTGTTTTGTTAACAGCGTCTGATATACCTGCTACCTGGTCCTCTGGTGGTCCCTTTTGCTTGGATCGACCACCAGAGGACACAGGCAGCTCTGTAAGTAGCACCAATCACCACACTACACTACACCCCCCCCTGTCACTTATTAACCCCTTATTAACCCCTGATCACCCCATATAGACTCCCTGATCACCCCCCTGTAAGGCTCCATTCAGACGTCCGTATGTGTTTTGCGGATCCGCAAAACACAGACACCGGCAATGTGCTTTCCGCATTTTGCGGATCCGCACATTGCCAGAACTATATAGAAAATGCCTTTTCTTGTCCGCAATTGCGGACAAGAATAGGACATGTTCTATAGGCTCTACAAAAAATGATCTTGTGCGCACACTTGCGTTCAGTCCGCCCCACCGCAGTGACAGAATTTTTTTTTCTGATCACTGCAAAAACACAGTAAAATCGCTGCGGCGCTATAAAGATCACTTTTGAGGGTCATGGCGAGTTCATAGAAGGTTTTTTTTTTTTTGGCACAAGTTATCGGAAATTGTTTTTTTTTTTTTTTTTTTTTTTCTTACAAAGTCTCATATTCCACTAACTTGTGACAAAAAATTTAATCTCGCATGAACTCGCCATACCCCTCACGGAATCCAAATGCGTAAATTTTTTTAGACATTTATATTCCAGACTTCTTCTCACGCTTTAGGGCCCCTAAAATGCCAGGGCAGTATAAATACCCCACATGTGACCCCATTTTGGAAAGAAGACACCCCAAGGTATTCGCTGAGGGGCATATTGAGTCCATGAAAGATTGAACTTTTTGTCACAAGTTAGCGGAAAGGGAGACTTTGTGAGAAAAAACAAAAAAAATATCAATTTCCGCTAACTTGTGCCAAAAAAAAAAAAACTTCTATGAACTCACCATGCCCCTCACGGAATACCTTGGGGTGTCTTCTTTCCAAAATGGGGTCACATGTGGGGTATTTATACTGCCCTGGCATTTTAGGGGCCCTAAAGCGTGAGAAGAAGTCTGGAATCCAAATGCCTAAAAATGCCCTTCTAAAAGATACTCATTGGAATGTGGGCCCCTTTGCCCACCTAGGCTGCAAAAAAGTGTCACATGTGGTATCGCCGTACTCAGGAGAAGTAGGGCAATGTGTTTTAGGGTGTATTTTTACATATACCCATGCTGGGTGAGAGAAATATCTCTGTAAAATGACAACTTTGTATAAAAAAAATGGGAAAAGTCGTCCTTTACAGAGATATTTATCTCTCACAGTATGGGTATATGTAAAAATACACCCCAAAACACATTGCCCTACTTCTCCTGAGTACGGCGATACCACATGTGTGACACTTTTTTGCAGCCTATGTGGGCAAAGGGGCCCATATTCCAAAGAGCACCTTTATGATTTCACATGGCATTTTTTACGCATTTTGATTCCAAACTACTTCTCACGCTTTAGGGCCCCTAAAATGCCAGGGCAGTATAAATACCCCACAAGTGACCCCATTTTGGAAAGAAGACACCCCAAGGTATTTTGTGAGGGGTATGGTGAGTTCATGTAAAATTTTATTTTTTGTCACAAGTTAGTGGAATATGAGACTTTGTAAGAAAAATAAAAATAAAAAATCATTTTTCACTAACTTGTGACAAAAAATAAAAACTTCCATGAACTCACTATGCCCATCAGCGAATACCTTAGGGTGTCTACTTTCCGAAATGGGGTCATTTATGGGGTGTTTCTACTGTCTGGGCATTGTAGAACCTCAGGAAACATGACAGGTGCTCAGAAAGTCAAAGTGCGTAAATTCAAATTTTTGCACCATAGTTTGTAAACGCTATAACTTTTGTGCAAACCAATAAATATACACTTATTGCATTTTTTTTTTTATCAAAGACATGTAGAACAATAAATTTAGAGAAAAATTTATATAGAAATGTAGTTATATTTGAAAAATTTTACAACAGAAAGTGAAATTTTTTATTTTTTTTTGCAAACATTTCGGTCAATTTCGATTAATAACAAAAAAAGTAAAAATGTCAGCAGCAATGAAATACCACCAAATGAAAGCTCTATTAGTGAGAAGAAAAGGAGGTAAAATTCATTTGGGTGGTAAGTTCCATGACCGAGCAATAAACGGTGAAAGTAGTGTAGGTCAGAAGTGTAAAAAGTGGTCTGGTCATTAAGGGGGTTGAAGCTAGGGGAGCTGAGGTGGTTAATCCGATTTTTATTGAGATAATTGGAGCATTGTTATGAAACAAGTTGGGATATGAGCTATTTTAGTTATTAGTCCTTGTCGTCGTGATATCGAATGAGTTCAGCGGTTTCTCTTTTGTGTCTGCAGTTTTGCACCTCTCGCTCTCTCGCGTCCTATAAAGAATTGCTGGTTTTATTTGTTTGTTTCCGTGTCGTGTTGATTCTTCTCATTCTTCATCAGCACCCACATTCTGCAGCTTCCAGCACTGCCCTAAACGGCAGATACCACAGTGCTAACATGGCACCGAGGAATCCTTATTGACAGTCTGCTTTGTTTATTGCACCAATTACAATTCTCATTTACATGAATGTAGTAAAGTGAAGCGGTGCCAAGTATGATGACTGTGCCAAGAGCGCTTCTGGATGAGACTACTGCCTGGAAGGGCGGAGAGGGATTCTCCCATCAGCTGGAAAGGAAAGCAGAGAGGAGTCCTGCTCCATATCTCCTTGGGGTCCAATATGAGCAATAAGGGATGTGAAGACTTAGGCAAGGGCCATGCCAAGGTTCCAGAGCCGTCACTTCTCATTGGCTTGTTTTTTTTGCACCTTAGCGTAACATTCAAATAAAAAAAATAATAATAATCCATCGTGCTTTGTGCCATGTTAGATCTTCGCCCGAGACTTTAGAGGCCCTTTTAGGTGGGTACATACTTTGACCAAATCATAACGATCCTCATCCATCTTATTGTCCTGAGTAATGCTAAAGGAGACGGAAGGGCCTGGTGCATGTTTACCTTCCCCTTCCATGACACTTGTGCCTATTTTACCTCTGACCTTTATTTGCTAATATTGCAGGGCCTTAGTGACCCCATGAGCTGCCTCTATGATAAGTAAATGTTTGGTGCTAGGAAAATTTCCTAAAACTTTCTTACAATATTCAGCATGAATGCTAAATGTCATGGTTGATGAGGAAACGATTGACTCTCAGCTTGAAGCCCTCCTTGGGTCACTGGAGAGCAGTGACGTACAGTATGGTAACTCTGCAGTAATGCTCATAATGAGGATTTGGGGATGAGAACAATGGGTATTCCCTCCCTCAATGCTAGTTAGTGACACCTAAAGTTGATAAGTGTGGTCTAGGGTCAGAATTAAGGGGCCTGGTCTGGAGCTCGAATTATGAGGCCTTGTTATGGGATCTAAATTAAGAGGCCTCGTTATGGTGTCTAAATTAGGAGACCTAGATATGGGGGTCTGAATTAAAAGGCCTCGTTATTTGCGTCTGAATTAGGAGGCCTTGCTATTTGCGTCTGAATTACAGGGCCTAGGCTGGGGTCTGACTTTTTAGGTCTAGCCTAAATTATGGAGCTGTGTCTGAATTCTAAGGCCTGGTTCTGGGTCATAGACCCTAGGTCTAATCTGGGATCTACTTGTCTGTGTGTCCAGGCTTTCAAAAAATAAAAATAAAAAAAATTACATTTTACCTTCACATGGAATCTGAGATGGTCTTGGGCAACCCCCTCTCTATAAAAGGAACCCCAAAAAAAAAAAACACCCTCCACTGTAAAGTCCTTTACCTGGGACAATATTCCCAGTAATATTTGGAAAAAAGTTACTGTATATTTTGACAAAACCCTCTTCATGGCAAGCCACATCCTGACTAACCATACCTTGTCGAAGATGGAAGTGTCGGCAGTTCTGATTCATACATGCTGGAAGTTGTAGTTAAGCAAAAGCTGGAGAGCTGCTGGTTGGACACCAACCAGTATATAGTGATATACGGTGTATACTCTGCACTGGGATGTCACCAGCGGTTAACTCAATGCAACATTTACCCAAGCACCTAACCAGAAGCTTTATGCCGTCTTGAAATTTCACTTGGGGCCCGACTAAACTTCAGACTGGTGAATGTTCTCAGAGAAGCCCCCCGATACGGTGGCGGCATGGTCTGCTGTTGAAGGGCATTTTCTGAAACCAAGGTAAGATGACACTTTGCATATCCAGAGGTTTGTCACTTGCTTCTCTTCCCTCAACACGACGGCTCTGCACAAACGTACACGCTTCCCATGACTTTTCTGTACGTCCCTTTTTATATATTTTTTTTAATTAACTACTGAAGTGTCCGCAGTACATCAAAGCAAGTGCGGATGTGACAGCGCATGGAGAGGGGCATGAAAGCTCGCCGAACACGAAACCTAATTACTGGTAACCCATCACTCCTGCTTTTTTCGGCTTCTTCTTTGACAGTTTTGAGGCGGCGCTATTGATTTACTGCTCCCGCGCTCGTGGCTAGAGATGACTCTTTATGGTAGGGGGTAGTCACACGATGTAAGGGGCACGCACAGGAGTGTACTCACATTTAGGAATGATAATAGTATGTCCTTGAGTTGCCCACTCTCCGAC
The DNA here is from genome assembly GCF_905171765.1 of Bufo bufo. Lineage (NCBI taxonomy): Eukaryota > Metazoa > Chordata > Amphibia > Anura > Bufonidae > Bufo > Bufo bufo. The sequence goes on from NC_053394.1 coordinate 413,652,598, forward strand.
GTCTCCGTCCCTAGCAAAGCTGGACTGAAACCATAATTTAATCTGTACGGCTAAGCCAAGGTACCATTAAGGAGCTTGGGAAAGCTGGGTGATAGCCCAATATGGCTTATAATCATGTACCTGCCATTTTGGTAGTCACCAGTTTATGGGATGTCGCTTCCATGGCTGCATGATCACTCTCATAAATAGTTAGGTTTGACGTTCAGCAGCTCGGGAAGGTGGGTGACTGCTCATATTGGGCTAAGATAGAACTGACTTGGAGTTACATGTCTACATAAGTCATTCCTGAAATTCTTTATAAAAATGGAGTGATACTGTGTGGCTCCGGGATACCGCTTTAATACATTATCACCATGTTACAGCCTGGGTGGCCTCTTGCCCTGTGACAGTATTGCCTCGGCACTATCCTTAACAATGCCCCTTACTGCAGTCTGTTAGAGTCCATTCACACATCCGCAATTCCATTCCGCATTTTGCAGAACGGAATTGCGGACCCATACATTTCTATGGGGCCGCACGACGTGCGGCCCCGTTCGGAATTGCGGACCCGCACTTCCAGGTCCGCAATTCCGATCCTGAAAAAAATAGAACATGTCCTATTCTTGTCCGCAATAGCGGACAAGAATAGGCATATTCTCTTTGTGCCTACAATGTGCGGTCCGCAGAATGCGGAACGCACATTGCCGCTGTCCGTGTTTTGTGGATCCGCAAAACACACACGGATGTGTGAATGGACCCTTAGAACCATAAAGCAATGTGCCAAATACTATTAATTGCCCTCTTTAGGTCCTAAGATTGTCCTTTTCAGATACCGCCATATAGATCATCCTAGTGCTATTCATATAAATAAGTACGTGGTACATGTGCGGCGAGTGTTACGTGCGCGACATGAGTCCAGTGTGTGAGTGGTACGTGTGCGGCATGTGTCCAGTGTGCGAGTGGTACGTGTGCGGCATGTGTCCAGTGTGCGAGTGGTACATGTGCGGCATGTGTCCAGTGTGAGAGTGGTACGTGTGTGGCATGTGTACAGTGTGCGAGTGGTACGTGTGCGGCATGTGTCCGGTGTGCGAGTGGTACGCGTGCGTCATGTGTCCGGTGTGCGAGTGGTACGTGTGCGTCATGTGTCCGGTGTGCGAGTGGTACGTGTGCGGCATGTGTCCGGTGTACGAGTGGTACGTGTGCGGCATGTGTCCGGTGTGCGAGTGGTACGTGTGCGGCATGTGTCCGGTGTGCGAGTGGTACGTGTGCGGCATGTGTCCGGTGTGCGAGTGGTACGTGTGCGGCATGTGTCCGGTGTGCGAGTGGTACGTGTGCGGCATGTGTCCGGCGTGCGAGTGGTACGTGTGCGGCATGTGTCCGGCGTGCGAGTGGTACGTGTGCGGCATGTGTCTGGTGTGCGAGTGGTACGTGTGCGGCATGTGTCCGGTGTGCGAGTGGTACGTGTGCGGCATGTGTTGTCTGTGTAAGTGGTACGTGTGCGGCATGTGTCCGGTGTGCGAGTGGTACGTGTGCGGCATGTGTCCGGTGTGCGAGTGGTACGTGTGCGGCATGTGTCCGGTGTGCGAGTGGTACGTGTGCGGCATGTGTCCGGTGTGCGAGTGGTACGTGTGCGGCATGTGTCCGGCGTGCGAGTGGTACGTGTGCGGCATGTGTCCGGTGTGCGAGTGGTACGTGTGCGGCATGTGTCTGGTGTGCGAGTGGTACGTGTGCGGCATGTGTCCGGTGTGCGAGTGGTACGTGTGCGGCATGTGTTGTCTGTGTAAGTGGTACGTGTGCGGCATGTGTTGTCTGTGTAAGTGGTTAGTGGTACTTACATGCATGTGTTTAGAACATGACTGGCACCTTAGGGCCACACACTTGCACAGGGCCCCTCTGCGAAGCACCTATGGCTCTGAATTACCAGACTGTAGAGCGGCCATGCTGTGTGACATCCACACTGACAGTATCTTATCTGCTCATAGGAAAGTTGTTTGTTTTTTGTGTCTTCCCCTTAAAAAAAATCTTAACAAATGGCTTCAGGAAAGCGTTTCTTCACAGCAGAGCGTGAAATCAATGCGCCTCTGCCCTGATAAGATCCCGTCACACTTAATCACCGCTGTCATGGGCGCTCGTCTTCTCTATATTTTCGGTCTAGATCTTTGCCATCCAGCGCTGCTCTGTAGCAAATGTCATTTTTCTTTAATTCCATCGTGTCTGTGTCTGGCACAAAGTTTCCCTCTGATTTCTTGCTCATTTTCTTCACCACTGTCACAGGTTGACTTTTAAAGAAGTTTCTCCATGTCACGTCACATCTGACAGTAAGTAAAGGCTCTAATCTGTTCCTTAAAGCCCGCATTAAAGGAACACTAAGCCCCTGCACGTGCACGACCTTCTGGCATATACAGGCTGCTCCCTTCTGAATGCAGAAGTAGTCATTTCCTATACCCCTCCTAGAGGGGGCAGCACAGAGCATATGACTTCTACCATATTTTGGCACCTTACAGAGAGGGCACAGTGCAAAATGAGCTAAAAGTAGCCTTATATGGCTAAGACCACCGCCATCCTTATCCCCTATAGGACATATTGGGTGTCATAGAGGTGGTCATAGTGGTCAGGACACGCCCTCCTGTCAGGCTACACGGGGTTTGTTTGCAGTCTGTTACCATGGAGATACATGGGTCTGCCAGCTGTGGACAGAAACCAAAATTTTAATTGCCTTTTTTTCTTTAGATGTATTCTAGCAAGAGATGAATAATTATAATTCTGTTAGTCGTTCTCCTATGCGTTTGCTTCTGTGGGACAACAAGAATGGCTGCCGTTGCGTCTCACATGTGGGGTGAGGGTCATCCCATCCAGCTTTCCCAGGGCTCTGTATGTCAGATCAGCGCTACATCTTAAGATCTGCAGCACCGACTGTTAGTGTTTGTCTCACACTGAATCCATCAGGTAGCTGCTCTGACAGCTCGATATGTAGCCCTCATCTCTGAGATCCTGACAGCTCCTAAACGCCCAATAAAGCCGTACTCTTATCAGTTTGATAGTGAGTGTTTATGAGCTGTCAGGAATGTATAGACAGGGGCTACAGATCGTGCTGTCAATGCAGCTCCCTTACGGATTCAGTGTGAGGCTGAGAGCCTTGCCGGGCCCCTCCAATCCAGTCCTCTGCCCGAGCTGCAGCAGTGACGTTCTGCATACAGTTGGAGCCAATCACTGGCCTCAGCGCTGTTCGGCATGCAACTGCTGCAGCCTGGGGACAGGATGAAGTGGTTGCGCTAAATCGGAGGGGCCTGGAAAAGTAAATGTAAGTGTTGTTATTATGTTATCAGGGTCCAGAAAAAAAAAAAAAAACCTGGACAACATTGTTAAACAGAATCTGTCACCGTTGACCTGAAAATAAAGCCTTCTGCCTGTGTAGATGTGCCCTTGTCACATCTGATACCTGTTTGTCCCACAATGCCCCCAATTTGGAGAAATAAGGGTACTTTCACACAAGCGTTAACGTTTTCTGGTATTGAGTTCTGTCCTAGGGGCTCTATACCAGAAAAAAACGCTTCAGTTTTATCCTAATGCATTCTGAGTGAAGAGTATTCCGTTCAGTATGCATCAGGATGTCTTCTGTTCAGTCCCTCCTACCGTATTCGGCTAACCCGTATTTTCTCCGGCCGGAATGCCGGATACGACATTAATTTCCATTGAAATGTATTAATGCCGCATCCGGTACCAAGGTGTATATATATAATATTTTAGTTGGGGATTGGATTATGCTTTTTCCCAGGAAACGCCAGTGGAGGAATAGGAATTATCACTTAGAAAACACTGGATTTTATTGTCATAGAGCCATACCACCAGTAATATTTATCTGAGCAGATCTTGATTTTTTTGCACCAGTTTGCAATAGGTGTGTCTGGATCATAAAGGAGGGGTGTTCACCTACTTTTGACAATGGAGAAAAAGTTTAATATTTGGAAAGTAATTTAACTTTCCGGACGTCCTCCATGACAGCACCCATGGAGGATGTCCTTATTGGCTTCTGTAGGGACAGGAAGAGAGACAGTTTAAAAGGCCCCTCCCCACCCTCTCTCTCCAGTGTTCTTCCTGTCCCTACTGAGATAGGGGGAGTGAGACAAACTCCCTCCTAGCAAGTTAGGTAGGGAATAGGGCGAGTCTGGTCGGGGGGTGCTTACCTCTCCTCTTCAGACTCCTGCAGTCCCTTAACCAGCACCCCTCTGGAAAGTGGTCCCCTGGTTTAGTCCCCGATACCTTTTCTGAAGCATGGCCGCAAGGATCGGGGACGCCGAAGCCGTTTCTCCCTTCCGGAGCTCTGGGCTCGGCAGCGGCTCCTGCGCTTCCCTGCGCGCGCTAGGTCTGGAATGCCGAGCGCTCCCACGGGACCGGAAGCCAGCACGCCGGAAGTGTCATGGCAGCGCGAATCGGCATGCTGGAGACCTTCCGAATCAGGAGGTCTCGCATGTCTAGGGAGTTGACTCTTGTTTGGAATGAGTCCCCCCGTGAAGAGCAGGAGGAGGCGGAGCCAGGCGGTGACGGGCGGACCGGTAAGTAAAAGACCTATTTAAATGTCTGATGGCAACCTGGTGAGGTTGCATCATGGAGGTCCAGGCGTCTAACAAGCAGGAGACTTGCTCAGACTCCCCCGTCCAGGCCCCTGTAAGTAGCAGCTTTTATGTGCTTAGACAGGTTTTTTTTATGGGAATCTTTGACTCTAAATGTAGTCTTTTATCCGTTTCCCTTAGATTATAAAAAAGTCAAAGCACAAATCACATGGAGACCCTAAAAAGAAGGGAAGAAAGTGTGCGACCTGTCAAACAAGGCTTCTGGAGCCATATAAAAAACAATTATGCCCAGAATGCCTTTCCAAAATTCTTAAGGACGAGCGGTCATCTCTACTCTCGGATTTAAGAGCTATCGTAAGAGAGGAGGTGCAGGCGGCAACCTCGGGCCAGAACCCAGACCCAGTACCATCTCCCCCCCCCCCCTCTAAAAGAGCCAGGATCCAGTTGGACTCTGATTCAGAGGAGGAGGGATTATGTGCTTCAGATGAAATGGAAGATAAGGACTCAGTGTCCTATCCTCAGGAAGAACAAAGGAGATATTTATTTTCATCCGAGGATCTAGACCCCCTAATCACCGCCATTAGGCAGACCATGGCTATTGAGGAGGAACAGGCACGCTCCGTTGAAGACTAAATGTTTGGGGGTCTTAAAGTCAGGAAAAGGAAGGTCTTCCCAGTAAATAAAAATTTAAAAGACCTCATTTCAGAAGAATGGGCAGATGGAGAAAAGAAGCTCTTCATACCCAAAGAATTTAAAAACAGACTGCGCTTTGATCCGAAGGACACTAATCTCTGGGATGAGGTCCTAAAAGTAGATGTCCAGGTGGGCCAAGGTAGTAAAAAAGACCTCAATCCCGTTTGAGGATTCGTCGCAGCTGAGGGATCCCATGGATCGGAAGTTGGATGGTCTACTGAAAAAATCCTGGGAGTCTGGCGCGGCTGCAATTAACACTAACATTGCTGCCACTTCAGCTTCCAGAGCCTTAGTCCTATGGATAAATCAACTAGAGAATCACCTCAGGGCTAAGACATCCAGGGAAGAGATCCTAGTGTGACCCCCTTTACTAAAAATGGCCTCAAGTTTCCTGGCTGACGCTTCAGCGGAATCTATTAGATTTGAAGCTAAATCACAGTCTCAGACTAACGCTGCTAGACGTGCCCTCTGGCTCAAGTCCTGGTCCGGGGATGTGGCGTCTAAAAACAGACTCTGCTCCATACCATTCTCTGTTTTTTTCATGTTCGGCCGAGTCTTGGACTCTATCCTCCAAAACGCGGCTGATAACAAAAAAGGGTTTCCTGAAGAAAGACCTAAAAAAACGCAGCCCTTTCGTAGAGCCTCTGGCCAGAGTCAGGCCAAGTCTTATAGAGGGAAAGGTAAATCAGGCCGTTGGAGCTACCCCAAAGGGGACAGGGGAAGGGGTTTCCTCTTCAACCCCAATACCAACACAGGGAAACCATGACGCCAGACCGGTAGGGCAGGGACTTCGTCACTTTTGGGAAAATTGGAATCGAGTCACCCACAATCAGTGGATCCTGGACTCCATCAGGGACGGCTTCAGGATAGATTTCTGAAATCCTCCTCCACAAACCTTCCAGCTGACTTCGAGTCTCCTCTCCTTCAGCAACAGCTGCTGTCAGATGTACAAAAGCTTCTGGTTCTGGGAGACATCACCCAGATCCCTCCTCCCCAGCATTTCACAGGACACTATTCAAGACTATTTTTTGTGAAGAAGCCAGACGGGTCGGTAAGGACGATCATCAATTTAAAATTTCTAAACAGGTGGGTGACCTACTACAGGTTCAAGATGGAATCAATAAGGTCCACTACTCCTTTGATCCCACCAGGTGCTCACCTTTGCACATTGGACCTCAAGGATGCGTACTACCACATCCCCATACATCTTCAACATCAACAGTATCTAAGGTTTGCGGTCAAGTACAAGGAGGAGATTCTTCACTACTAATTTCAGTGCCTGCCGTTTGGAATTTCATCTGCCCCCCGTCTCTTCACAAAGATAGTATCGGAAATGATGGCCTACCTTCGCCAGAGTTCGATTATAATTGTGCCCTACTTGGACGATTTTCTGCTGATGGCGGATTCAGTACAGAAGCTGGAGGGGGACATCCAGCAGACTTTGGCCCTATTCAAAGATCTGGGGTGGATTGTGAACTATCAAAAATCGGACCTAGTACCAGACACGAGGAAAGAATTCCTGGGCACTCTCCTGGACACGAGGACACAGCACTCCTTTCTGTTGGAGAGGAAACAAATCCATATAAGAGAAAAGATGGAGTCGTTCAAAAGGAAGAGAACCCACTCAATCAGAGAAGCTATGCAGATCCTGGGACTGATGACCTACTGTATTTCAATTATACCTTGGGCCCAGTTCCACTCCAGGACCCTCCAGGAGGCAGTATTGACAGCCTGGGACAGAGACCACCGCTCTCTGAACTCCAAGATAAAATTGCCAGACAGAGTTTTGAAATCCCTGTCCTTGTGAATAGAACCCGAGAATTTGGAGAAGGGGGTCCCGTGGAATATGACTCCAGCCATAACAGTTACCCCGGCATGTGTACCAACATCTCTTCCAAGGTTCTTGGGTGCTTTGGGACAGGATAAGGTTCTCAAATTACCGGGAACTGAAAGCAGTGCTGAAGACGCTGAGAGCGGCCAAGCACCTTCTCCAAGGTCAACACCTCAGGATATTATCAGACAATATAACGACATTGTTATCTGAAGAGACAGGGCGGAACCTTCAGGATCTAGCAGATCAGATTTTCACTTGGGCAGAGAGGGAAGTTCTGTCCATTTCAGCGACCCATTTAAAAGGGTCTCAGAACTCGAGAGCCGACTTCCTAAGCCGTCACAGAATCGACGCGGGGGAATGGAGCCTTAACAAGCAAGTTTTCAAACAGATCTGCCAGGTATGGGGCCAACCAGAGATAGATCTCTTTGCGTCCAGGGAAAATTCACAGCTGGACTGTTTCTACTCTCTAAACCCCAGTGGAAATCCAGTGGCAGTAGACGCCCTAGCCCAAAGATGAGACATGAAACTGGCATACGCCTTTCCTCCTTTGCCCCTAATCCCGGCAGTCTTAAAGAAGATGAGGACCAGCTCTACCACTCTGATCCTAATTGCGCCAGACTGGCCCAAGAGAGCCTGGTACCCTATCCTAAAGGAGATGTCAGTCAGAGATCCGTTTCCCCTTCCATGCAGGAGAGACCTGTTAACGCAAGGGCCTCTGGATCATCCCAATCTCAACAAGCTGAGACTGACTGCCTGGATCCTGAGAGGCAGACCCTGAAGAAGAAGGGTCTCTCCGATCAGGTAATATCAACCCTGCAACAAGGCCGTAAACCAGTAACTTCGGCCATATATCTTAAAATATGGAAGAGATTCTCATCTTGGCTAGCCTAAAATCACCCAGGGACTGAAAATTCGTCCATAAGCCACATACTAGATTTCCTCCAGAGAGGGTTTGATATGGGTTTAAAACCTAGCACACTCAAGGTGCAGATCTCGGCCTTAAGTAGCTGCTTAGACTTTCCCTTAGCAGAACACAGGTGGGTTAAGAGGTTCATCAGGGCAGTTTCCAGAATGCGGCCCACCTTAAGACAGACTGTTCCCTCGTGGGACTTAAATGTAGTACTGAACAGCTTATGTGATTCTCCCTTCGAACCCATTGAGAATATAGCTGACAAACTTCTATCCTTCAAGACAGTATTTCTACTAGCTATCACTACTGCCCGTAGGATAGGCGAGATTCAGGCCCTGTCAGTTAGGGAACCCTTTTCTAAGGTCCTAGATCAGTGTTTCCCAACCAGTGTGCCTCCAGCTGTTGCAAAACTACAACTCCCAGCATGCCCGCACAGCCAAAGGCTGTCCGGGAATGCTGGGAGTTGTAGTTTTGCAACAGCTGGAGGCACACTGGTTGGGAAACACTGTCCTAGATGATAGGATAGTTCTTAAGTTGGATCATTCCTTTTTACCCAAGGTCGTCTGTGTTTCACAGAGAACAGGAGATAATACTCCCTTCATTTTGTACCGCTCCCAAAAACATACAGGAGGAACGGTTCCACTGTCTGGATGTGAGAAGAGCAGTCCTCGCCTACATCAAGCGGACGAAACCTGGGAGAAAATCACCAAACCTCTTCATCCAATTCGGTGGTAAAAACAAGGGATGCAAAGCCTCTAAAACCTCTTTAGCCCGCTGGATCAAGGAGACCATCAGGGAATTTTATAGTCTGCAGAATTTGTCCTTGCCCCATAGTTTTGAGGGCTCATTCCACCAGAGCCATGGCTGCAACCTGGGCGGAGAAAGCAGGAGCTTCCACTGATCAGATCTGCAAAGCAGCAACCTGGTCTTCCTCCACTACCTTTGTCAGACATTACAGACTAGACTCAATGGCCAATCAGGACTTAGCTTTCGGCCATAAAGTCCTACAGGCAGTGGTCCCCCCCTAAGATTACGTTCTAAGTTGTTAGTTCTCCATGGGTGCTGTCATGGAGGACGTCCTGGAAACATATATTTAGTTTACCGGTAAATGGCTTTCCAGGAGTCCGGAATGACAGCACCCAATACTACCCCCCCTTTTTTGTACACTATTTGGTTTGTATGACTTGTACTGCTACTGTATACAGTGTGAATTAACATTGTTCTCAAAATAAAGATGTGGCAGACTATCCGGTGTAGTAAGGTATAAGAACACTGGAGAGAGGGGGTGGGGATGGGGCCCTTTTAAAGTGTCTCTCTTCCTGTCCCTACAGAAGTCAATAAGGACATCCTCCATGGGTGCTGTCATTCCGGACTCCTGGAAAGCAATTTACCGGTAAACTAAATATATGTTTTTATGTAGCTTTTATGTGCAGAATGTTATAAATAGGTGATAGAGTTCCCCTTTAACTCTGTCGGGACCAGTCAGCCTCTCTCTTCATGGAGGACGCTGCGTCTAAGCCGTCTGGTGGCTTTTGATTGCTTTGCACAAACTCGTTGAACATTTAATCAGCATTTTGCAGTGGAGTAATTATTTGTGATCAAATAGCCTTCTAGGTGACGCGTCCTCGCCCCCTGTATGGCACTGACGGGTATTTAGTGCTGCCCAGCTCACGGTAATCATAGTTTAATGTCGCTGTTTAAATGCATTGTTCGCCAAAAGGACTGTAGGCAGCTGATTGTTCTGCAGCGTGTGATCATTATGAAGTGGGGTGGGACATTTGTAGAATTGTAATTGGTGCTTAGACCTCAGCTGATGACCCATCATCCCGCTGATGGTGTTGGGATCATGTCGTGTGGTCAGAGCGGGACAAATTTCGGGGACCTGGTGGCCAGCGCACCAGGAAATTTGCTGCTTTGAACATTGCCAGACAACTCAAAAGACTATGGCATGTTGTCCATCCTCATGTAGGAGTTGGCATTGCAGGAAGTAAAGCTGAGCACATGCCAGAGCCTACTGGGCTTGGTGGGGAGCAGGCACGATCATCTGTTAAATATTTTGTACAATTCTCTAGTCAGAGGTGCAGTACACAGGGACCTTATGCAATTGTCCTCCAAAATTAGCCCCGTATTCAAGTTTGTAGAGAGGCATTTTCCCACGAAATACATCTATCATCTTTCCACGAGTGATGCGTTTTTGATCTCTTTGGGTCCCACCATTCACAGGAACAGAGGCCCCGTGTTCAAAGAATACAGTTTTATCATCTATGATAGTGGACAAGTGATCTACGACATCACCTCCTAGTCTAGTGGTCTCCAACCAGTTGATTTCCAGTTGTTGCCAAACCACAACTGACACTCGCAAGTTGAGAAGGAATACCCCTCTGCAAAACTGAAGGTCTGTCTTGTCCCTTTCTTAGCAGCTCAATCCAATTTCATTATCCAAGTCCATCGTATTGTTTTCTGAGAGCCATACTTGCTTGACCTTCTTCTAGGTCCATTGCATATATTTGGGACAGGGCACTATTCAATCTGGGTCATCTACAATGAGTTCCACACCAGAAACAAATTGAGATTTGACTCTCCCCCCCCCATTTGCCCCCACTTACAGCCATATTTACAAGACTGTTTCAGAAGCCTAGATCAAGTTTATACTTAACCAGGGTCCTTAAACAAAGAGGTACTTGATCTCTCCTCCTTCTTGATGGGAACACATTGGTCTTTCAACCTTGCAAAATCATTGTATTTAAGGTTAACTAGTGACCAGCTGGTTCCTTTCAACATCATCTTGTAGGCACATGGTCAACTATAGCATGTCTCCACTGCTTGGACTCCAAAGATCTCCACTTTTGGAACGGAGTGGAATTCTTTTTCTACATTGACCGACATGACTGGGAAACCTCTCTCCCCGAAAAACAACTTGTTTGAGAAGACTTATTTGACAGATTTTCACTTAAACCTTTTTTGAGAAGACCACAGTTTTTTAAGTTTGATTTTTAGATGGTCATCTTAAAGAGATTTTACTACACATGCTGTCTTCTCATCCTCTCGATCAGTGGTCCAAGAGTTGACTTGTTACAGGGATGGGTGAAAAAATATAGTTTCCGCCTTCTTACAATTTAATTGAGCAGCATGTTCCTGGTGACGCCGGCTATCATAAGCGTTTAGTTTTTTTTTCTTTGTCCTCTGAGCAGGAGAAAATGAGAGACCACGCAGGTTATTTTGTATGAGATGGCAGTTTTGATTGAGAGTCTGCCTGTGCACTGCGGTGAGTCTGAGCAATAAAGGTGAGATTAAATAGCGTTTTGCGTCCTAGCATTCTGGAAATTATACACTATATTACGATTCTTATTAATCATGTTTGCTAGGCGGCTCGGGGGGGCCTGCGTGCTGCACTAGGTTTTTCATCTCCTATGGAGCCTATATTTCAGAGCATGCCGTGATATGGGCTGCATGAAATGTCTGCTAATGAGAAATGCTTTGATGGTACATGTTTAAAAGCCTCACTTAACATATCACGTGTGCTGTGGGTACTGATTTTTGGAAGATGTAGAGAAGCCAACTCATTGACTATCTTCTTTAAATATTGTCTCTCGGCGTATGGTGGAAATTTGGATTTCTTCCTAGAATTAATTCGTTTAGTTTTTTTTGTCTAGAAATGTAGATGGTCCCATCGGTCAGAAAAATGGCTTGCAGAGCTGTAGTCAGTCGCTCATCCTCTACTCTTTCTAGTGCATTAGGAACTTTTTGATGAAAAAGATAATTTTTAGCAGGATCCAGCAAAACTCCCCCCCCCCACCTCCCCGAGTTGAATGATGACCGTCTTTAACATTGTCAATGCCATCATTCAGCCATTCTTTACCAGATGCTTCTCTTCTCTCCAAATACTTGTATCATTAAAGAAGCACTCTAGGATTATTATAATTTTTTTGCCTACAGTTGTGTATAGTGCATAATAGGCCATTATTATAGAATAACACAGGTTCTTGTGTATACCTGTTTTATTTGAACGATTTGTGGGTTGTCAGCCATCTTTATTCCTTCTTTCTCTCAGATATGATTTTCCTAATGGATCCTAAATTTCCCATCATGCCTGGCTTTACAGAAACATAGGGTGGGAGGAGTCTCACCATGACAGATCAATGACAGTGCTGGTGCCCCCCACACTTCAGGGTCTCCATATTCTCCTATGTCCCCTCACACTGCATAGTCTCCATGATTTTCTATGTGATACCGCTTGAGTTGGGCAGGGAGATCTGTGTGACGCTAGATCTCCTAGAACTGCTCCGAAGAGTCAGCACACACAGATAGTACAGGCAGTGTGATTCAGGAGGTTTATACCAAATAACTGCAGCTAGTCACTGTATACACTTACCTACGGTATGTCTGCACTCTTAGTACTTTAGATAGGGCAGACATTATGTCTTCAGCAGAATACAGGATTATACAGAGTGGGCAGGGGAGGGGCCTGAAAGCTGCTTGGAGGGATTTGATTGGTGATTGTCATCCAGTAGTTCACAGGAAGTCAACCACAGAGGAGAGACTGACTTCCTGTTTACACATTAGAACAAGGAAAACGGAATGGATGCGGAAGACATACGGAGTACATTCCGTATGTGTTCCTTTTTTTTTTTTAAGGACCCATTAACTCGAATTGAGCCACGGAATGTGATTTGCGGGCAATAATAGGACATGTTCTATCTTTAAACGGAAATACAGAAACGGAATGCACACGGAGACACCAGTTTTGTTTTTTTGCTAACCCATTAAAATGAATGATTCAGTATAAGTAACGCATACTGAACGCAAAAAACGTTCGTGTGCATGAGCTCTAAATCTTGCAGGACCTTCAGTTATGCAGAGTTCCTCCTTTTAAAACCTAACCCTAAGAAGCTTATGGCTGGATTATAACATAATATAGTATAATCATTTTATAATATAAAAGGGGAGATATTAATGAGCCTGCACAGCACTGTCATTGCATCTCCACCACAAGTGTGCAAACCTGAGTGTATAGTGCACTATTATATGTAGACACTATATGGTACTATTATGTGGGCTGTTATATTGCACTATATATTGGTATTATAAAGACACTATAGTTCTTTTAGTAAGGCACTATTATACCATATGTTTAATGTATTGTCCTTCTATATAGACCCCGTATGTTGGGCTGTTGTTTTGCACTTTATATTGGTATCATTTAAGCACAGTATTGCTTCCATCTTTAAAAAACTAAAAAAAAACTGAGGAAAGAAGAAAAGCTGGGCCATATAAAACGGAAAAAGATTTTCTGATATTATTTTAAATTCTCAGGACGAGATGAACAGAAAAAGGAAATGTGGGGGATTGGGTCAGCACAACCTGTATGTAGGTGCACATCACTATGGCGAAATACATATACAAACGGAAAATACAAATGTGATAGCACTCCACATCCAGCATTCTGCCCTGCCTCCATGCTGGATGAGGCATTTGTGTATATTTTGGCCAAAGCGTAATAAGCCACTCACCACGTCAAGGTCGCCTCTATTGAGGGGTCCCTAACACTAGTTCCTACCTGTTTATGGGCCATGACAGCCACACAAAGTCCAGGGAATGCAGGTCAGCATGCAAGCCAAGCACACTCTGCTTTTAACCCCGTCCGGTGCCATTACAGCTTTCATCGGATCCAGGGATGCAAGTACCAACATGCATGCTGAGCCCACTATATACTTCTCCTGGAGCCAAATGGCCACTGGTAGGTTCTATATAAGCAGACTCAGTTTTATACTGACTTTAAAACCAGCCTCCAGGACAGATTGATGGATACGATGAAAGCTGTAATGGCACCGGACGGGGTTAAAAGCAGAGTGTGCTTGGCTTGCATGCTGAACTGCATTCCCTGGACTTTGTGTGGCTGTCATGGCCCATAAACAAGTAGGAACTAGTGTTAGGGACCACTCAATAGAGGCGACCTTGATGTGGTGAGTGGCTTATTACACTTTGGCCAAAATGTACACCAATGCCTCATCCAGCATGGAGGCAGGGCTGAATGCTGGATGCAGAGTGCTATCACATTTGTATTTTCCAGAAAAAGGAAATTATTGAATTCTCTGCTCTTGACAGTGGACCACGTGTGAAATATCGGCACCTACACACAATTATCTCCGGACTTGGTCTGAACTATCGTCATTATTCCAGTCCTCTAATCGCCTATCGATTATTTTGTTAGCCTTGGAAAATAATTTGTTCCTCTGACCGCAACCAAAGGAGCCCACTGGAAATTATCTCCCTACCTGCTTCTCCGGTGCCTTAGACCAGGCCACAATTAGTGTATTTTCTTCCTCTGAGGAGTAACCGGCACCATTTTGCTCCAGAACCTAATTTATCCCTTATGGATTTAAAAAAAAAAATTCCCCTATTTGACATTTTTTTTAATATATTCCCCCGATTCGTTATACTCGTTATCGTACCTCCATGTGCATGAAAGTTTCCATGTCAGAGCCTTTCCTGTTACGCAGTCGGTGTCCCGAAACAATGTGCTCGCAGGCGAATGGGATGTGATGTGTCATTTAGCGAGAAGAGTTAATCTGCCGGCTCCTGGATAAAACACCGGGTTTTAGATGCCTGCGCGCGCGATAACGCTCGTTATTGTATTATACCGGACTTAAAGCGCCGGATAATCTGGTTGCCTGTGATGAGCTGCTGTTTGCAGGTAATTGGATCCCTGTGGTGGGAAAGCAGTGACTCGCTGGAGGAAATACTCGTCCTGAAGCCTAATTAAGTTATGTCAAGCTGGATTCTTTACAATCACAGGTCAGACTTGTTTGCTTAATAATAGGCTTGAGAATGAAGAAGGCGGAACGCTTGCCTGGTGCCCAGATCCGCCAGTTCCTGGGCTCCTCTTCTGCCCTGCAAGATGGCCGCACCACTTCTCGGACTACCTGGTCCAAACTGTGCATTTCGCAGCCCAAGACACTTCCTGCTGCAATCGGATTGGCCGCCAATGTTCAGACGAGCAGTACTGGCCAATCCAAGAGCAGAGCTGGACAAGCAGGGAGTGTCTTGGGCTACCGATGCACAGTGTTGGGGGGTCAGAAGGGGAGTCCAGAATTGGTGGATCTGCAGCTGAAAAGGTCAGGTAAGTGTTCTTTTCGTTCCCTTGTTAGGGCTCATGCACACGACCGACCTTACGGATCCAAAAAAATACGGATGATGTCCTTGTGCATTCCGTATTTTGCGGAACGGAACAATTGTCCCCTAATAGAACAGTCCTGTCCTTGTCCGTAATGTGGACAATAATAGGACATTTTCTATTCATTTGTGGAATAGACATATACGGAAATGGAATGCACACTTAATTTTATTTTTTTTGCTGACTTTTTGAAATGAATGGTTCCGCATATGGTCCGCAAAATAAAAACGGGAACGGACACGGAAAGAAAATAAGTTTGTGTGCATGAGCCCTTAAAGTGATTTTTTTTCTTGAACTGGCGGGTCACTTTAATTAGCATTTACTGCATAAGTATGGAGGAAATTTTCTTGTGCTGGTTTGACCACTAGGGGCACTATTAGCGTGTCCTGTTGGTGGTACTATAGTATAAAAACCCACAGACAAACCTTTTCTGTTGGATTTTTCTTACTCCTGTCTTCCGCTACTACACGTACAGTGCACTATAGCGCCACCGACAGGATTAGCTGCAGGCTCGAACTATAAATCAGTCTTTTCTCACCTTTTGCTGGCATTAATCACTTTTTTAAATGCATAAAAAATCATAAATAATATAAAAAAAATGAAAAATACAAATAAAGTCCTAACCAGCCCCCAAAAAAGGTCCCCTGCCAATCATTGCCTTAGCGCTAGCCCAACCCTGATCAAATTGAACTGAACTAGGCATGTGATATGAGGATGATGGAAGTAAATATGAAATCCTGAAGGCCCAAACTAACCCCCCCCCCCCCCCCCACCCCACGTATGCAGCTTCAAATGTAGCAGCAACATCCAATGAAGTCAATGGAAGGAGACACCCTAATAGCCTAAAGCAGAGATGCTCAACCTGTGGCCGTCCAGCTGTTGTAAAACTACAACTCTCACCATGCCCTACTGTAGACTGTCCGGGCATGCTGCGAGTTGTAGTTTTGCAACAGCTGGACGGCCAAAGGTTGGACATTTTTGGCCTAAAGCATGTAACATACACCCAGAGGCCTCATGCACACGACCGTTGTGTGCATCCGCGGCCGTTGTTCCGTTTTCCGTTTTTTTTCGCGGACCCATTGACTTTCAATAGGTCCGTGGAAAAATCGGAAAATGCACCATTTGGCTTCCGCGTCCGTGATCCGTTTTTCCAGTCCGTGAAAAAAATATGACCTGTCCTATTTTTTTCACGGACAACGGTTCACGGACCCATTCAAGTCAATGGGTCTGTGAAAAATCACGGATGCACACAAGATAGTCATCCGCGTCCGTGATCAGTGTCCGTGATTCGTGTCCGTTTTTCCTATCATTTTCAATGCAAACTTGACTTAGTTTTTTTTTTCACTTTAAATGTCCGTGGATCCTCCAAAAATCAAGGAAGACCCACGGAAGAAAAAACGGTCACGGATCACGGAACAACGGAAGTCCGTTTTGCGGACCGCAAAAAAAAACGGTCGTGTGCATGAGGCCAGAGGCATCACTTGAAACTTGTGAGTCCCAGTGTAAAATATGTAACGGGGCCCCCCCCACTATCCTGTGTAATCTATAGTACTGGCCTCCCCATGTGATGCAGAAGATCCCCCATGTTTGCTGCAGTGAAATGCCACAGCTGCAGCAGAAGCACAGTGTGTCAGCCGAAGGGTGCAAGGACTGAGCCCTATGATTGGGGGCCCTTATTGATTTCCTCACAGTATACAGTAGGTCTCATGCTGCATATTATTCGTTTGTCGCCCAGTAAATCAATGAAGTCACATGGAATGAATCCAGCACGAAGAGTGTTAATCGCTGCCCCCGGGTCCTAGAGAGGAAAGGGTTACTCATCAGCACTACCCTAGTAATAAATAATCACCAGCTAATCATACATGACCAGGCACTGCCTTACCGCTAATATAACATAATGAATATTTGAAGATTTAGGACTTTTGGCAAAGTTTGCTTTTAATATCGTGAAATTAAAGGGGCGCTCCGCATGTCAATATGATTTTGAGGATCTGTCACCTCTACTGACTTGTCTGGTTTAATAAGTACTTGGAATAACTACTTTGGGGCATCTTTTCTTAGGACTCTGGATTTGCCTGTTCCTCCTTTAAGCCTTATTCACATGTCCGTGCTCAAATCTGTGAAAAGGTGGTCAGTGATGGCTCCATGAAGGATCAGCGTTTGTTCCGTGTGTCCGTTTTTTGCTCTCCGTGTGTCATCCTGCACAGCTAAAAAATAATTTTCAAAGCATCTCTTCCTAATGATCCATGAAACATGGATGGCGTCCATGTTGCATCAGTAGTTTTCACGAACCCGTGGACTATATTATGCGTGATGGATCTGCGAACAGACAAAATAGAGCATGGGTGGACTTTTCTTTACATCTTTAGGTTTTGCCCCCAAAAAGTGGGTATCGAACAACGCACACACAGCTCCACCACCTTTGTGTGTGTATCCAGCCTTGCAATTACATCTGAAAAAGATCCTATACGTTATAAGAGACTCATTACGTAGGGGTGCGTAGCCCTGGGGAGACGTTCTGCAGGATCTGAGATAATTGCTTAGATACTTCTGCTTGTGCTCGATCTTCTATTCCGAATGTTAATTTCTCTGCCGTTCTTTAGGGAGCGTCGTTCCCATACGTTCTTCCGTCTTGCATCACTGAGTATTGATAAGTCATTTTTCCATCCTGAAAAATGCAGTTTTATTACAAGTCAAGCGTTTTCTCATTTCTGGCAGATGAAACCCTCCAGAGCAATCACTGCGGCACAGAACAAACTGAATGTAACCAGAAGAAGAAACCCTCCAGAATAAGCATAATGAGCTTTAATAGAGTTATAGTGTTTGCTTAGAAAACTTGCGGCCGTCCTGCGCAGCCAGTGTTTGCTGCAGTAGATGTTGTGAAAAGATGAGATGTGACATTGACCTGATTTTGAGAAGGCTACAGGGAGACAGGCTGTCATCAATGGGTAGAAGGGATAGACAAAATACTGTAGACTTAATAAAGAGATTGTCCAGAGTTCAAAAACATGGCTCCTGCCTAAAACAGCACCACTCGGTTCTCAGGTTGCATGTGGTCTTGCAGCTGTTACAGAGGCGGTTGTGGATACGCTGTGCCACTGAACACATTTGACTTTGGGCTTTATCCTGGTAACCCCCTATACAGGCATCTGGACTCCACTGCAGGGGAACCACCATGCTACTGCCTCTTGGAGTAGTCTCTGTTCAGTAACTCCTGACACACTGGATCAAGAGACATCGGAGTGGAACATCAAGGGATTAGGCAAAACTGTTGTCAGGGACAAGCCGAGGTCAGGGCAGGCAGAATCCTTGGAAGCCAAAATCCGTCCAACAGTCAGGCCAGGCAGTGCAGGGTCACTAAGAAGAACAGGCAGAGGTCAGGCTGCAAAGGGTACAATCTGGAAACCGGCAGAGGTCAATTCACGGGCAGGCAAACAAAACTATGGTGCACCTTCATAGGATACCTTTAGGTGCCCTAAATGCCCTGTTGACCAGTCATTCCCTGGGGAAGACTAAGGTGCAAGCACTCAGGAGGAAGTGCGCACACCTTACGGGTGGCAGACGAATTTGGGCCTCAGACTACATGGAGGAAACTGAGAAAGTGGTAGGACGCCAACAGACTTGAACCGCAGGGCAAACAGCAAAGGGAACCTGATGAGTGTTCTGGTGACGTGTTCATCTGGCGAAGTGAGAAGACCATGGGCACAGACTGCCGGTATCACACAGACACAACACACGCATGTTCGAGTTATTATTTTGGAAGAAAGCAAGCATGATTTTTGTGATCTCCTCACATCATCACTTATAAGAATTGGCTGGTTAATACATTCTTAATACTTTTATTAGGAAATTTTTATTTATGGGGCTTTTCCAGGACTACAATAATTATGGTCCAAGGACGAATGGTTTAATCTTCTTTAAAACGGGCAACTATATGTGACATTTGTTTTAGTGATCAACATCAGATATTCACCATCATTTGGATAACATATAGATTTGTGAATGTTTATTGTGGTATGACTACACGTACCATATTGATCGCATGTATTTTATATATATATAATATATATATATATATATATATATATATATATATATATATATATACCTCAGATATATGTGCGCATGGTGAGCCGTGTAGTTTGTCACCAATTTTATGAAGTGTTATTAGGCAGTGGCTGAGTGACAGACAACAGAGGGTTGTAGTCAATGGAGAACATTTAAAACAAGGTCATGTTACCAGTGGGGTTCCACAGGGATCTGTACTGGGACCAATTTTGTTTAATATCTTCATAAGTGATATTGCAAAAGGCCTCGATGGTAAGGTTTGTCTTTTTGCTGATGACACAAAGATATGTAACAGGGTTGATGTTCCTGGAGGGAAACGCCAAATGGAAAAGGATTTAGGAAAACTAGAAGAATGGTCAGAACTCTGGAAACTGAAATTTAATGTGGATAAGTGCAAGATAATGCACCTGGGGCGTAAAAACCCAAGGGCAGAATATAGAATATTTGACACAGTCCTGACCTCAGTATCTGAGGAAAGGGATTTAGGAGTAATTATTTCAGAAGACTTAAAGGTGGGAAGACAATGTAATAGAGCAGCACGAAATGCCAGCAGAATGCTTGGATGTATAGGGAGAGGTATAAGCAGTAGAAAGAGTGAAGTGCTTATGCCGCTGTACAGAACACTGGTGAGACCTCACTTGGAGTATTGTGCGCAGTACTGGAGGCCATATCTCCAGAAGGATATAGATACTCTAGAGAGAGTTCAGAGAAGAGCTACTAAACTAGTACATGGATTGCAGGATAAAACTTACCAGGAAAGGTTAAAGGACCTTAACATGTATAGCTTGGAAGAAAGAAGAGACAGAGGGGATATGATAGAAACTGCTAAATACATAAAGGGAATCAACTCGGTAAAGGAAGAGAGCATATTTAGAAGAAGAAAAACTACCACAAGAGGACACAGTTTTAAATTAGAGGGGCAAAGGTTTAAAAGTAATATAAGGAAGTATTACTTTACTGAGAGAGTAGTGGATGCATGGAATAGCCTTCCTGCAGAAGTGGTAGCTGCAAATACAGTGAAGGGGTTTAAGCATGCATGGGATAGGCATAAGGCTATCCTTCATATAAGATAGGGCCAGGGACTATTCATAGGATTCAGATATATTGGGCAGACTAGATGGGCCAAATGGTTCTTATCTGCCGACACATTCTATGTTTCTATGTTATAGTTGGTTTTATTGCCTATGGTGTGTTTATATACATATCTATACACTCTAGGGTTGCATATTCAATAAAAATATTTTACCTATTTAAGTCCGTGTTGAACCAGATATTTTGTGTGCCCTCCACCAGTCCTTTTCGATCACACAGACACCACACACGCATGTTCGAGGTATTATTTTGGAAGAAAGCAAGCATGATTTTTGTGATCTCCTCACATCATGACTTATAAGAATTGGCTGGTAATACATTCTTAATACTTTTTATTAGGGAATTTTTATTTATGGGGCTTTTCCAGGACTACAATAATTATGGTCCGACTCCTTCCGTCCCAATGTTTAGCTAAGTGAAGGGGCTATGGTCTTCGCTGGCTTTATGGATATCAGCCCCTTTCACTTGAATTGGACTGAGGAGTGATTAGGTGCCATATCAGACACAGCCACTACCATAGGTATGGAGCTATGCCTTGTAAACAATAAAGGGGAAGTAATGATCCCCACTGGTCTGATATTCATGGCCTTCCTGAGGATAAGCTTCCTGTATTCTAGTCCTGGAAGACCTTTTCTAATGGAGGTACCATTTAGGACACCTCATCTATTAGCTAGACACCTAGGGTAACTACAGGGAAAGGACAAACAACACAAATACCACGAACAGTCCCCGAAGGGAGACCAGAACAACAGGAGAGAACCAGAGATCTGACCGCTCCAGTTCCAACAGCTCCACAGCAACTCCAACTCCACCAGAGGTCAGAATGGAAGATCTGCAAAGAAGGTCTATATCTGGCAACAAGGGAAGCAGAAAGGGAGAATATATAGTAGTTAAGAGTGGCTGACAGAGAACAGCTGAAAGGAAAAGCTACAGATTCCTAAATGGGACAAAAAGGATAGCAAACCAAACCTGGGCCAGAATCCATTCCCACCACTAGGTCATAGAGCTATCTCTTGAGAAACCGAGTGATTAGCCACCCGCTGCGACCATCTGACCCCAGGCACAACAGGGTTAGCGATAGGTCGTGACACCCTCGTGACAGTTCCTCCATAGATTTAAAGGGGATTGCTTGGTCTCAGCATTAGGACACTCTCTTCCATCAGCTTATCTGGAAACCTGTTCAGTTACGGTAATTCCAGGCGCTAATTTTACTTTTATTTAGGTGCCCAGCCACTAAAAGAACTTTGAACGTCAATGACTGGCAACCAGAAAGTCAGGCATCAATAGCAAAAGGTGTAGGATAAATGGCTACGCTAGGTCTAGGGGTTTGGCCAACTGTTGTACAAGGAGTGGTGAACTTGAAGTTGGGAAATTGGTGTCTTTAATTTGCATTTTAATTATCCACCAAACCCCAAGTTAATTTTCGCAGTGTCAGACTTGGTTATGAAAATGGTTCTCATGGTCCACCCTCAACACTGTTTTTTAGATTATTCTACACATATAATAATAAAAAGTTCATCAGCAGTTTATCTGCCTCAGATGACGTTTCCTCTGAGGGTCCACCAAATGTTCTCCAACTCTTTCCTAGTCACCAATGAAATCCAGTCTGAATCTACACCATTATGTTTTTCTTTTTAATTGAAAACGACAAGGGGATGTGTAGCAGATCCTCATATCTGCTGACTGGTCTGGTTTGAAGCCACTGGCCCTGACTTCTCCTGTTAAGATCAATGCCATCTTGAATGCTAAAAAGTAGTGAGATGTTCTGGCACGAAACCTCGTCTTCTTTGCCAAGTAGCTGTGACTTGGATGCCGGTTAGTTTTCTAGCATGAAAATGACCTCAAACACATTTCAGATGCAGATTTGACCATGACCTTTTCTGCGAAAGTATTAAATATTGTCAGCATTTCATACGGAGGAATAATCCTAGATCCGTCCCATGATGAAGACCATGCTGATGATTTGACTACATGCAGAATTTGATCTTTATGCAGAATATAAGTTGCCTCAGACAACAACCTTCAGTCTGCTAATAGACTCATAGGGCTATGGTAATGAAATTAATTTCTAATTTGACCCCCTGTTCTGTTATTAGATTTTTTGCTTATAATGGAGTACTGCAGGGCGAAGTGCTGTGCTTCTTCAGGCCGGTAGGGTCCCATTGGGTTCATGGGGCTCTGTATGAGCTTATTAACTTGTAATGGAAAGTGAGTAGCAAGAATTTAATCTGATGGGAGTTGCACCACTTAACAGTACCCAGTAGGCTCAATTTTATCCCTACCTACGCACGAGCACGACGTGTCAAGGCTTGCAATATTTCTGCAGCCAGTTCTATGTTTCTTGTGGATTTTGTGACTGCGGTATAGGTACCAGAGGACTGGTTACCAGCAAGTCTCGGAAATTACTGTGCTATGTCGATGGACAGTCATCCCGCAAACCCACTGAATGCGAGCTGGTTTGACGTCTTACATCCCCCCCTCCCTGCCCAAACTCATCTCTCTGCCACTCCAGGGTACTAATACATGGCCTCCCACACACGGCACCTTATTGCTCACCTCTTTAAATTGAAAGATTAACCTCAGGCACTCCGAAACCTCATTACAGTGCAGTCAGCGGACTTTAAGCCAGCAATCCCTGTGCCTATATATATTGATATGTATTCTCTGTGTTACCTTCATACATAGGAATTTATGTAATACCATGCCAATGAAAGATACTGAAATGCTATTATTGGCAGTATCTCTGTTACAGCAAACTTTTATCACCCCCGCTGCACTGGACTATTGGAAGACATTAATCATTTATGTGAGAATGCAATTAGGAATAGTTGATGCAATTGCTTTCGCTTAGAGAACAGTACTGGAGAGTTATGAGAATTCAGATTCCTGTTCGGTTCCTTAATCTTGTCTATAGGGGGGCAGTCTTACATAGTTGCTTAAAGGGGTTGTCCCACGAAAAATGTTCTACAGGTTTCAAACCAGCACCTGCATCTGAATACTTTTGTAGACGACTCTGTGCCAACCAGCCATGCCTGCAACATGGTCATGGGCTTCCCAATAGACAGCAGTTCTTCGAGCTGCCACTTTAAAGGGCTTGTTCTTCAAAAAAAAAAAATATATATTTTACAGGTTTCAAACCAACCCCTGGATCTGAATACTTTTGTAATTGCCTCTAATCAAAAAAATTGTATAGCCAGAGTTATTCAATAAAATGTATCTGTATGGCGCCACCTGCTGTTTTTTTTTATTTTATTTCTTTGACGGCTCACTGAGATGGCTGCAAATGCTCAGTTTCATCCTTCAACTGCCTCCTGATCTGTGATAGGTAGAAAGCTCTGGCAGAAGAGTCACGCCCCCTGAGAAAAGACACTCCCCTTGAGATGCCAGCTCCCTCAGGAGCGGTTGGATGGCGCAGGCAGTAGGCGGTACTGCGCCTGCGCAAGATTTCAGACGGACGAATTGAAGATTCCAGGTGCGTGGCTTGATTGCATTAGTTGACGTAGCAGAGGCGGTGGCGCCGTTAAACTAGGCTGTGGGACGATACTGCATAACGAGGAGGCGTGCTTGGGCTCTAAATTAAGGAGACTAGGCACTGCAGGGGGCGTTACTGGGATCCGAGGGTGATGAATAACGCCCCTCTGGGCACCTTCAGGGTTCATTTGCATAATACAAAAATTGCTTTTTTAGCTAAATTAAAGCATGAAAAGAAGAAAGAAAACCACTTCAGGAAATACGGTATTTTTATTAAACATGGCAATGGTGAGAACTTAATATGGTCAAACCAGGTGACAGATTCGCTTTAATGGCATTCTCCACTTTGGGCAATCCCTATTCCCTTCTAGTTTAGAAGGGTCCAGTTACAAAAAGCGGATCTTAAAAGACCCTGAGCGATCATGTTGTGGTGGGGAAACCTAGCTGGAAGTGTTCAGTTTCTCTGCGCCACCACAGGGGAAATTGAGCATTACACTGTGTCCATTATAATCAATAGGATGTCTGTGTAATGTAGGAGAAAACAGGTCCTCCAGAGTGAGAGATGCTTTTTATAATCACTGCATGAAAATGTCTTTACAAAACGATACAACCCCTTTAAGGCCGTTCTTTCTCAAAGACAGCCCCTTTTTAACTCAATACCATAATAGTACAAGTGCCTTAAGTAGTTAAGGGGTTTCAGGATTAGAAAAACTTGGGTGCTTTCTTCAAAAACAGCACCCCTGTTCACGGTTGTGTCTGGTATTGCTGCTCAGCTCCATTGGAGTCCATGAGGCAGAGTTGCAATAACATACAGTACACAACCTGTGGGGGGGAGGGGGGTTAATGAAAGCAGACATGTTTTTCTAATCCTGGACAACCCCTTTAAGGCATCTTGATGTACTGGTATATGAAGGGGATTGCACGGGCACTGCTCTTGTGCTTGCAGGATTGCCAGTGGGAAGATGGATGTAACACACATAGGAGATCCTTTCAGTTGTGCAAGCAAGCCTGAAGCACAGAGGGGTCTTGTACATGATCGCCAGTGCCAACGACATGATCCCTCACAACATTATGAAGACGACCTGGCATCAGATAAAGATTTCTAGGACTGTCTCATCTAAAAGCCAGTGATTGTATAGCAGTGGTATACCCTGCCCAGGCGTAAAATATATTGGTGTACAGCGTGACCGATTATGCATTGCATGACTGAGCCAGGTCAGCAAGACTGGCACAACCCAAAGATGGGATAACTTACCCCCCCAATGCCACTAGCATTTCCATGGTAGATATCAAGGAAAAGAAGAGTCAGGCATATGGAACATGCCTGTTGATTTGTTCCGACCAGGGTTGTCGGCCAGTGGTTTATTCTATTACCTCATTAAAATAAACATGCATGCTCAGCCAATTGTACATGAAGTCAGGAGGAATAACTGTAGGACGAAACTCGCTGAGACATGGGATAGTCAGTGGTAAACCAGGCACTATGCCTTGTAGGACTAGCTCAGCTGAATGTAATGATACCGATCCATTGCTTCATTCTGGAGAAAAAGTACTTTTGAAGGGAAACTGTCACCTGGATTTTGGATATAAAGCTGAGGACATGGGCTGCTAGATCGCCGCCAGCACATCCGCAATATCCATTCTCTGTGCTTTTAGTGTGTCAAAAAAAATGATTTTATAGATATGTAAATTAGGCTACTAACCTTTCCCGAGCCCAGCCACACCCACTGTGAAGTAGCCCAGCACCGCCCCGCATACGCCAAATCTCCTCCTTGCTCCCCGACGTCACAAAGCTAGAGCGCCGTAATTTTGCAATGCGCGAGCTAGCGCATGCGCAGTGTCGGCATAGTGTTCCTTCACTGTGCTGGCATCCGCTTAAGGGAACGAACTACGCATGCGCATTGCGACATTACAGCACTCTAGCTTTGTGACGTCTGGGAGCAAGGAGGAGATTCGGAGGATGTGCGGTGGTGCTGGGCTCCATCACAGTGGGCGTGGCTTGGCTCAGGGTCAGAGAACGCTGGACTCATCTCTCAAGCATGGAGGAGACCGGACTCATCTAAGGTTCATTTACATATCTATAAAATCGTTTTTTTGACACAAAAGCACAGAGAGCTATGGGGACTGGATATTGCGGATGTGCTAGCGACGATCTAGCAGCCCATGCCCTCAGCGCTATACCCAAAATCCAGGTAACAGGTTCCCTTTAATACATAAAGCAAATGAGCAGTCAAGTGCCCCGAGGGCAGGCCCAAGCCACTCTGTGCACCCTTGTTCCTTTTGCTTCCTCTGCCAGCCCATCCCTGTCCTTCTTGATGGCCGGACCAGGAGAGATGACTTCGCAGGAACCTAGTCCTGTCAATCAAGAACTAGAGGGAGAGACTGGCAGAGGAAACAGGAGGAGTAAGGGTGCACCGAGTGGCTTGGGCCCGCCCTCGGGGCACTTAACCCGCAATGAAATGGATCGCTAAGGGAAAGACCTAATTAAATTCAACAGAGCTCGGCCTACAAGACAATTTGCTGGTCTCAATCTCCCTTTTTTACACGAGACATTACAGGGTGACATTCACATCGGAAAACAATGGGCCAGATTTATCATTAACTCAAGTCAGAATAATGGAGTGAAAAAGTCGCAAATTTTTGCGCAATAACTAAAACTGCGCAAAAAATTTGCGACTTTTTTCTGCTCTGCACTATGTTTGCCAGTTTTTTGAAAGTGGGTGTGTTTTCTTATGTAAATGAATCTCTAGACAGATTTACTATTGGGACTATTGCAAAAAAATGCGCAATTTCACTCCAGTGAGGACCATGCTTATCTTATGAGACTTTTTAATAGAACATGCGACTTTTTCGTAAAGACGTGCAACTTTTTCGTAAAGATGTGCAACTTTTTTGTCAAGCTGCTTACTGACGGATAAACTGCTACCGTCAAACCACATTTATTACAGTCTTAAAGGGCCGATCATAAATCTGACTTGGCTAAAACTGACTTTAGCTATATGTGAAAGTGGAGTGAGCTGTCAGAGTAATGATAAATCTAGCCCAATGTGTTTAGCCAAAAACTCTTTGAAAACCACTTTAAGTATTCAACTTAGGGATATTTTTCAGCATCATAGAAATGGAAACTAGTGATGCTTAGAGTTTCCCTTTAATTTTTACAGCACTGCAGTATACAGTGGTTGGTATTCCGCTGTGACCTTGGTTACTAAGCCCTTGATATGTTCTTGCGGCATCCTGAAGCCTGTGCTTATTGGACACGCCTGTCTCACAACACGTCGGGTCTAGATTAATTTGGAAGTGTTACTCCGTTACAAATCTCTCTTAGCTGTAAAATAATTGAGAAAAGAAGGAAGCGATGGGAGGGGAGCGATGTTGTAATTAGGCACAGACACCGCTGATTAGTGAGCTGTACCTAATTGCACAGCCAGTCCTTTTACACAGTTTTTTTTTTTGCTGCCTTGGCAGCCGCGTGCCGCAACGCAACCTGAGCGAGACTGGAAGATAGAACAGACTAGATGTGATGCCGGGTGCCAAGTCTCGATCACATCTCGGATCAAATGAAGAATTACATCCCTAAACTCAACCAACTTTTTGTCCCAGGGGGCATCATCTTCACTTGATCCTGATTTGCTTATCACAAATGTAGTATATATCCCCTGCCGGTATAATTGATTGATGTACACTTAAGAAATTTGGTGACCTAAAGTTAAATAATCCTAAATAATAAATGTAATACACACAAGTATAATCATAACCTTGCGACATAATCCTAAGCAATAAGCAGAGTGTTAAAGGGGTTCTCCCATGATTAATGTAAAAATTGGAAATCGGACAGTATAGTACATGAGTCTCTTTCTAACAAAGCTAGAACCAGCCCTGCACCTCACATGGATCCAGAGATCTCATCATTCATTGCTCTGCTAGATTTATATCAAGCTGAGAGCTCAAGGGGAGTGTCTCTTCTCAGGGGGCGTGTCTTTTCTTCTGGAGCTCTCTGCCTATCACAGCACAGGAGTCAGTTGAAGGATGAAACTGAGCATGTGCGGCCATCTCAGTGAGTAGGACAAAGAAATAAGAAAGAACAAACTGGCTCCTGCTGTACAGATTTCAGTAAATAACTCAGACTTTACAAAAAATTTAATTACAAGCAATTACAAAAGTATTCAGATCCAGGAGCTGGTTTCAAAACTAGAATATTTTTCATGGGACAACCCCTTTAAATGCGTCTTTGCCAAACCGATCTCTTCACATGAATTCTGCAAGATATCTTGGAAGCAAATCTTTATGAACGCCCCTTTTCTTCTTGATGTGAGCCTTCCATTTATTCCAATAAGCTGAAAAAACTAATGGAAATTTGGATCACTGTGATTGACATCGACACTTGTTTTAGACAGTCCAGGAATTGATGTGCTTCAAACCTGGGCAGACAAGATGTCGAATAATAGGAAGGAGGGATTCCTCAATGACTTCCGTATACCCAACAGCTGGCATTGTTGTCATGTCCACAGTCCCAAAGACCCAGTTTTCGTGATCCGGGCACGACCTCAATGGTATTTTATTTCATGACTAAACCAAGACTGGGTCCACCAAGCAAAATTGGGTTAGTATGAATATAGATGCTACATACCTCACCGTAAAAGTTATAAACGTCAACTATGGTGCGTTTCGGTATTCCGCTCAGTTGTGCAGCTTGTTTTTCCGAGGTTTCCTAACACCAGTGGTGAGTAATACGGAGCCACTCTTTCAGAGAGATGTTACTTTTCAAAGAAAGAGCCCTTTCTGATGGCCGCCGACAATGACGCACAGTCCTCGTTAATACACTTCCAAGAATATCCATCAGAACATTGCCGGCGAGCCATCCAGCGAAGAGGAGGACAGCAGTTCTCGTAGTCCAGATTGTTTGCAGGTGAAGAGCGCTGAATCATGAGCTTGATGACATCGGTGTTATTTGTACCGGCTCTAATAGGCTGAAGTGTGTTCTCAAAGAAGCAGCAATCCGTTTTAATGGGAGGGCAACAAAACATTGGCAGTTTAGCAGGTAGTGATGAGCGAATCTGGTTCATCCTGCTGTGTACAAATTTGGATAGTTCATCTTCACAAATGTATTGGCTCTTACGAGGCGCTTGAAAGATGGCCGCTGTCGACGCAAGACTATTAGTCTCTCACATGCACAATTACTGTGAGTAGTGGAGCATGAACAAATGTATTACATAATGAATCCGAACCTGGATTCATTAAAGATGCACTCCCACAAAAAATTGTATTCTCTGACCGGTTAGAAAGGTACATGATGTAAACTGTAGAGATGGTAATCTTCTTACCAGTGACTATATTTGTGAGTTATAACCTCCCATCTGATCCTCAGCTGTGTCATGTGACCAGCACTCTGACTCTCCAAATAACACTACATCTTATATGTGGACAGGAAGCTAGTCTCTCTATGTATTCCTGTGGGAGCCTCAATGTCAGTCTCATTGGACTGAATAAAGAAGTGACAGACTTCCTGTCCTGTATCAGTTGGAGGTCAGATTGTTGGTCACATGACACAGCTGAGGATCAGAAGGGAGGTTATAACTCTCAAATACAGTCACTGGTGAGAAGATTACCTTCACTACAGTTTACATCCTGTACCTTTCTAACAAGTCACTGAATAAACATTTTTGTGGGAGTTCTTCTTTGGTGATTGCGATGCACACCGCAGATCTGGATTTGGATTCATTACCAAATGCTTTTGTGCATGCGCCACTACTCACAGTAGCAGCGCATGCGCAAGACTAATGAAGTCTTAACTGCCGCCATTTTAACAGAGCCTCATTGGAGCCAATGCATTTTAATTTATATACAAAGATGGGGATAATGAATTTCAGCAAAGCAGATGAACAAATCTGATTCGCTCATCACTACTACATAATGCTAAATGTGATTGGAAGGTACAGTGGAGCGGTTGCCCATAGCATCCAATCGGAAAGCTACTTTCATTTTCAGATGGGCCTTGAAAAGATGAGAGCTGAAATTTGTTCCAGTCATCAGACTGCAGGATATGTAAAAGTTCCAACCCTCGTATATATCCCAAGAGGGAAACTGACGGATGAGGTTAGAGACAAAGTCTTTATCTTTTCCGTCAGGGGGACATAATCTTGACTCATCCCAAAATATTGTCGGGGGACATACCGTATACTTCATTTGTGTCCAAGTTGGACATGATCTTCAATTATGTTATATAGATGACTGCAGGAGGTATGAGATGGTAGAAGAAGATTGATGTGTCTTAATGTACTCCCCTGCAGGAACGATGGCACCTTCAGGCAGCTGCTGCAGAATGTAAAATCTTAATTGTTGGGTTTGGAAATCCCATTTACAAACACCCTTCACCCTTCAAGGGAATCTTGAGTTGAGAGAGGTTTCCTTATATTCTGGACCCTCATCTGAAGTACTGTGCAAATTTTTTAGGCAGGTGATGGAAAAAAAATGCTGCAAAGTAAGGGCTCGTTCACACAACTGCGCTCGTTCCAGAAAACGTGTGCTGTGCGCTGTGCACATCTCATAGTGTAGTCTTATCCTTAATCCAGTGACTCTCAGGTGACGTCTCCACCGATTTGAGTTGTTGACTTTTCGTCTACATTTAATTCAGACAACTTCTCCTGAAGACTGCAGTTTATTGCGCAGACATCTTTACCCAGGGGCATGCAGCCCACTCTGCCATATAAGAAGACGCCAGTGTTAATAAAGGGCACCTGGTTGATGGGGCCTGTTACATATTCTGCATTAGGGCCCAGTAGATTACTGTATTTTTCAGACTTTAAAGGGAACCGGTCATCAACTTTATGCTGACCTCACTAAGAGCAGCATAAAATAGTGACAGAAATGCTGATGTCAGCGGTGTGTGACTCATGAGCTAAAAGTAAGTGGTTGCTGAGAACCCGCATCATAATCATTGCAGCCCAGGGCTTGAGAAGAGTCAGATCTACCTGAGAAGAGCCATGGGTATTCATAATCTCCTGCTGATGATTGGCAGTTCTCTCCTAGAGAAAAAGGGAGAAAACTCTGTATTAGACGTCAGTCATCGGCAGGAGAGCAGGAATTCATGAATAACCAGGACTCTTCTCAGGTGGCCGGGACTCTTTTCCAGACCCAGTCTGCAATGATTGTGATGTTGGTTTTCGGCAACCACTTTTAACTTTTAAATGACCGACCGCTAAAATCAACTCACCTGTCTCTACTTTATTCTGCCGTTACTATGGGCAGCATAAAGTTGATGACGGGTTCCCTTTAAGACACAACAGACTATAAGATGCACACAGAATCTGGAAGAGCAAAATAAGAAAAAATTATTTGTCATCAGACACCCATTCTTCATCAGATACCCAAGCTCGAATACACCTCAGATCAGACCTCAGACCAGATGTTTTAAAAAATAAAATTAATAGACTTACCTCTCGTTCTGGACGGCACTGCCACTCACTCACTCGCTGCTCCTTGATCTTCCGGCCTGTGTCCTGACGTTGCACAGCATCTGGTCATAGTGCGCGCCTACGTGCACTACGTCCTAACGCTGCACGCCGTTATTTGCATTTTGTTAAAAATAAACTATTAACACTTCTAGTATTCTTACTTGCAGTACTATATACTAACTAGAGTCAAGAGGGGTTACAAAGAACATCTCTTACATTGGATGACCCATTGGTATGAATGGGAACCGTGTAATGCTTCAGTTCCCCTGTGGTGGCGCTGCAGGGGAACTGAACACCTCTTGCTGAATTACTATGCAGATTACTGCTGATCACTTGGGATAGCAGCAGGTGGAAAACAATAGGGGGGGGGGGGGAAACATCAAAAATTATATTTCTTAAGCCACCCTTAATAGATAACTCTGGTTTAAGGTGCACCAAATTTGTTGAGGTGCACGTTTCTAATTTGGTGACTCGGGAAGTCCATGTACCACCTTTGACAGGATCTTAACATACCCCTCTCCTATTTATTTTATTAAGGATCATTACACATGACTATTTATATGGATCTGGGATGTGTGCATGCATGATGTGGCATTTATAGGCTGCTTTGGACCATTTTTGGACCAGTACCTCTGAATTTATTCAGAATCCTTAAATCTCTATTTTGGATGTATTTCACATACAGTGCCTAACAGAGGCACCATATGGCAACACACTCGCCACCCGGGGCTCTGTAATGCAGCAGCATAGGTACTCTGTATGCCAACATACACTGTTCATTTCCATGTTATACCTAAACTCATTTAGTCTTGAGTTTCCTGTAGTCAGGGAATGTCTTGACAAACTATTCTTTTTTCGCAGGATTTGAAGCCCATTGTCTCCATACTGCCGCTGACCCAACACAAAGAGTAAGGATCCACCTTAGTTCTCCATTCTTCCATTTTGTGACTATCACAGCTAAATTAGCAGGAACTTCGACTATCGCGCTCCTACAATAAATCTGGCCGTGCACATAAAATTTAGCCACTGATTTCGGCAGTACCAGACAACCTTCTAAAGGGTATAAGGGGCCTACCAACTCGTACCTCACAGCAGATGTTGAGGGACATAAGAATAGACAGTTGGATTTCAACATGCTCAGTCCTTTTGTTCTCGAGGAGATAAGCTGCCACCTGAGGTGTCTGACAGCATCCTTCTCTCTTCCCATTCAGATTTCATGCACGCTCGGTGACCCGAGGGTACGTGCGTATGGTGCAGTCGTGAGAGATAGCGGTCAGCCGATTGAGCGTTCACCCGACAGATCTAAAATGTATAAGCAGCTTCATTATGTTGGTAGTTTAAGGAGTTCTGTCTGAGCCAAAGCCGAGAGAGTTTTGCTCTTGTGCAGCTATAATTCATAGTGCTTGGTTCTGATTGACATTCTTAATGAGGTCTCTGCAGGCCTGGCACAGGGTGGAATTTCCCGAGGCTCATTCATCACGTATTTACTTGCAGAATAATATATATTTTTTAAAACTACTCGTAGTACATTCATCTTCAGCATCATCTATTTCGAAGGTATTTTGCATTCGTACTTGACCCGCTGGACGCTTGATCTGTGGCTCTTCACTCTATTTCTTTCTTAGTCCAAGTTTTCCACCAGGCTACATCAGTCCCTCTCATACATCTCACGGCTTAGTCCGGGCTCTGGCCTTCTTTAATGAGGCTGATTACCCTGAGTGTATTGAGATGAAATTTCAGATTTGTTGTAGGCATCTCACGTACTTTTTCCTTTCTTTCTTTTGACTTTTTCCCTGGTAGATGTGAAGAAATGTAGCCTGCTACATGCCCTAAAGGGTTAATATAGGATCCAACCGGTGGATGCCATGCCTGCTGCATACAAAATTAAACTCCATTTTAGTATACATTTTTAGATTTCTCGAAAGTGCAGTGATTTGACAAGTGGCCATAGATGAAAATCCAGACCTCCTGTATGAGTTTTTTTTTCCCCCTCCTTTTCTGCAAGAGGTCATCAAAGAGAAGTTTTTAGAGAAGTTGTCCACCTAAATTTATTACAAGCTCATTATATGGAGTCTTCCCACTGCGATCGCCAGCGATCAACTGTATTTATGAGGAAACCAAAGTGTTCTATTCCCCCACAGTGCCACCACAGGGGAAATAAAGCATTACATGGTATGTATTGAAATCGGTGCATAGGTGGGTCCTCCAAAGAGAGGAATCTTCTAATAGAGTATTTGAAAATTGGTTTTGTAAACCCATTTAAAGTGGTTTTCTGGTGCGGAAAGCTATAGTGGACAGAGTTGAAAGCAGAGGGTTCTGTTCAAAGTGCAGTGCCCGTGCCGCGGTTCTGAAGCTTAACCCCCATTCAAGTAAATAGGAGCTGTGCTTCAATATTTCAGGGCCAGAAACAACTCAGTATATGGAGCCTTCCATCTGCTGTGTAGTTTCTGACTCCAGCAGCTACTAAAATAGCTGATGGGTGAGGGTGCGGGGTGTCTGACTCCCACCAAGCTGATGTTGATGACCTATCCTGCATGGTATTGTAGTTCAGCTCCATTGAAATTAATGGGACTAAGCAACAGTATCAAACACAGATAAATTTTTTTATTTAAGCATTTTTATTTTTAAGCCTTTTTTTCTTCTTATTCGTACTGCTTCTTAGGGTACTTTCACACTAGCGTTACTGTGATCCGGCAGGCAGTTCCGTTGTCGGAGCTGCCTGCCGAATCCGCCGATCAGTCTACAAATGCATTGCAAGAACGGATCCGTCTCTCCGTTTGTCATGCGGATGGACGGATCCGTCTTGCAGTCTTTTTCACCGTTTTCCCGATCTGCGCATGCGCAGACAGGCAGGACGGATCCGTCATTCAGTTGTTTTGAAATGCCGGATCCGGCACTAATGCAAGTCAATGGGAATTAATGCCGAATCCGGCATTCCGGCGACTGATCAGGCATTTTGGACGGACATAATACCGCAGCATGCTGCGGGATTATGTCCGGCCAAAACGCCTGACAGTGACTGAACGGAAGGTATGCTGATGCAAACTGAACAGATTTCTATCCATTTAGAATAGGGCTGAAACGATTCATCGATTTAATCAATGTAATCGAGGCAAAAAAATCCTCGATGCAGTTTTTCTGCATCGAGGATTCGTTTAAATCACATGACCACGGAGCGTGAGTGAAATTAAGCTTCTCACTCACCGCTCCGTGGCCTCCCGCCGGCACCGCGCTGCAGGACCTTGCGTTCACACATCGTCAGCGCGCTGGCTGGCGCTGTGTGTGACGTCAGGTCCCCAGTGCATGCTGGGATGAGGACGCGTCTCCTGCGGACTCCGCGTGTCGGCGCATTCTGCACTGAAAGGTAAGTATAAAGTTAGCAGAGGCGCGGGGGGGGGGACTGGTAAATTGGTGGCACCTGTGATTTGGCATGGGCTGGGGAAAACGGGGGCACCTGTGATTTGGCATGGGGAAATGTGGGCAGCTGTGGTTTGGCATGTATAAAGTTATTGGCGTTAGAGGGGTTAATGGGAGCACCTATGATTTGCCATGTATAAAAGTATTGGGGGGAGGGGAAGAGGTGTTAATGGGGGCACCTGTGATTATTCACTCGGAAGGTTGATCTGGGGGAGTGGGGGACATGGTGGATGGCATGGGGGCACTGGGAATGGGGGACATCATGGCAATCTGGATGGAGGGGCTGATGGCAGTGCCATCATGGGGGCACTAGGGGACATGGCATGGAGGGGCTGCTGATCTGATAACACTGGGGGACATGGTGGATGGCATAGGAGGCACTGGGGAAGGGGGACATCATGGCAATCAGGATGGCATGGAGGGGCTGATGGCAGTGCCATCATGGGGGCACTGGGGGACATGGCATGGAGGGGCTGCTGATCTGATGACACTGGGGGACATGGTGGATGGCATGGAGGCACTGGGGAAGGGGGATATCATGGCAATCTGGATGGCATGGAGGGGCTGATGGCAGTGCCATCATGGGGACACTGGGGGACATGGCATGGAGGGGCTGCTGAACTGATGGCACTGGGAAAGGGGGACATTTTTATAAAGCAATACATTATTTTAAGAATGTTTTTCTTATTAGATTACTCGATTAATCGTAAAAAATAATCGATAGAATACTCGATTACTTAAATAATCGTTTACTGCAGCCCTAATTCAGAATGCATTGGGATATGCCTGATCAGTTCTTTTCCGTCATAGAGCCCCTGTGACGGAACTCTATGCCGGAAAAGAATAACGCTAGTGTGAAAGTAGCCTTAAATTAGAAGCCCTAATCCTATTGTTGTGCAGGGGCAGTCAGCATTTATATTATATATTACGTCACTTCTAGTTTTTCTGTGTTCTTGTGTTCTACAGGTTTTCTGAATATCGAATGCGAAGGCTTTGATGAAATTTTATATTTTTTAGATTTTTATTTCTTGTTTCTTTCTGATCGAAACATTTGATTGTGAAATAATTAGATCCGCTGTATTCTTTCACAAACATATGAGGATCTATATTTCGAACGGTCCTATCAGTCATTGATCAATAACTTCAAAGAACCCGCGCCCGAACAAAAATATGTAATTATCTCAAGTCTATTGATTCAGCTTTCAGCTTGTGAAGATTTCAGTGGTTTGCTTCTTGTCAATATCTGCCGCCCGCGCTGCCTCTTATTTAATTGGGAGTATACTTGGAGGCTACATCCTTACTGAGATTGATTCCTGCAGTCCCTTCTGCTGGAGAGACAGTGTCTGTTCCTTTTAGAGTACCTGCACACGGTGCAGAAAATCTGCACAGAAACAAACACACAAATCAACACAATTTTGTTTTGTTTTTTTGCAGATTTTATATTAATGTCAACAAGCCCATTGAGGTCTATAGAGAAAACCCCTCTACAGAAGGTGCAGAATCACACAAACGATTAACGTGCTGCTACGCTGCAGGTCAGTGTCTGCACTGAAGAAAGAAAGGAAAGTGTAAGATTTGTCAAAGCCACGTGGAAAAACCGCACGTAGTCCACATGTGCCGTTACCCTTAAGGTGATCGTGCAAATTGAATGAAAGCCACGGAAACTACAAATTTTGATTGGACGAGCTAACTATCTTGGATGTATGTGGGTGTTCAAAATGATCGGCAGCAGATGTCGGGGTCATAGTGGATGTCCCCTCTCCCTGTGGCCAACATCCATATTAAGTGTATGGGTAGCCTGTATAGATCTAGCTGTTAGCATGGGCCATTCCTAACTCTAGCTTGGTGTACTATTTTATTTTTCTTAAAGGGGTATTCCCTTGTCATCATTAAAGGCATATCCACAGGACATACTATAATTGTCCAGTAGTGTGTGGTTCCCAATTCTGTCCGCAACTGGGGTCCCTGACCACTTTTCCATGACCAATATGAAGGCAGAGGTGGGTATGCATGCCCAGCTGGGAATTCCAAAAATAGCCATGAATGCTCGCCCTGCTATTTTTGGAAGTGAATGGAGAGAGCCGCACATGCGCGGTTACCTTTTCATTGAGTGCGGCTGCAAGACTAGGGTTTAGGACCTCTGTTCTTTAGATAAGTGTGGGGTCCCAGAGGTGATATCTATATGTAGTGATGTGGATATGCCTTAAATAGGAATAACTGGCCATACCCATTGGATGAATGTCAGCTGAACCCACCGATTTTGGCCGGACTGGCCAACCAATGTCGTACAGCCATCCTACAGTTGTTGAAGAAGAGAAGGATCGGGAGGTTGGATTTCCTTTTGTCGCAGGGGAGACAAGCCTCAACCAAGGTGGACTCATGAGGTTCCCAGCGTGTCTCCATGCTAACTTCACTTCCATTGATGGCTAGCCATTCACTAATTCTTCACTTCTATGTTTTTGTTGACATGTCTTTGTCTGGGCAATTGCAGATCGCAGTTATAAGGGGTTAGTATGGCCTCTCCTTTGGTTAGGTCTATCACTATTTTATTAAGGCCACGTTCACAGTTGCATTTGGAATGTGGTAGCCTACCGGAGCTCACCTTATCCAGCACTGCCTCCGGATACAATCGTGTGCCTCCGGATCCCCATTGACTATAATTGGATATGGCCGCTTTCCAGCATATATCCCGGTAATCAGCCGGACAAAGAGCAGTTTTTGTCTGGTTGAATCCTTTCATATTTACGAGGTAGTGGAAGGATTATAGTCAATGGGGATCCGGTGGTACACAGTGCTGGATATGGTGAGCATCGGTAGCCTGATCCTCAACCCGATCAGGCTACCTGATTCCAAATGCAACTGTGAACAGGGCCCTAAAACATTCCCACCCTAAGTTTTTTTTTTTTCCAATCCTTAGGCTCCGTTCACAGTTGTGTTTGGATCTGGTAGCTTGATCTGGCTGAGGATCAGGCTACTGGAGCTCCCATATCCGGCATTGCCGGATTTGACTTTGTACTGCTGGATCCCCATTCACTACAAGGGGATCGGGCGCTGTCCGGCATATGTGCCGGGAATCAACAGGACAAAAACTAGTGCTTGCAGCAGGATCAGCTACCGGTTTCCAAACGGAGCCTTAGTCAACTAAACCAAATAATTGTCAAAAAGCCCCCCCTTTTTTTTTTTTCTTTTTTGATCCAAATTTTTAGTCCTCATCTCTA
Organism: Bufo bufo; assembly: GCF_905171765.1. Taxonomy (NCBI): domain Eukaryota; kingdom Metazoa; phylum Chordata; class Amphibia; order Anura; family Bufonidae; genus Bufo; species Bufo bufo. Next base: position 413,690,476 of record NC_053394.1, read on the forward strand.
AAAGGAAACTTGAGCAAAGATCAGACTTTCCCATTGTAACATTGATTAGGAGGTCCTTCAGATTCCCTAGTGAGTCATTTTTCCTGAGCAGGGATCTAAATAGGTTTGGGCTATTGCTTGGCGGCAGAAGAAGTCGTCGGTGGGAGACGATGCCGTTTGTCTACCCTGCTGTGGAAAACGTTGGAGTCGCATGGCACTGGCTCCTGAAATTGGTTCATAATGTGCAATTTGCATTCACAGTTTTCAGTAGTTCTTTGTTATTATGTGTTTTTACGCCTTGGTTTTTGTTTGTTGATAGGGTTTTTGTGGTTGAATGTCAAGTACTGTACAATATGTAAGTGCAGTGTTAATAAAAGTGAGGTTACGCTGTTCCCGAACACTAGTGTAGCCATCAGGCTCTCATCTCTGTATATGCTACAGTGGCTTTACAATGTACTTTACCCTTTTGATCTGCATGCGGTAAACTGTTTGTTATGGAGGTAAGTGCCTGCATTTCCCACATTAATAAGAGTAATAAAGCCATATTTATGGCAGCCTGTATTCTGACTAGAGTGCCCCCTCAGCAAGCTGTGGTCAAGCAGTTGGATGTGGTTATTATTGCATCTTTAGGGATGGTCTATTATGATATGGATTTTTGTAATGTTAAAGAGGATGTCTCACTTCATCAAATGGCATTTATCATGTACAAAAGTTAATACAAGGCACTTACTAATGTATTGTAAATGTCCATATTGCTTCCTTTTCTGGCTTCATTAATTTTTCCATCACATTATACACTGCTCGTTTCCATGGTTATGACCAATCTGCAATCGAGCAGTGGTGGTCATGCTTGCACACTGTCGGAAGACAGCTGGCCTCTTTGATGGCCGGGACCATGGGGAGCGCACAATGCTTTTACCTATAGTGTGCAAACACGACCACCACTGCTGAATTTGCAGGGTGGTCGTAACCATGGAAACAAGTACGTGGCTTGTATTAACCAGAGCGATGGGTAAACATGGCCGGCGGGTCTCCTCTGTTTCAAACAGCAGAGACCCGCGGGTAATGACCATGACCGGCAATAATGTTGATCGCGGTCATTAAAGCCTTTAGATATTGTGACCAATGTGAAGCTCACGCCGGGAAAAAAATAAGCAGTCGTATGGATATGTGAACGGAACAATAAAAAGTTATGGCTCAATGAAGATGGGAAGGAAAAATAAAAATGCAAAAACTAAAAAACCTCCAGTATCCAAATGGTTAACTTTTACATAATAAATGCTGTTTGCTGAAGTGAGACAACCCCTTTAAGTTACCTATAAGCATTCCCTAATAGTCTACAACAGAGGTGCAAAATCTGGGGGGCTGTGTGATCTCCACTTGTCAGAGAGATTCCATTAGTATCTACTAGGTGGCGCTCTATCTCTGGGAATTTCTGTATACCAGAAGAATACAGCTCCCTGATCACCTGTGTAGGGATGTGGTGGCCTACATTCTGCTCCTTCCATTGTAGTTTATGGTAGCCGTGAAGCGCTCAGCTCTTCGAACAGTTATTCTGCCAATGGTTTTCTGCCCTGAATCCTGTTTTTTTTAGCAGAACAGGAGGCTGTGTTGGTGCCCACTTATCTCTAGAGGGAAAATATGGATAGGACAGAAAAAAAAAAATCCTTCCAGGCCCCTTTGTTGACTGGTGAGGTTTTTTGGTGAGAGTCAATGAGAACTTCAATTTTGGTGGTTTGACTTCAACCAGTAGGAACTCAGATAGTCTTATTCATCTAGTCGTCACATGTTCCAGGTCTGTTGCTTAAATATTTACCCATCAGCTTTTTAGCTAATGTGTGCTTGGTTATGTACTGTATTTTTCGCTTTATAAGACGCACAAAAGTGGGGCGAAAATGGCTGTGCGTGTTATAAAGCGAATACTAGTGAGCTCTTCCATTATGGGAGCGCTCACTAGTATGCTTTAGGTGCCGGGAGTAGGAAGTGAAGTGCTGCAAGCGCTTGTAGTACTCACTCTCCCGGTCTTCATTCCTGGGGCCAGGCGCTGCACTGTCCTGACCCTGTACAGCGTCAGGACGTAGTGCACGCACTATGACCTGACGCTGCACTCAGTCAGGTGACCGTGCAGCGCGGAACGGAGAAGACATGGGAGTGCGACTGCTGCTGGAGAGGTAAGAGACATTTTTTATTTTATGCTGATGGGGGTTCTGGCAAGGAACTCTGATTGGGGGGTTCTGACAATGAGGGCTGATCTAAGGTGTGATAGGGGGGGGGGGGTCTGACAATAAGGGCTGATTTGAGGTCTGATAGGGGTCTGGTCTGAAATAAAGGGCTTATCTGAGGTCTGATGGGGTCTCACATTGAGTGCTGATATGAGGTCTGATAGGGGTCTGAAATAAAGGGCTGATATAAGGTCTGATGGGGTCTGACATGGAGGGCTGATATGTGGGTCTGATGTGATGTCCTGATATGGGGGTCTGATCCGATGTCCTGATATTTATGGGGGTCTGATCTCATATGAGGTCTGAGGAAAAACATTTTTTTTCTTATTTTCCTCCTCTAAAACCTGGGGTGCGTCTTATCATCGGGTGCATCTTATAAAGCGAAAAAAACGGGTATATAGGGTGATACATTGCCTCTTTGGCTTTCATGGTTGTAGTCTTCATCCACTTAGTCCTCTATGTGGACAGCTATCCTTTCTGACTGAGCTTTTCCATTATCTATAGAGCAATGTTTCCTAGTTTATAAAGGGTCATCAGAAACCTCTTGTTCTCAGAGGTTGGTCCTTCTCTGTGTATCTATAACGTTTTCCATACATGTGAGCCAATATGATGGCTTTTATCCTTTGTGGAATCAATGTAGGTTCTTCTGAGGTACATCTCTTCTGTCATTACAGGCAAAGAACTAGTGACTGGTAGAAATGGCATTGAAAGTAATAAAGATTTTCTTTTGCATTAACTTTTATACTGTAGAAATAATATGGAGCCAAAATCTACTTTCTGCTGGGGGTTGTACCATACAAAGCCTTCTAAAGGGTTCCTCTCGTTATGATTGCGAATTATTGTAGCAGGGGGGTTTTAGAAGCAGTAATGGTTCAGTACAATGATTACGTTATAACCCATGAGATACTGTATGCCAGCAACCGACAGTCATTAGGGGCGTCATTCACTTTTTCTGAGTATTTCTACCCAATGGTCAGTTAATTGCAACTGTACCAGACCCTAGAATCTCCATCAGTAAGCTGGCAATCGGATTGCTAAACATGGATTTGCCAGGTGTAGAGGGGAGGCCTTCAGTCAGGTCAGGCCTTCAGTTTTTTTGTCATGAAGACACCGCTCTATAACATCAGCATGGTCTAATATGGACTGATGTTGGCTCTGACAAAACCCTTTAGTATGCAGATAATTAAAAGACCCCTCTGTGGACTGAATGGTTACTGCTTTAAAGGGGGTCTCAAAATTTATGGCTGATCGCTTACAGTGATGGCTAACCTTCGGCACCCGAGCTGTGGTCAAACTACGACTCCCAGCATGCTCCATTCATTTCTGTTGAGTTTTGAAAACAGCCAAGCAAGTGTGCATGCTGGGAGTTGTCGTTTTATCACAGCTGGAGTGCTGGAGGTTAGCCATCACAGACTCAGGATATGCCACAAATGTCAGATAGGTGTGGGTCCTACCTCAGGGATCTGCTTCTCTCTCCAGAATACTGCCCCCGAAGTAAAGGAGAACACACTACACCTGTGCGAGCTCCTCTACTTTCAGCTATTTTCGGAGGTGTCATAGCTATGAATGGAGAACAGACCGCACAAGCGTGGCCACCTCTCCTTCCCCTGCTATGGACCTGCCAGAAATTGCAGAGCCAACACTCTGCTATTTTCAGAGCTCCCATAGTGATGAATGGAGGGTGGCCATGCTTTTCACTTCAGGGACTCCAATCTAGAGATAGAAGTGGGGCCCGCACCTATATGACATTTGTGACACATGTTGAGATAGTACAACCTCTAAGGGTGGCCATGCACAGTAGATACTGTAGTAGTAGGTGGATAGTTGAACAGTCGTTGAACGAACAATCATTTTGATGCCAAACATATTTTAGCCCATGTTTGCTGTTACAGATGTCCATACTGGCCATACATGTCCAGTGACACCAGGCGAGGGTCAATTGATCCTTCTAGGAACAATTTTTTCATCCACGGTTTTGATTATCAGGTGAAAACTTCAAATGCTGTTAACGTCTACCTTGGTTGAAATCTTCTGTTTTGATCAACTTTAGACATGTGTATAAATGCATTTGGGTTTGTCCGATTACCTTCAGTCATAATGGTGGGAACAATTATTTAAGGTCAGGTGAATTGCTGGTCGACCATGTAGGAAGTCAATCGTCATTCATTTGCTCTTATTTTCAATGTGCAAAAAAAAAAAAGAAGAACATGTCCTGTTTACGGACTGCAAAACCTCCAACGGTCGTGTGCATGAGCCCTTAAAGAGGTTTTCCGAGTGTTTAATATGGATGATCTACCCCCAGGGTCCGACTCCCAGCACCCCTGCTTATCAGCTGTTTGAGGCGGCCTCGGCACTTTCAGCGCCGTACATTGTATAGTGGCTGTGCTTAGTATTGAAGCTCAATCCCATTCTCTTCTATGGGGCTGAGATGCGCCTAGGCCATGTGACCGATGAATGGGATGACACAGGTCTAGAAAGAGACTGTGGCGCTCACCGAAGCGCCGCAGTCTCTTCAAACAGCTGATTGGCCGGGTTGCCGGGAGTCAGACCCCCACTGATCTGATATTGATGAGGATAGGCCATCAGTATATGGGACAATTCCGTTAACACAGCATTACCTAACACAACAATTGAAAGTGTTTTTTTTTTTGTTTTTTTTGTCATTTCAATTAAAATATTCTTCCACCAGCTCAGGAGGACCGCAATGGGTAGCCCTTGTGCACCCAGTTATGCGAATCTCCTCCTGGGCTGGTGGGAAGACACTATTGTTTTTAATGAACCGTGTGAACGATTGACTTCCCATATCCTCTTTTGGGGGCGATACATCGATGACATTTTGATCTTGTGGGATGGGTCTGCTGAATTGCTCAAGGCTTTTATTCAGCAACTTAATATCAATGACATTGGCCTTAGGTTCACCCACGAGATCAATAATCGATGTATCGCCTTCCTTGACATTCTCATCACTAAGAAAAATGGAGAATTATGTACCGAGACTTATCAGAAACAGACATCCACCAACAGCCTCTTAAGGTGGGATAGCTATCATCCCCTGAGTTTGAAAAAAGGCATACCGAAGGTGCAATACCTTCGTACACTAAGGAATTGTTCTTCTCTGCAAACCTTCAAGACACAAGCAGGGGACCTTCGGACTCGTTTTTCCCAACGTGGTTATCCATCAGAAACTCTCAGGGACGCTTTCCAGCATTCATTGGACAGAGATAGACACACCCTGTTGCACAACACCCCTAGTTTAAAACGTGAGGATGACAACTTACGTATTATCGGTACATTTGATGAGCAAAACTTTCGGGTACAGGGCATTTTGAAACTATATTGGGGGATTTTACGATCGGACCCGGATATTGGGAATCTTATCCCTGCACGACCCCTGATTACATACAGAGGAGGGAGATCTATTGGTGACCGTCTTATGCACAGCCACTATGTGAGACCACGCCCAAGCGGTACCTGGCTGGACCGCAAACACCTTGGTACCTTTTAAATGTGGTAATGGATGCATCTGCTGTCCTTTTATCCACAAATCATCTACTTTTTGCAGTGTTTTTGCAGGGAACTACGACAAAGGGTGGGCGACCATTTGAGTGATATCAATCATAAACGGGATAAACCCATTGCTCAATATGTTACTGAATTCCATCAGGGAGACCCTAGAATTATTGTTTTTCAAGTCATTGAGGTTGTTCGTAAATCCACTCGAGGCGGAGACTGGGACAAATAAATTCTACGTAAAGAGGCTCAATGGATCCACTGTCTCAAGACGGTGTCTCCCTCTGGCCTAAATGAAGAGATATCTTTTGCCTGCTTTCTCTGAGAACACACCCTTGCGTAACTACTTAAATGTTTAATTTATCCTGCTTCTTATATTTATCTGCCTTATTCATCAGACCAAAATAGGTCCTGTGCGTTTTGTGTTATCTACGAGGATTCGTGGGTTTATGGTTATTATATCCTTGACCCCCGTTTATATTATCCTCTTTCTACATATATACCCTCTGTTTTATGCCCTACTGGCTCCTATCCCAGTTTGTCCATTCATATTTTTAATAACCTAACTAATAGACGATATATGGATATTGATCCCATACCACATGCCTCTCAGCCTCTCATGATGATGTTTATGCTCTATGCAATGTTGCGTATTGATCCTGGGTATCAATCCCTCTGTGCCGATGTCCTGTGAATTTGGAGCACTTCTTGCGTTCCATATGCCGGAAGTACGTCAGCAGTGGAACGCATTCTGCGTTCCAAATACCGGAAGTGATGTATCGTCACTTCCGGTTTTTGATTCTTGAGCGGCGGCACCTGGAGAGTGGCGTCTGTATAAAGGTATGGCTTGTTTGGACATTCTTTGCACCTCTTATCATCTAGGCGGCCAGCATCTGGGACATCACCACCAGATTATTATTTGTCCCCTGAGGAACCTTCGCTACCTGTTGGGGGAACGCGTCGGGACGACTTTTAGTATTATTAATGTGTTTTTTAGGGGCATCCAGGGCACATTAGGGTGAGCCGTCGATTGAGTGGGGTCGCCCTTTTCTGGACAAGTGCTCCACAGTTAGGTAGGGAGACCCCTAGGGATAGCTGGCTTCGACTATACCACCTTCGCATGAATTCAGTTGTCGCCGGCATCCAGGTGAAAAGAAATTTCCAATCGTTGACTATTAACATCCTTTTATCTGCGATCACCACTATATCATACCTGGGTACCGTGAGTAACTAGCACATGGCTACTAACCGTTATATCAATTCTGTTATATATTTTTAGCCGTTCTGTTACTAAAGGGTATTAACCCCTATGATACGGTATCTGTTTATTATGTTATGTAATTGGTGCCCTGCATCCTCCTATTTATCCACATTTACCTCTATGTAACTGTTTATCAATGTTAGAGGTACTTTGGATTGATCATTAAATCACGATTTTTTTTCTATATCTGTGTATATATATATACATCACATTTTTGAGGGAATATCTATTTTATTATCGTAATTAATAAAGGTTATATTTTAAGGGTAATTTACTTATGTGACCACTCTACTTATGTGCCCTAGGTTGAATCAATATCACATTTCTGTTTTAGTTTTTGGAGAATATAATTTTTCAACTTTAATTACTTTACAAAATCCTCCTTGTCTAGATATTGCAGTTACATACTTGTTATGGCGCCTCCCGGAGGTCTCTCGACTCCCTCACAGAGTGTCTACCACTATTCTCTGTCGATGTCCTGCAGTCAGAGGTCGCGTTACATTGTTTTCTGGAAGAGTAAAAATACTCCTCTTACCATTTTTGAGGAGTATTTTTAGCCGATGAGGAGTACGAAAGTTACAGTAATTCAAATAGTTAATACGAAGTCCTATATAACATTAAGGGGTTCTGCAGATTGTTTAAACTGAGGATCCATCCCCTGGATAGATCATCAGCATCTGATCGGCAAGGGTCCGACACCCGGGACCCCCGCCAGTCAGCTGTTTGAGAAGGCAGCGGCGCTGGCAGTAGTGCAGCAGCCTTCTCACTGTTTACCGCAGGCCCAGTGACATCACGACTAGTATCAACTGGCCTGGTCGCGGTTAAACTCTGTTCACTTGAATGGAGCTTAACCGCGCCCAGGCCAGTTGATACTAGTCGTGATGTCACTGAGCCTGCGGTAAACAGTGAGAAGGCCGCGGCGCTACTGGAGCGCCACTGCCTTCTCAAACAGCTCATCAGCGGGGGGTCCCGGGTGTCGGACCCTAGCCAATCAGATGCTGATGATCTATCCAGAGAAACTCCAGAACCTCTTTAAGGGGTTGCTATTTATGCAGGGGAACCGTTACCACTATTCTAGAACTTTCGTCCATGCATAAATGGGAAATTTAGACAATTTTAAATTTAGCCGACATCATATACTAAACATAAGACCACTGCCACCTCAACAGTGCCACATGACTACATTACCCTGCATTATTACATCACTGGGTGTACTATCCCTGCACTGTGACATCACTGTGCACATAACCCTGCCATTATTATTACATCACTTGTGCCCTGTTCTGTGACATCACTGTATGCATTAACCCTTTGCTTTAGTCAGGGGCTGTTGAGATCTTATTTTTGCTGTGCATTAAGCAGAAAAAACGTATAGAAAGTATGGCTCGAAGTAATCATAGACTATAACTGGGAAAACTACATTTCACTACACAGCAAGGCCACTTACCTGGCAGTGACGACCGCGCGCCTCCTTCCTCACTTCAGAGCGGTGTGCCATAAGCTCTGGCAGCCGGCTCAAACTGACCAATAACAAAGCTCCTTACTGTAAGGAGCTTTGTGATTGGTTGTTTCAGGCAGCAGCAGCATCGCTGCGCTGCCCTTGCTGTTCACGGCGCTCACTGCGCTGATGAATAGCAGGGAAAAGTCCTAAAAGTACAATGGATCTGCCACAGCTCCAGTGTCACCACTCTCACCAGTCTAAGGATGTCCTCTAATAATGACGTGACCACCGCAGCCAATCGCCAGATAGTAATTGGCTACACTGGTCACATGCAAGTGGTTGCAAGATCATAACTGCAGGCAATAACGCCTGTACAAGATTCATAGACTCCTGTTCAGGCCATTTTACTCCATGGAAAAAGTCTAAGGATCCATTCACACATCCGCAAATGGGTCCGCATCTGTTCTGCAATATCGGGAACGGGTGCGGACCCATTAATTCTCTATGGGTCCAGAAGAGATACGGAGAGCACACTTATGTGCTCTCCGAATCTGCATTTCAGGAGCTCTGCCCCGAACCTCCGTGCCGTGGCTCTGCAAAAAAAATCTAACATGTCCTGTTCTTGTCCGCAATTGCGGACAAGAATAGGCAGTTCTGTGGGGGGTGCCGACCGGGTGTATTGTGGATCCGCAATACACTACGGACGTGTGAATGGACCCTTATTGTGTTATGCTATTATTCCTTCTTGGACCAGTTTTTTTCTTGATCCTGGACAGCCCCTTTAAGATTGTTCCCCGTGCACTAGCATAGAGTAGGGTTTTTCAACAAAGAAATCCATTGTCTCTTGATGTAACGGACTTATTGGAACACAGTGATTCTGCAAGCTCCGGGACTTACAAGTTCTGATGTACTAAGCAGTACCTTTGTTATCAGGACATAGTCTTCTGATTGACCAGAAAGTTTAACCAATACAATAACTGCCATCTCAGGTGCTTTCCGAGGCTTCACCACTTGAAAAGATAGTCACACATCAGCAAGTTGTCCGCTTCTCTCTGCAGACAGATGGAAAGCTCTGCACATTTTAAGCCCGTGATTTACATTTCTTTGGCTACAGAAGCTTGTTGACCTTAACGAACATTCTCTCCATCATGTCCCTGCTGGGGTTTCCTTATCGACTGTTTTACTCACTTTGTTCTTTACCACTAGCTGATAAATGCACATTTTGCTGTGAATGTGAAGTGAGTTCTGTATTTGGCCCTTGTCGTACCCTTGAAATTGTCTCTAGTTATTCTAGGAACCTAGGGAAGACTTATGTATTTTGGTGGAGATTCCCACTTGAGTTGGTTGCATTGTTCAACTCCAGTGTTGAGGTGGTCACCATATGTAGGCAGAAGCCTATTTTCTTCATCTTGGAGAGGTAATACCTTTCCAACTCCAATGTCATCTGGTACACAAATCCAACAGTTCCAATTTAGTTGAACCAACTAAAGTACTAGTGTTGTTCTTATACACTGATGCCCATAACTGTACACCTTGATCTATGTGCGACCTGACTAGAGATTGTACACCAGAACTATGTTCTTGTGAGGTCCATCTGTGCTTTGGTGTATGATCTTACTTGCCTTGGCAGCAGCTGCCTAGCACTTATTGCAAAAGGTCAATTTACTGTCTTAGGGTACTTTCACACTTGCGTTAAAGTTTTCCGGTATTGAGTTCCATTCCAGGGGCTCAATACCGGGAAAAAACTGATCAGTTTTATCCTAATGCATTCTGAATGGAGAGCATTGCGTTCAGTATGCATCAGGATGTCTTCAGTTCAGTCACTCTTACCGTATTTGGCCGGAGAAAATACCGCAGCATGCTGCAGTATTTTCTCCGTCCAGAATTCCGGAACACTTGCCGGAATGTCGGCATTATTTTCCATTAAAATGCATTAATGCCTGATCCGGCACCAAGTGTTCCAGCAAAACGGATCCGGTTTTCCGGTCTGCGCATGCGCAGACCTTTAAGAATGCAAAATAAATAAATAAATACCGGATACGTTTATCCAGATGACACTGGAGCGGTGGATCTGGTGTTTCAATGCATTTGTTAGACGGATCCACATCCGGATCAGTCTACAAATGCTATCCATTTAAATGCGGATTTCCGGATCAGGCAGACAGTTCCGGCGATGGAACGGCCTGCCGGATCCTCACAACGAAAGTGTGAAAGTACCCTTATGTTGCCCAGTGTTTTCCCCTCCAGTATGTAATGGTGGTACGTATTGTCCTTTCGCACCTTACATTTGTATGTGTTAAACCTCGTTTGCCTCTTCTTTGCCCAAACCTCTTGAGAATACTGCCCTCTTCTGTGTTACTGTTAACAGTTTAGTGAAAGTGAAATTGCACTGTGTAAGCCCGCTACAAGGTCATTGATCCCAATACTGAACCCCACTGGTAATGCTAACCCAGTTCTCATCAGGATATATGACCTACTAATCAGATTAGTTTGGTGGTACCTATCCTTGTTACCCCACTGGTAAAGCTAACCCAGTCCTAGTAAGGATATATGACCTCCTGATGAGATTAGATTGATACATATCCCATGGTGATATTGAGTGAGTTTATTTCCATTTCATACATTAAAATTAGGGATGAGCAAATCAACTTCGGATGAAACATCCGAAGTCGATTCGCATAAAACTTCGTTCTAATACTGTATGGAGCAGGAGCTCCGTACAGTATTAGAATGTATTGGCTCTGTTGAGCTGAAGTTATTGCTTTGCAAAGTTTTGCGAGACTTCGGGTAATAACTTCATAAATGAATTTGTACTGTAAAAAAACATTTCCCGAACTTGGATTCCGTTTCAAGTGGTATAACTTGGACGAAGCAATAACTTCGGTTCATCGGAGTCAATATATTTTAATACTGTAGGGAGCTCCTGCTCCATACAGTATTAGAACGAAGTTTTATGCAAATCTACTTCGGATGTTTCATTCGCTCATCTCTAATTGAAATCAATTAAGAACGGAAACCCACGTGTTATCCCTACTTACATCCTAATAAAACTAAAGTCCTATTCTCCATTTTCCATGGCCACCACAAACCATGCTATTCTTTCTAGGTTTTCATAACTCACTGATGGTAATGGTCTAGGTTTTCATAACTCACTGATGGTAATGGAGGATGACTACACTTCTTCTTGAGATCAACGATGGGTCCAACTGCTTAATCCTCACCAGACTTGTGTCTACTTGTAATGTCATGGGTCAGAAATTATGAGAGTAGTAAATTTACACTAGAAACTCAATCTTACTACCAAAGAGGTTGGTGAAGGGATATGTGTCCCAGTTCCTGAGCGACAATTACCGTAAATGTTAAGGTCTATTTAGGAATATTTCTTACCTAAATGCATACGTTCTCCTGTTCTGGATGGATATGTACCTTTTGGAGGGTTGTCACATAAAAGGACATGTCATGAATTTCTGTGTACTGGGATAAGTGGTACAGGTCCGTACATTCCTAAAATAGGTTCTTAAAGGGATATTCTAGCTAAAGCAAGTGATGGCATATTGCAAGGATTTTTTTTTAGATTTTTGAGGGACTGACTGCTGAGACCACCACCAATTGCTGAAATTCCCATTCCCTTAAATGGGACTAAGATGAAAATTACTAAAGAACTGCACTGAGATTTTGTGGTTGGTTGACTGTTTTGCTTCCGTATGCTGATAATTAGCCTAGTGATATCCTGTCAACTTAGCTTGGCTGCAATGCACCCTTACCTTTGCCAGAAACCAATCTTAAACCTGGAAAATCGATCTTCCTAATGCATCCCAACCGCCAGTGAATATGGAGAAAGAATGCACTACTTTCTACTGGGGGTTTCCAAGGCAAAGTGGTGAAGAGGAGCAACTACTCGGTGCTGTTAGGATGACGCATCTTATATACAGAAAGTTACCTGGTCTTCGGAGGTAAACTCAGTTGTCAGCCTTCAGAGAAATAACCTTCAGGTCTTACGGCATTCTGGGCACACATGACCATGAAACTACAAATGATTGTGGGCTGGAGCCAAGTACGGTGAGCTGGAGTTTTTCTGCAGAGTATTTAGGTCAAGTACTTGTTCTGCGAATGGTTGTTTGGGGAGGTGACTTACTGGTGATGCTTGTTTCTTTTTTTCAAGCCATAAACATGGCACATTATGGGTAACTCATCTTCTACTTCTTCCCCACAAACCCCGCTGTATTTATCGCTTACGTCATACTCTGTAGGTTTTAGAACATCTACCATCATTCCTGTACAAGTTCCTTCAAAATGTTGTCGTTTTGGATTGTGCTCTCCACACATTATGCGTTCTTAAAGGGTGTCTGTCTAAGCCAGTACATGTTTTGTACTGTTCCTGGTGCCCTCTAGCTCACATACACCCTATCTCAGACATATTTTTGTGTTAGTTTTTAGGTTTTTTTTTATTGTCCCCTGAAAACCATCTTTATATTGGTATGCAAATAAGCATTAATGAGCCCAAGGGGCAGTTACTATTCACAACGAAGCCCAGCCACTCACATCTGAATCAGTCTTGCTTCTCACCTCTTTGCCTCCTCTCCCGATGTCATCAAGCAACTGCTGGAGTGCTCACCTCACTTCTGTGCTTGTGCCTGCACCAACTGGGCCCCCCTTTGGGCAGTTTCATCATCGACGGCGCTGCATAGACTTTCGGTGCATGTGCAGCGGATTTGATGAAGACACCACCCATAGAAGGGCACGGTAGTTTCAGGAAGATGGAAAGCTACCACCTATTGGGAGTAGATACCCCATAAATCCATGTCCGACCCTTTAGCTGGCTTTGCAGCATAATTAAGCATAATTTTATCCAAGTTTGGCTACTCTTTCATCTCTAGATAGGTTCACCCTCCATGTTACATTTTGGCTTTTCAAAGGAGTGTCCCAGTGCTAGAGTATTCAGTCCTCTGGAAGCTGACAGCTCCATTGATGTACTGAACTATCTAGTCCCAGTGCTTGCTTTCTGGAGAAGGCCCCTCACTGCCTGGATTCTGTAATAACCAATGACTTACATGGAGTCGGTCAAGTGGCCACAGCCAAATCTTTGCCAAAAATCAGCATTGCAACCTACTGGATTTGGATAAAGCCAGGGGCTAGCTAAGGCATTGATCTGAGTGTGGCAAAAGACCTATAGATATACGGTATGTCGATAGAAGGCAACCCAAGAAGTTTAAATTTGGAAAATCACTGAGGTTCTGGTTGCTGGAAGTTGTCCATCCTTGGGTCCCACCAATTAAACCTTCTAAATTGTCAGAAGGTCCTATCCTTGGAGTACCAGTGTCACCTTCCTCATTGCTTAATATCACTTGTGCAAAGATTTGGAGGATTCCTTAACCATTTTCTCCATGTATTGCTGGCCTTTTCTGAAGGGTTTTACCAACCTGTTAACATTTTCTTTGCAACCATTATTTGTTCTAAAGAGATGTACAATCAACATGAAGAGGCATATCTTATTTCAAGATGAGCATCTGTAGAATGAATTAATGATGATTCTTCTATAGTTTCGCTAATTAGTAGGATTAATTGGAAAAACATAAAAAATTGGGTTCTGTTCTCATTGCGGAAAAGACACCCTCAATAAACCTTTTTTCACTGATTAGGATGGAGATTAAAAATTTCTATTATGTCAGGAATTAATCTTTTATGGCAAATGAAGGACTTTTTTTTTTTTTTTACATGGAACAATCTTTAAGACCGTTGAGTCATAGTGGCTTGAGAAATTGATGTTATTTCTGTCAGGATGAACCTCTCTGCCATTGAGGATGTTTCTTCCTGGCAAAATGAGGATCATCATGATTGCCTAGGAAGTGAACCAAGATAATTCTTTTTAAATCTGCCTCTACCCAGTGGGACCTGTTGAGAAATCCATACTCGCCTGGTCCCTGCCACTTTGTTGGCTTTTTAGCGGTCTTCAGTTGGTATCTGGTGCCAGTCTGTCAAGTTCTGAAAAAAACTGGGCTATGTGCACTGCTGCAGCCAATAACTGGCCTCAGCGGTGACATGTCACTTCTGAGGCCAGCCGTTGACCGCAGCAACGCCTATGACCCTGTCCGTGTGGGAGTTAACAGACAGGGACTAGATGTCCAGTAAGGACAACCAGGGGAGCCAGGGAACCGGAACAATGCAGCAGGGAGCAGGCAAGTATGGTTTTCTCCACAGATTCAGCTGGGGTGGCGCAGATTTTAAGAAATAACATCTGGACAGGAGTTTTCTCACGATATAATGAGCTAAAGAGCTGCCTCAACCTCCTCTCTGCTCGGTTTGTCAGTATACAGCTGATAAGATCTTCAGCTTAATCTCTATAAGAATAGAGTTCATGAGTAGACATTAAGTACAGAGGGGAGGGTGTGGATAATGAGCAGCAGCCCACATTCTGTCCTGTCCCTCCTCTCTGTACTTCATGTTTTCTCATGAACTTCAATCCAACAGAGATTCAGCTGAAGATCTTCTCATCTGTATTTAGGATCATAACCCCTGACAGATAGAGCAGAGATGGGACAGCTCTTTAGTTCATTGATGTGAAGTAACCTGTGCTGCTGTGTGATTAGGACAGATTTTGTGTGTACTAACAGGACGGCGGCCATTTTGTTTACCCTGAGGATTGCTCCCTAGACAACAATAGCCATTATAAATAATGAAAGGTATTTGGGAATATATTTATTATAAAGTAATATTTAAAGGGGTTATCCAGTTTCAATAAAACCCCCCCACATCTGCCGGGCCCGTAATATACTTACCCCGCTCCTGGTCCCCGCATCACCGCTGCTGCTTCTCCCTGCACACGGATGAAAACATCCAGTGTCGGGGGAGCAGCCAATGGCAGGGACGAGGACACGCCTCCCTAGCGTCACCCGTGATGCTAGGGAGGCTCGTCCCTGTCCATCTGTCCATGCCTGCCATTGGCTGCTCCCCCCCGACACCGGATGTTTTAATCCGTGTGCAGGGAGAAGCAGCAGCGGCAATGCGGGGAGCAGGGTAAGTATAAGTATATTACCAGTGAGGGGCCCGGCACATATGGGGGGGGGGGTTTTCTTGAAAGTGGATAACCCCTTTTAAGAATTTTAATTTTCTTAATTCCCGGGGAACCCATTTAATAAATCTGTTCATTTTTTTATATTAAATAATACTATTAGAAATAACACGGCTGGAGCAGCGTGTTTGCAGGTCCTCCGTTCTACCACCAGCCTGGCCGTCTTTTCTTCCTGTAGAGATGATGTTTATGCCACGTGTATGTTTGTCTTCATCTTGTTCTTTTGTGCTCTGCTTTGTGGCTCCCGTGCAGCGTTTTCTTCTCTTCTTTATAATTTTTAAAGAGCAGCTACTGTAATGAGTTTGAGCCAGAGGGATAATACATTTCATCTTTGCACGTAGCTGCAAACGAGAGCTGTAAGCGCGCAGTTGAGTAGCTGCAAGAGCTCTACATTATGTTAATTCAGTTATTCAGCAGCATTTTATATCAGCCAATTTGCACAGATCTTCCACCGGCTGCCCCTCGCAGCGAGTGTGTGCTTCCTATACGTGGTTCTTTAATCTAGCAAATCTTCCGGAGCTACACAGGAAAAAGAGCAATCGTAAAGCTATAATAGTGTGTGTTTACATGGGTACAATACCTTCCATATGTCTTATAATAAAGGAATAATTCATTCAATTACACGGCCGTATTATGTAAAACCGGAACGCGTATTTGTTTCCCAAGAAAGATCTATCCCTGGAAATGTGTTGAAATCGTAGTATGGAAATACAGATTGCGTAGGGTTTACGTCTACCATGCCTCTCAAAAAGTGCTCAATCAGATGTATACCATCGCAAGACCTTTCCAAAAAGAGTGGGGCTCTTGACCTGTTCCTTAAAGGGGTATTCCCATCTCAGACATTGATGACATATTGCTAGGATATGCCATTGATGTCAGATAGGTGCAAGTCCCACCCCTACATCTGCTATTACCAGAATGGCCCCCCGCAGTGATGGAGAGCGCACCGCGCAAGCATGGTCGCCCTCAGATCACCGCAATGGAATAGCTGAGCATGCAGTAGCAGTGAATTGACAGCACGCCGAGCATGCATGGTGTGCTCTTCTTCACTTTGGGGGCCCTGTTCTGGAGTTGGGTGCGGGTCCCACCTCTGTGACCTGCTCCTATCGGACATTGATAGTATATCCTAGCCATACACAATCAATGTGTGAGACGGGCCGGACCCTTTAACTCTCAGATCCAGAAGGTCCATTCAGGAGTGGTTTTGTGGAGAAAGGAGCATATTTTAAGATGTGCGATTAAGTAAGCCAGCCAATAGGTGATATAAAGCTAGGCTAGACAGTCTAAAGATGTACCAGATTTATCATTTAGTATCAGCCACTTTAATAAATCTTGTGGATTTTTAGACTGCCTGTCTAATGAGACAGCATCCATTAATCTGCCCCACTGTCTGTAGCACTTTTATTCCCTTTGTTGTACTGAAACCTGCCAAATCGGTACAAAAGCTTGATAGGTTAGACTCCCAAATTTGTTCTTTCCACAGTCCTCCCCCCAGGAGAAGGAGGTTCTGAACTCTATTCTCTCAAGCAAATATTTGACACCAATCTTAGTCTGGCTGTATGTTTTATTCAGGATCTCTCCCGAATCCTATTGCCCCATACCCTTATCCAAGCGTGCATGTATTCTGAATGAGGAGAGGGGACTAAAGCCAGTGCCCAGGCTCCTATTTTGGCCACTTTTGTCTCCAAGAACAAAAATATTGGGGGGCACGTTAAATCCAGCTGTCCTATCCCTATTACCCCCAGCATTTGCCAACAACAGAGAGTCAGGAGGCCCCATACACGTTAGCAGATTAGCCAATACTGCCAAAATCAACAGGTCTGGCCAACTTTAAAGAGTTGTCCTTCCTAGGAGGCGACAACCTCTATGGTCCCAACATGTGCCCCATAAAAAAAAAAACACTTCCACTTGTCCACTGTTCCACAGTTACCATGCCTCTGTTCTGTTCCCAGACACTTCTGCTCCCTACAGGATCAGGAAGTGGCATGGTGCCTTGACCACTGTGGCCAATCACAGGCCTCAGAGGTCACATCTACTTGGAATGGCACAGCGTTACGGTAACATTGTTCAAGAAGATGTGCCTGCTGAGGCCTGTGATTGGGCAAAGCAGTCATGGGACCAATCCACTTCCTGGTCCTGTGGGGACTGGAAGCGTCCGGGAATGGGGCCACAGACGAGTGGTTTTTTTTTTATGGGGTGCAGGTTTAGCATCATAGAGGCTGTTGGCTTTTAGACCAGACCACCCCTTTAATCTAAAAATGTTTCTCAGACCAGAAGAAGATTCCTGCATAGAGGACCATACAAAATGAGATCCAAGGGAAGAAAAGCTACTAGCATTAACAGCCTTTAAGTAACACTTGGCTTCTTTTTTTAGTTTTTGGGGGCAAGAGGAAGTTGCTGATTTCAGTTAAATTTACCGTAGGCTTCTGTGTGCAGTTTTGTTGATGAAAGCGCCTTCTTTCTTTTTCACTCAGGCTCGGTACAAGCAGAGTCTGGATCCCACTGTAGATGAAGTGAAGAAGCTCTGCACTTCCCTGAGGAGGAATGCCAAGGAAGAGAGGGTGCTTTTCCACTACAATGGGCATGGAGTCCCTCGCCCCACCGTCAATGGAGAGATCTGGGTTTTCAATAAGGTTGGTCATTTTTCAAAAATACTCTTCTATGTCCAGCATCAGAGATGAGTTTACTTGTCTACATAGATTGTGCTACCCCTTTGAAGATGCTGGAAATATTAAAGCATGATTG
Source organism: Bufo bufo (assembly GCF_905171765.1). Classification (NCBI taxonomy): domain Eukaryota; kingdom Metazoa; phylum Chordata; class Amphibia; order Anura; family Bufonidae; genus Bufo; species Bufo bufo. The sequence continues at coordinate 413,708,703 of NC_053394.1, forward strand.
AAATATCCCCAAGGTATGCAGTAAAGAAATCAGTAGATGTATTTTTTTTTTTTTTTTTTTTTTTTAATGCAACTTTGCTTACAGACTGGAAAAATTTCTTCCTGGACAATGCTGCAGGTCTTCAGAACCGTCAGGAGATCAAAGCAACTCCATGGAAATTTTTGACAGCCAAGACATTTGCCAAATGTCTGTGTTGCTTTTTTTCATGTCATTCAAGATTCCTTTCTGTCGATCAGAACAAACAGAATATAGAATAAGAATTTTTCACATTATCACTATACTGGCACGGAATATCATCATTATGAGAGGAGCAGGGACCCAGTGTGACATCTTTGCCTTGGGCGTCAAAACATTCCGTCCCGACACTATGCATGGCTAAAGTGTCTGGAACAAGATGTCACTGTGAAAATGAATCCTGAGTTATATTTCTTCCTGTATAAACTGCAGGAATGAAGCACAAACAAGATTTTTGGAAAAACATTGGTCCTGGTTATACACTGCTCAAAAAAATAAAGGGAACACAAAAATAACACATCCTAGATCTGAGTTAATTAAATATTTTTCTGAAATACTTTGTTCTTTACATAGTTGAATGTGCTGACAACAAAATCACACAAAAATAAAAAAATGGATATCAAATTTTTCAACCCATGGAGGTCTGGATTTGGAGTCACACTCAAAATTAAAGTGGAAAAACACACTACAGGCTGATCCAACTTTGATGTAATGTCCTTAAAACAAGTCATAATGAGGCTCAGTAGTGTGTGTGGCATCCACGTGCCTGTATGACCTCCCTAAAACGCCTGTGCATGCTCCTGATGAGGTGGCGGACGGTCTCCTGAGGGATCTCCTCCCAGACCTGGACTAAAGCATCTGCCAACTCCTGGACAGTCTGGTGCAACGTGACGTTGGTGGATAGAGCGAGACATGATGTCCCAGATGTGCTCAATTGGATTCAGGTCTGGGGAACGGGCGGGCCAGTCCATAGCATCAATGCCTTCGTCTTGCAGGAACTGCTGATACACTCCAGCCACATGAGGTCTAGCATTGTCTTGCATTAGGAGGAACCCAGGGCCAACCGCATCAGCATATGGTCTCACAAGGGGTCTGAGGATCTCATCTCGGTACCTAATGGCAGTCAGGCTACCTCTGGCGAGCACATGGAGGGCTGTGTGGCCCTCCAAAGAAATGCCACCCCACACCATTACTGACCCAATTCCAAACCGGTCATGCTGGAGGATGTTGCAGGCAGCAGAACGTTCTCCACAGCGTCTCCAGACTCTGTCATGTCTGTCACATATGCTCAGTGTGAACCTGCTTTCATCTGTGAAGAGCACAGGGCGCCAGTGGCGAATTTGCCAATCTTGGTGTTCTCTGGCAAATGCCAAACGTCCTGCATAGTGTTGGGCTGTAAGCACAACCCCCACCTGTGGACGTCGGGCCCTCATATCACCCTCATGGAGTCTGTTTCTGACCATTTGAGCAGACACATGCACATTTGTGGCCTGCTGGAGGTCATTTTGCAGGGCTCTGGCAGTGCTCCTCCTGTTCCTCCTTGCACAAAGGCGGAGGTAGCGGTCCTGCTGCTGGGTTGTTGCCCTCCTACGGCCTCCTCCACGTCTCCTGATGTACTGGCCTGTCTCCTGGTAGCGCCTCCATGCTCTGGACACTACGCTGACAGACACAGCAAACCTTCTTGCCACAGCTTGCATTGATGTGCCATCCTGGATAAGCTGCACTACCTGAGCCACTTGTGTGGGTTGTAGACTCCGTCTCATGCTACCACTAGAGTGAAAGCACCGCCAGCATTCAAAAGTGACCAAAACATCAGCCAGGAAGCATAGGAACTGAGAAGTGGTCTGTGGTCACCACCTGCAGAACCACTCCTTTATTGGGGGTGTCTTGCAAATTGCCTATAATTTCCACCTGTTGTCTATCCCATTTTCACAACAGCATGTGAAATTGATTGTCACTCAGTGTTGCTTCCTAAGTGGACAGTTTGATTTCACAGAAGTGTGATTGACTTGGAGTTACATTGTGTTGTTTAAGTGTTCCCTTTATTTTTTTGAGCAGTGTATAATTTTTAAACTCAGGTTGGATCTCAAGACAATTCTTTGTCTTCGGTCCACGTAAAAGGGTAACTGTAATGTTTTCATCAAAAAATAAATTTTAGCATATGTTACTGCTGCTGAAGCATTATTCATAAAGCAGTCTTCAGTTTCTTCACATACCACTGCAGACTCCACTATAATTGTCGGCATTTTACCAAACAAGATTAAATATCTGTCATCCTCATCTTTTTATTGTTCCCCTCAGTAAAATCTAATTGGTGCAGCATCTGGTGGCATCTGGTTTTATTGAGGCAGCTTGAGAGCTCAGAGCTTAGCGCATTTAGGGTCCATTCACACATCCGCAAAATGGGTCCGCATCCGTGCGGACCCATTCATTATAATTTTTTTACTTTTATATCTTTATTAGTATATAAAAGGAATACACAAAGAAAGAATTTGAGTAAACACTCAATATAGTTAATACCTTTTTTCCTTTTCCCTCTTCCCCCCAGCCCTGTGATGCGTCCAGCCCCCCCCCCCCCCCCAACCCTGTGATATATATATTTAAATTCTTGATTCTTAGGGGTGTCATCCCTGTCCAATCGTTTAAAAAAACAGGAACGGTCTATATCCAGTATTGATTTATCATCCAAACTAAATAGTGCCGACCGCAGCTGCAAATACCTAAACCAAGAGAGGTTTTCTACATAATGTGACAGCTCTGTGAACGACTCAATCTCTCTATCCTTGACTACTTGTGAAATGTAAAAAATCCTATTCTTTTGCCAAAATTTATCCGTTGCAATACCTAAAATCTGTAGATGAACGTTATGCCAAAGAGGCGTGAATATAAGTGAACCCTTTACCCTCAGCCATATTCTAGTAGTAGCCCAGCTTTTAGAAAGTAATTTTGTAGTCTCTTTATAACCCCGCTCTTGACCAATCAATAGTCCAGATTCCAAACGAGTAAATATGTTATTATATGAATAACTCCCGACTAGGCTCCTTAAGAGTGCACTATTTTTCCATTCATAACACATCAATAACTGAGCGGCAATAAAATAACCTTTGAAGTAGGGGAGGTTTAAACCCCCATATTCCAATGGTTTGTATAGGTATTCCAATTTTAGCCTGACTCGTTTTCTTTCCCACACTAAATCATAAATTATTCTTTCCATGAGTTTAAAGTATTTATCTTCTATCCAGATAGGTGTATTCCTGAGCACATACAGGAATTGTGGTAGAATCACCATTTTGACCAGTGAAACTCGATCAGCTCTAGATAAGAGGGAGTTTCAACCAAATCCCTATTTTTGCTCTGGTTTTCGTTATTAATGGGATCAGATTGAGTTGGACAAAGTTTTCAACCCTGGGCGATATCATCAAGCCCAAGTATTGAAGAGTATCAACAACATCCAACTGGGTTATCAAGACCTCCTTATGGGATAACGGGTCTATTGGCATCAAACTGGTCTTAGACCAATTTATGTGAAGACCAGATACCTCACCAAATAGTTTAACCATTCGGATGATTCTTGGGAAAGTTATTTCCGTGTGGTCTATAAAAAAAAGATCATCATCCGCATATAAGGAGATACGATCTTCCACTCCTAGTGTTCCAAATACTTTAATTTAATCATCCTGCCTAATGGCCAGAGCTAGGGGCTCGATGTAAATATCAAATAGCAATGGAGATAGTGAACAGCCCTGGCGAGTACCTCTATTTAGATCAAAACTAGTAGTTAGGATCCCATTAAGACTCAGTTTCGCCGTAGGGAATCTATACAGTAATTTAAGGATATTTATGAATCTGATCAGAACCCTCCAGAGGAAACGCCACTCCACCCTGTCGAAGGCCTTAGAGGCATCCAGTGACAGGATGGAGCGGGCGGCCCCCCCAGGGGCCTGTATGTTAGCAAAGGGCCAATGAAGATTGTGATGAGTGCCCTTGTTTTGAATAAATCCATTCTGATCCGGATGGACAATGGAGGAAATGACCCTAGAGAGCCTTGTGGCCAAAATCCTTGTGAGGAGCTTTACATCTGCATTAAGCAGTGAAATCGGTCTATACGATCCCAGATCTGTGGGGTCCTTGCCTTTTTTTGGAATTAGTGTCATTACAGCTTCCATCATTGAGTCTGGCAGTTTCCCATCCTTCACCGTTTCAGCAAAGTTCCCCAACAGTCTAGGGAGAATAATCTCCTTATATTTACTATAAAATTCATATTTGAGTCCGTCTGAACCGGGGGTGGAATTACCCGAACATAATTTAATTGCCCCATCAAGTTCCTGAATCGAGAAGTCTACCTCAAGTGCTTTCTTTTGGGCCATGGTAATAGTTCGAAAAACAATACCATCGAGATAAGAATCCATTTCATCTGTAACCTTAGATTCAGCTTTATAAAGGTCTGAAAAATAATCCAAAAAAGCTCTCTCTACAGAACTTTGTCCACTAACCATCCTACCGTTGGCCAGTCGGACATTATCTATATATTTTTTGGATTCCTGGCTCGAAATCACTCTAGATAGAAGTTTCCCAGGTCGCCCTGATTCTGTGAAATATTTTTGCCCCTTAAAAAATAAACTTTGTTGGGCCTTGTCCAACAAAAAGTTGGAGTATGCTTGTGTATTCTTCTGCATATTTTCCTCTGTCTTATTTATATAGAAGGATTGTGTAGCTGAGGACGCTAGTTCTAAGTTTTTCAGTTTTTTTCCCCATACTCCTTTCTCAGGTTTGCAATGTTACTGACCATTATTCCCCTGATATAGGCCTTAAAGGTATCCCATACCACCTGGATTTTTGCTGAGCCATAGTGTCCCAAAATCGGTTAACTTCCTTTTGTATTATTTCATGTCTCTTTATTACTGATAACCAATAAGGGTTTAATCTAAATGGGGGCCTCTCTATATATTTCTCGTGGGTCAGACAAAGTTCAAGGAGTAGGGGTAGATGGTCTGAGAATGATCTTGTCTCGTACTTCATTCGTTTTACAAATCTCACATATTTTCTATTCATCAAGGCAAGGTCTATTCTGGACATGGATCTGCCTGATTTACTGATGCATGAAAAAGCCCTTTTCCCATGGCCCAAACGTCCCCAAACATCTTCAAGCCCGGCCTCAGAACAAAACCGTGCCAAGGGGGACCCCTGAACAGGAGTGTCTCCCTTGACACCCGTAGAGACACTATCCAACACAGGATTAATAACACAGTTGAAATCTCCAATAATCTCCCTTGTTGGTCAACAGAGGATGCCTCGCACACGAAATCAATCGTTCTATGTATAAAAACGATAACTCCCCTAGAATAACTGGAGAAGGTGGAGTGGTACGTGTGCGTAGCCCATCCCCTGCCGACCATCCTGGAGGTCTCCCCAGTATGGTGCGTTTCTAACAAACATACTATTGCTGGGAGATGGGTCCGCGTCAGATCAAAAACCGCTTGTCTCTTTCTTCTATCCCCCAGGCCCCGTACGTTCCAGGCAAGAATTCTGATAGACATTATAGAGAACAATTAGGTGTATAGAAAAAGAGAAAAGAACAGAGAAAAAGAAAAAAAAAGGGAGACGCATCGCAGCCCAAGCCCAACCCCCCATACAGGTAATCCACCACATATTGCAGAAGATCTCTCTCCTATGACCATCCCTCCCACACTCCCCCCTGCTCGGCACCTCCCTGCTATTTAAACAAAGAAAAGTAGAGAGTATAAGCACCCTCTACCAATTGTTATTCCCAGCAAGGATCTACAACAGTTAGGTCACATATCATTTCGTTCAAGCCAATCCGCGGCTTTGTCCGGAGTATCAAAAAATAATGTTGTGTCCTTAAAAATAATCCGAAGTTTTGCTGGGAAAATAAGTGAGTATTTAAAGAGGACCTTTCACCGATCCTGACATTGTGAACTAAGTATCATGACATATACAGCAGCGCCTAGGGATCTCACTGCACTTACTATTATCCCTGGGCACTGCTCCGTTCTCCCGTTATGTCCTCCGGTATGTTCGGGGACTTGGTTATAGTAGACAGAGTCTGCCCTTGTTCTGCGGGCGTCTCCTTCTCCTAAAAACCTCCCAGGTTAGTTTGTTAGTTGATTAGTAGAAAAAAAAAGGACATGGAGAGCAAAAAATGAAAAGAAAAAGGAACAATCTCACCAGTTTTTTTGCTCTTCAACCTCCGGATGCCCACCTGGAGGCTGCACAAGTACGCCCACGGAAAGACCACTTGATCCCGGAGACACTGGGGGGGCGACGGAGCAGCAGGAGGAGACCGCCAGAGAAGAGCCGAAGGTGCAGGACAGGGGAAGCGTCCGACCAAGCTCCGATGGCCACTGCAAGCAACCCGAGCCACAGGAAACAGGACACAGAGAGGACCCGCCAGGAGGAGAGGAGCTTCGTCACCAACGGGCGCTGGGAGATCGGGAGGCACAGAAGGACCAGGGACTAAGGACCCAAGCTGCGGCGGGAGCCCCCGATCCAGTCAACTGGCCATGCCGAGCCCCGCCAGCCAAGCGACAGAGGGAAGGAGCAGAGGAAGACGAGGGGAGACGAACCGGAGCCCCAAGGAGGAAGTCCACAATCTGGACGAGGTAAGGAGATGATGAGGTGCAGAGGAGAAGCGGGACACCGCTAGGAGGCAGGCACAGCTCGGTCGGGAACCGAGGCAACAGCACTAGCCCCCGGATCCGTGGAAGCAGGAGAGGCCACAGAGACGTAGGAAGCAGCGGGGTAGTCGAGCCGCGGGGAGAGAGGAGAGCGTGACATACTACGTCATCACGTCACAGCTTCTCCAATGCTCTGACCCATTCATTTTGAATGGGGCCGCAATGTGCTGTCCGCATTTGCGGATCCGGGAAAAAATAGAACATGTCCTATTCTTGTCCGCAATAGCGGACAAGAAAAGGCATTTTCTATTTGAGTGCCGGTGATGTGCGGTCCGCAAAATGCGGAACGCACATTGCCGGTGTCTGTGTTTTGCGAATCCACAAAACACATACGGACGTGTAAATGGACTCTTACCTTGTAGTGCTGGTGCCCTGGGTTTGAATCCAACCATCAGCAACATCTTCACACAGTTTGTAAGTGCTCCCTATATTTGAGGTGGTTTCCTCCACTCCACAAACATACTGATAGATTAGGGCTGTTTCGGCCAGGAACAGCCTGTTGGATCGGTCCCTGCTGGCGTTCCATCTGTCCCCATTCACTTTTAATAGTGGCCGGCGAGATCCAGCCGCAACCCAGCAAATATGTGCCAGCCATTGTAGTGAATGGGGCCGGACAGTATCTCAGCAGTGCATGGTAGCGCCCGGTATTCACGGATCCAGCAGGCTGTTCCCAATTGGGACATTGGCAAGTGTAGAACACATTATGGATGGACAAAGAGTTAAGTAAAATAGATGGTGAGTGATTTTTTTTCAATTGTCTTTATTAAAAAAAAAGCTAATTATGGGGCAGAATGTATTTAAAATGAAGAAACTAATTCACCTGCTGGCGCTCTATTCCCACACAGAGTGCCATCCCCACTGCTTCCAGTCCCCTGTGGACCGGAAGTGTGATGTCCGGCTCAGTTACTTGAAGTTCAGTTTAGGTGGGGAGGAAAAGAGTAGATATCGGTATATGAGGGACAGTGCATATCGGGTGATAGAAGATGTTTAATGAGTTGTTTGAGCCAGGCTAGAGATCGATCTGGGTCGAAGGGTAATTCTATTTTCCTAAGATCTCGTCAGAAATCTAATAAATGCATAAAAGGTGATGAGCTCACTCTCTCCAAAGAAAGCAACCCCTCTCGATCAAGGGCGCCCAGGCATTTAAATCTTACTCAGGGGAGATCTAGGAGACGTGCGCAAACCCCAGATATTTCTTTAATGTGCGAGTGCAAATGAACTTGTAGAAAACCCAATGGCATAGTGGGGTGGGGAAATTGTAGTAGATTGGGAGATTTATATAAGGAGGACCACACTGCCAAAGTGCCCCTGCATTTGGAGTTGGAGTGCCCATAATATAAGCTAGCTGTTCTAGAGCAGTACACAGCAATGAAGGGTTGTGTGCAAGGAGCAATATGCCTCTGTTAACCTGCACCGTGGTGTAGTAGGTCCACCTGTCTGGTAGCCCAAATCCTGTAAACCTCTTTTACATGGTAAGGATAGAGTAAGCAATGCGCGGAGCCCCTACGCCCCAAAGAAATGTCGAGAAGAGTCTACGGATATGAGTAAAGAAGGAAAGGGGAAGCCTAAGTTTGGAAGAGGTATAAAATATTTGGAATATAGGTTTTAAGAAAGTTCTTCCTACTCATCCATAAACTAAAGGGAATCTTGTGTTCTTCAACTGGGTTTTTATATTATGAAGGAGCGGGATATAATTTTGTGTGTAAAGTTCTCACGTGTCCGCAGAGATCTTTGTCCCCAGAATTTTGGCAGCCCAACTGAAGGGCGTTAGTTGTTTTACTGAATTCATTTATGGAAGGATGGCAATTTGTATTAAGAGCCTCAGACTTTACCATAGTTGATCTTAAAGTTCGATACATAGCCAAAATCCTGGAATATGGTTAGCAATCTGAGGAAGGATGTGTGCGGGTTCTATGTCCTAATAAGGTCATCTGCAAAGGCAGCTATAACATGGGTTTAGAACCCTACCTTGATTCCTTGGATCTGAGTATCTTGTCTGATATGACTGCAGAGTTTGTGGTCACATGCTGCTTGGTGACACATCACCGGTGAGGTCAATGAATGGCTACAACTGTGTATGTGACCACGGACGGGACATCACACTTCTGGTCCACAGCTGAGACCCTCAGCACTGGAATAGAGCCCCACTGAGTAGATGAGTTTCTTTCTTTGGTTTAACTGAATTCTGGACCTTAATTCATTTTACCTTTGTGGTCAGACAACCTCTTTAACATTGTATGGCCCTATCCTCGGGTGTACATTCTACAACTTTTCAGATCATCTTCCCCAGTCTGGTTCTTTCAGCACGTCTCTATGTTGTGGCACATGTAAGGAGAGTCCCAAGTGGGTGACTCCCCTGTAGGCAGACCATATGCCCTAAAGGCACATGCAAAGTGGTTGTTGTCATGATGCCACCCCTTTAAAAAATAACCGTAGTATATTTAACTTGTGGAGTACATGTAATGCAACCAACCTTCTAATTAGGGAGACCCTATCCATCCTAGTGCCCATGGAAAGTGGAGGACTTGCTGATAGATGAAGTTCTCGTTCTTCTAAGGCCCTTTAAACATGAACACAGCCACTGGATTGGGCGTTATAGGCCGTTGGGTCCCCAAATGCTGATCATTGGGGGCAAGAGGTCACAAGGGAGCATTGATTATATATACCATCACACCATACACTAAAATGACATAAATATCTTAGCACAGTGTATGCTCCAAGTGCATAGACTTTGGACCCCATCTTTGGAAAGGAGCTGTTGGGTGTAATGGGGCCATGAATATACAGTCGTGGCCAAAAGTTTTGAGAATGACACAAATATTAGTTTTCACAAAGTTTGCTGCTAAACTGCTTTTAGATCTTTGTTTCAGTTGTTTCTGTGATGTAGTGAAATATAATTACACGCACTTCATACGTTTCAAAGGCTTTTATCGAGAATTACATGACATTTATGCAAAGAGTCAGTATTTGCAGTGTTGGCCCTTCTTTTTCAGGACCTCTGCAATTCGACTGGGCATGCTCTCAATCAACTTCTAGAGATCTGGAGAGTTTCCAGGCCATGGACCCAAAATGTCAACGTTTTGAGCCACTTAGTTATCACTTTTGCCTTATGGCACGGTGCTCCATCGTGCTGGAAAATGCATTGTTCTTCACCAAACTGTTGTTGGATTGTCGGAAGAAGTTGCTGTTGGAGGTTTTGGTGCCATTCTTTATTCATGGCTGTTTTTGGGCAAAATTGTGAGTGAGCCCACTCCCTTGGATGAGAAGCAACCCCACACATGAATGGTCTCAGGATTCTTTACTGTTGTCATGACACAGGACTGATGGTAGCGCTCACCTTTTCTTCTCAGGACAAGCCTTTTTCCAGATGCCCCAAACAATCGGAAAGAGGCTTCATCGGAGAATATGACTTTGCCCCAGTCCTCAGCAGCCCATTCACCAAACTTTCTGCCGAAGATCAATCTGTCCCTGATGTTTTTTTTGGAGAGAAGTGGCTTCTTTGCTGCCCTTCTTGACACCAGGCCATCTTCCAAAAGTCTTCACCTCACTGTGCGTGCAGATGCGCTCACACCTGCCTGCTGCCATTCCTGAGCAAGCTCTGCACTGGTGGCACTCCGATCCCGCAGCTGAATCCTCTTTAGAAGACAATCCTGGCTCTTGCTGGACTTTCTTGGACGCCCTGAAGCCTTCTTAACAAGAATTGAACCTCTTTCCTTGAAGTTCTTGATGATCCTATAAATTGTTGATTGAGGTGCAATCTTAGTAGCCACAATATCCTTGCCTGTGAAGCCATTTTTATGCAACGCAATGATGGCTGCACGCGTTTCTTTTCAGGTCACCATGGTTAACAATGGAAGAACAATGATTTCAAGCATCACCCTCCTTTTAACATGTCAAGTCTGCCATTTTAACCCAATCAGCCTGACATAATGATCTCCAGCCTTGTGCTCGTCAACATTCTCACCTGAGTTAACAAGACGATTACTGAAATGATCTCAGCAGGTCCTTTAATGACAGCAATGAAATGCAGTGGAAAGTTGTTTTTTTTGGGGATTAAGTTAATTTTCATGGCAAAGAAGGACTATGCAATTCATCTGATCACTCTTCATAACATTCTGGAGTAGATGCAAATTGCTATTATAAAAACTTAAGCAGCAACTTTTCCAATTTCCAATATTTATGTAATTCTCAAAACTTTTGGCCACGACTGTACATTAGTTATATGCTATGTTCCCTTCGCCATCCAGTGCAACTATCTAATCTGTAGACTTCAGAGGTTTTAGTGTATCTACCCGGGTCAAGAATGAAGCACAGTTGACCTGGGTTACAGTAATTTTATCCATAGGCACAGGTCATGGTTACATCTGCATGGGTAGACGTATAAGAAGTGCTTCACATAAGCCTTTTATCTCCATTTAACTGCTGTACAGACTGTCCTTGCCGCTGTTCCGCATTCATAAAACTGAACAATTAATTTTAGCAGCTGCAGAGCTCCTGACACATGAGGAGCAGCACAAAGCAGTCTCATGTCTGATGGGTTTTTGTGAGCACAGATCTGCATAAAGAAAGCGAGCAGCAGTCATATAGTGCACATCGACATACAAAGTAGAGAGCAGGATACAACATGAAGGACATGACAGATACGGGAGGTGGTCTTATTGCCCTAGACCCGAGGTGCTCAACATGTGGCCCCTAGCAAATTCATGTTTGGGGACTCCTCTGAGTTCGGCACTCCAGAGAGGAAGATAAGAGTTAAAGAAGGTAGCCGTCCATGAACTTTGCTGTCTCCATTGTAGTTTTTGAGCATTGTGAAATGCTTGTCTCTTTCGGTAGCTCTAATAAACTGCAGCAGACAAGCAGTCTCTTGATAGGTGGGGTTCCTCTTCTGGGAATTCCACTAATATATATTTATGGTACTGTTATTTATATACACCTATAATATCTTAGATGGGTGTTCCTGTCTAAGGGTCCATTCACACGTCCGCAAGTGTTTTGCGAAAAGCACGGACACCAGCCATGTGCATTCTGCATTTTGCGGACAGCACATGGCCGGCCCTGTGATAGAAATGCCTGTTCTTTTCCGTGGCTGCGGACAAAAATAGGACATGCTCTGTCTTTTTTGCGGGGCCACGAAACGGAACTACGGATGCGGTCCCCTTCATACAGACCCTAAGTTTTATAGTAACCCTTGGGAATATGATAATGTAGTCCTTGGACCAAACATTGGTTTGCATCCCTCGACTGAAGGACTTCTGCCTATTGGATTCAGAGGAAAAGGTTTGTATTTGCTAGAAGACCAGAAATCCAGACCGTCCCTGAAAGGCAAACAACGTGGTAGATGCAGATTTACAGGCGATGAACAGTTAAGCGTTTATCATCCAAATACATATGGCTCAGCCGTCCTACATAACAAGATGGCTTCTCCCCCGCCTGTTGTGGGAGAAGCAGAAGAAAGTGCTGAACGATTGACAATCATGGAGGATCCATCTGCAGCATCTGTTAGGCCATTAATAATGGAGGATTTTCAGCCCAGAGTACTGCAAGAGAGATTTTGGCAGACCTTGTACCTGTGAGCAGGAGCCGGCCAGTGAACTGAGGCGGTGTGTTTCATTAATGAGTGCTGCAAACACCTGCTTTAATCTCTCCATTTAATCAGGTGCCAGGGTTACATGGATTTTTAACCTTCTAAGGTCCATGGACATGACCTAATCAGGACATACATTTCTAGATCTAATGATAGAGCAAGAACCCAGCTGGCCAGATTGGATCAATGAGGTTGGTGGTCATACATGTTTCACATCCAAAGACCAGTAGATAAGATTTCCTTTGACAACGTCGTTGGCTTGTCACTGATAACATGGAAAGCGGCAAATCGCCTACATGTATCTGACCATTTTCTATGGAATGACTTTATTGCATAATGCAGTAATGAAGGGAATTTGACTTTGCACAGGATGTAGTTAAGTGTTTTTTGGGAATTGCAATTTCTATCAAGTCGTCCCCCCCCCCCCCCCCCTAACCTAGTGACCAAGATAGAAGAGAATAAAGAGAACACTTTTTCTCAGACCTTGATAGTGAGCAGGCATATATTCACAAAGCGGACATCTCCCTGCTCTTGGCATCTGTGTCCAATGGTCTATGTCCTGGGTGGTTCTCAGGGCAGGATGTATGCGTTCTCTAAGTCAGTTAGATGCTATCATAGATGCTAGTTTTATTGACTTTGTGGAATTCAAGGAACTGTGTTGAAGCCAAAGCAATCCTACCTGTTTACGTATAAATGTGGAATCTGATGGATCTTCGTTTGAGATGTCAGTCTATGGACAGGAAGAACCAAAAGAGGAAAGGAAGAAGATCAAGGGGTGGTTGCTTAAGATATAGATATGTCTCCTCTCTTGTAGTGCCAGAAGAATTGATAAGATATGTCATAAGATAAGGTCAGAAGGCCCTGCAGTCCTCATGGACAAGTGACCTCTTCAGCCAAAGCTTAGGAGAGCGCCTGTCTTTTTCGATAGTGTCTAGCTCTGCCCAAGCATCTATAAGAACTCAAAATACTAGGCTGAAGAACTTGGACATACAAGTTCTCTAGACTCCCAGAAGGGACGCCCCTTAAGATTTTTTGTGCGTGGTTCTTGGTTCCAACTCCACACCACAAACTGTGTGTAGTCTGAGCTGAAATTACCTCCCATTGTTTGCAGTGGAAGTCCGCTACCATTCAGTTTTCCATACCACACCAAGAAAGGACATGCTTTTTCTTTCAGTGGACGCCATTGGTAGGGGTGTCTGTATTAAACCTTTCTGCTTGTGGTTTAGTCCTTTTGAATGGTCAGATCCACAGCATTCACCATGAAAGTTGAACGTCACAAAAAATAAAGTCAGCAGTAGAAAATTTATATTTGTATTGACGCTTAGCCAGAACGCCTAGTGTACTTAAATACAAGAGCATCCTTGTGAGTCTACCTTCTACAAGTGATTTTCATCTGTCCACCAGGTCACCGTTGCGGGGACATTTTCCACTTCAGACTTTCAAACTACCAGACCTAATGGTATTGATCTAGGGTTGCCTTCAAGTCCAAGTCTTAACCACCTTGTACGTGTCGTACTGGCTACATCTTAGTGGCCCCAGATCAATACCACACTGTCTTAGCCAAGATCTTGCTATACTCTTTGACCCACGCACTCATGCCCTATCCAGACACACCTTTTGGGCACAAAAGAACGGCTTAAGTTAAGAAATGATATCTAATGTGGATGCCCAGAAGGGATGCTCTGTCCGTATGTCCACAATGTCCGCTACGTACTGGGTACATTCAGTAACTATTCGTATGAGGTTTTAGTTTTTTGGGTTTTTTTTTGCTTCTGAAGCAGCTGCTTGCATGATTTAGTTGTATTTAATGTAAATTGTTTCTCACTTCAGGGAGCGTTCCGGTTGCCAAGTTTTCTCCTCCTCCTTCCCTCACTTCCTTAATATAATACAAGAGGCAATTTGTCTGCGACTGTGTTCCAGTGTTTGCATTTCTTGTGACTGCAAATCCCACTTTATCCAGCCCTCTCCCGCTCCTCAAGCCTTGTTCCAGTATCTCAGCCTCCCTCTCTCTCCTCCGCTGTGATTTCCCGGGTGACATGAAGCCTGCGCCGTACAACGTCTTCAGCTCTTTGAAAGTCACAGTAAATGCTGCTCCAGGGTCTCTGAAGAGACCGGTTATTGCACACTAATCCTCACCCTGCCTGCAAGAGGCATCAGGAGAGGTAATCAGATTATGTCCTTGTATATTACAACGTGCTCGCGGTTAACCCTTCCTGGTTGACAGAGCCTGGTGTTAAACGTGACCCATTCATGCCCAAAAAGGATGCCATCTTGTGCATGCAATTTTCTTCCCATTGTTGGCTTGATTTCTTAATTTTCCTAGACTTCCATCACATGGTTTCTCTCATTTGCCTCATTGTCTTCTTCCTTACTCCAAAAAGACATTCAAGATGTAGTAGGATTTTTAAGATGCCCATACAAATGAGAGTAAAATTGGTCGAAAATGTAATGATACTTTTCACTTTTAATGAATAGACATTTGATCAGTTAGGTGCACCCTTATTCCTCTGCCAGCCCCTCCCTCTCCTTCTATATCGAGTTCCTGCATAGTTGTCTCGCCTGCCCGTTTCAGTCAAGTAGAGAGCGGAGCAAAGTTGCACAGTGGTTTGGACCCGCCCTCTGTGCACTTAGCTGCCCATTTGTGTATGGCTTTAAAGTACTTTTTTTTTTCCAGACTGAAGCCACGAATCGAAAAGTGAAAGGTATTACTTTTAGCCGAGCTAGTGTAAGAGTGAATTTCCTGGAGACAGACTCCCTTTAAAGTGGTTTTAAATTTAAATATCGATGGTCTGTCCCCATGGTCATGAATATCTGATCGATGGGGGGGATGGCTGACTCCCATCTTAACCACTGATCAGCTGTCTGAAGGGGCCACAGCGCCGTAGACTTATAGTGGCTGTGCTCGGTATTGCATCTCATTCCCATTCTCTTGAATGGGACTGAACTGCAAAAAGTGACCAATAGATGTGACATCACAGAAGCCAGGAAGAAGCCACAACCTGAGTGCCGCCGCTACCTTACCCGAGGATAGGTCGTCAGCCTTTATTAAATGATGGCCTATCCTCAGGATAGGCCTTTAGTTGCTGATCGGCAGAGGTCCGTTCAGTTACTGATCAGCTGTTCGGTGTAGCCCCGTCGCTAGAGCTGCACTGCACCATCAATATTGTAGAGGAGGTAGGTCACTATTTCATCTCTGCTATCATTTAACCCCCAGAAAACCTCTACTTGGTTGAAGAAGAATTTGTGCGGGGTGCAAAGAGCGTGGCCAAAAAATGGTTCCAAAGAGCCCTGGAGCAACATTTGTAATAAAAAAAATAATAATAATAATTGCAAATATGTTTTTCCAGCCACGGGTACCACTTAACTATTCACATTTGACAGATCAGCGGTTGGGGGCCACTGTGCTATCACGATGGCCTTCTGCTGCCTGTGTGCACCCCCCCCCCGACAGCAGGGTTGTAATACAGGTCCTGATGACCCCCACATCGCTGCTGGACAGAATTTACGCTCCCAACGTCATTCAGGAATCTGCTGAGTTTTCTAGTATGCCGAAAGCAAAGAACTAACAATCTGTCATGGCTTATATAAGACAAAGTGACTAGTAATGGGCTCTGGAACGAGCAGCTACAAACTTTGATTAATCACGCTGAGCCTCCCACGCAGTATACGCCAGAATCAATGGAATGAGCAGCGCAAAATACAAATACATTGAGAGGTTTCCAGTCTCTGCTGCACGCCGGCGGACTCTCGCTGCACTGTCCTGAGGTTCGGGCTGACCCCCTTCGTGGACCAGCGTGCCAAAGACGTCATCACCTATAGGAGTCCAAGGAGGAATCGTATGTAAAGCAACCCAGTGCGACCGCAAAAACATACTATATACGGCAGCCACCCACTGCTGTCACAGATCTCCCTGATGATCAGGCATTAAGAAATCACTGTCGCCTGTGCTCCTAGTGACGCCCCCTGCAGCCAGCTTTAATGAATGCAATCCGTAGAGCTGTTAAAACATATTGTTACCCCTCCCAGTCATTTCTTTAGCCAGATATACCTTCCTACAACACTGAATATATTTTGCGGTTCATTAAAGATGTCTGCTTACTGACAGTGAGTGGAAAACCTAGCCTACTGACACAGTTGGAGGGCTGGTTACAAACTATTAGGATATTATCTAAGAGCCATCTGTCTGTGTCTGTTGGAAATGATGTGGGCAGGTTTTCAGCCTATGGATGTAAATAAGACTTTCTGCACCCGCTGACAGCAAGCAGAGATCTTATTGACACAACAAACAGAGGGAATCTTGAAACATTCACAAAAGATCTCCCCATAAAATAATAAATGTAGATAATCTTTTCTAAGATCTCTGCATTGCTTGTTTCCTCTGTTATTCCTCCTGGAAATATACAAATACATTGATAACCGGATGTTATAATTCCTATAGATTGCCAGCACTGATTGGAAAGTGTCGGATTGTGTAGACAAGAAGGAATGGTACATAGAAACCGAAAACTGTGTTACATTTTTGGCCAAGCATGCATGTGTATTCTAAGAGGACAAAGCCACTGCTAGACACATCTGATGGAGGCTTAGCTCCCTTAAGAACAAAGGACCCTTGCGCTGGTACTAACCATTCAGGGGTTCCTTGCTTTCCCTCTTGACTCCATTCTACCAGATCCCTCCCAGTTTCTGCTGCCCTCCTTCTACCAGGTGCTTTCCTATGTCCGTTACCTTCCCCCCACACATGCTGGATCCAAATAATCCAAGGTTGGGAGAAGTCGTCATGGAAGCTTTGGCTGGATGGAGAAGGAAAAGTAAAGTCTGTCCTGAGCCCAGTCTCAGTACTGTACTTGGGTACTGAATGTAATGAACGGTTTGCTAGACCTAGATTTTGTACAATCTCTTTTTACTGAGCTTGGTTCTGGTACTGTCTCTATGTAGTTTGTTTTATCTAACAGTGTTTTCATGCTCTGAGCTTGGTTCTGGCACTGTATTTATATGCTGACCTTGGTTCTGGCACTGTACTTATAAGCTGACCTTGGTTCTGGCACTGTACTTATAAGCTGAGCTTGGTTCTGGCACTGTATTTATATGCTGACCTTGGTTCTGGCACTGTACTTATAAGCTGAACTTGGTTCTGGCACTGTACTTATAAGCTGAGCTTGGTTCTGCCACTGTACTTATAAGCTGAGCTTGGTTCTGGCACTGTATATGCTGACCTTGGTTCTGGCACTGTACTTATAAGCTGATCTTGGTTCTGGCACTGTACTTATAAGCTGAGCTTGGTTCTGGCACTGTATATGCTGACCTTGGTTCTGGCACTGTACTTATAAGCTGATCTTGGTTCTGGCACTGTACTTATAAGCTGACCTTGGTTCTGGCACTGTACTTATAAGCTGAGCTTGGTTCTGGCACTGTATTTATAAGCTGACTTGGTTCTGGCACTGTACTTATAAGCTGAGCTTGGTTCTGGCACTGTATTTATATGCTGACCTTGGTTCTGGCACTGTACTTATAAGCTGATCTTGGTTCTGGCACTGTACTTATAAGCTGAACTTGGTTCTGGCACTGTACTTATAAGCTGAGCTTGGTTCTGGCACTGTACTTATAAGCTGAGCTTGGTTCTGGCACTGTACTTATAAGCTGACCTTGGTTCTGGCACTGTACTTATAAGCTGAGCTTGGTTCTGGCACTGTATTTATATGCTGAGCTTGGTTCTGGCACTGTATTTATATGCTGACCTTGGTTCTGGCACTGTACTTATAAGCTGAGCTTGGTTCTGGCACTGTATTTATATGCTGACCTTGGTTCTGGCACTGTACTTATAAGCTGATCTTGGTTCTGGCACTGTATTTATATGCTGACCTTGGTTCTGGCACTGTACTTATAAGCTGATCTTGGTTCTGGCACTGTACTTATAAGCTGAGCTTGGTTCTGGCACTGTATTTATATGCTGACCTTGGTTCTGGCACTGTATTTATATGCTGACCTTGGTTCTGGTACTGCATTTATATAAACAAAAAACAAAAAGGACCCTTTCAATGGGTGGCGTAGCGGCAGGACATAGGCGTTCCCCCCCCCCCCTCCTTGCCGCCTCCCCCCTGATGTGAGCTCTACTGTGACTGCCAGCCTTTACTCTGAAGGAGGCCTGCTCCAACCTGACCGCCTCTGCACCTTTTCGCCCGGACCTGAGGGCAGTGGAGGCAAGTCGCCCTGGAGTGGAGCAGGAACCTGTCGGCAATCGCAGCGCCGAGGATCCGAAGCACATGACAGCGTTGAAGATCGGCTGGCACCCAGTCTTGCGCATACTCCTGCTGCGCTCGGGCGCCTAGGGCGCATCAAATCACACTCTCCTATATCCTCCGGTATCCTGTGGGAATAAGTTTTTGAAAACCCTGCCATACGCATGGATTGGACTGGGTGCCGTGAGTATTGGAAATCGCACCATTACTGCACACGAAGCTTTGTGTTTCTCACCTCCAACTTGTTGCTTCTAGGAGGACTCTGGCAGGAGTCTCCTTGTGGTGAGTGGAGAGACTGACTTTTATGGAAGGAGAAAACTCACCACCTTGGGGTGAAATCAAGTTTTCCGCTTACCAGCCTCCCCTGGCCACGGTTTTTGTGGCTGTTTGGTGACTGTGAGAAGGGAGAGGATCGAGGCTGATGGGTTGGTGGATGCCTGAGATGGAGTGAGCACATGCTGGGATAAGCAGCTGACTGGTTACTCTGTTTTGTGGTGTAAACGGAGGGAAATGTATGGAATCCGCAAACGCGAGACCCCTGACCCGTTGGTGGTGTTTTAACTCACTCTCTACAGAGCGCTCCATGAAGTCCCAGTTTTATCCTTGGGTATTATATATAAGTGCCATGAACAGCGTGTTCCTGCTCATATTCTACTCAGCTTAGTTCATACTAACTGGTTAGAAATAATCACTGAAGACAGTCTGTCGCTAAACTTTGATACCGAGCCTCCAGGAAATAGCCCTTTGTTTTATCCCCATAGAATGAGCCGCATATAACTGGGTATCGACATATTGGATCTGGTTGTCTTCTTTTATGCCTTGGTGATCCACAGTATTGGCCGGGCTTTATTTATACCTTTTAAGTGATCCTGAACATGCTGCCTTGGTGGAAACTGTTATCTTACGTTATATATAAGCTGACTGGGTGGATATTCCCACGTTCGGGCCTAGTAGCAAGTTTGGGGTGTCGGAAGGATACTTTTGTGTGAAGCTAAAATCTGAGAAATATTTATTTTAATATTGTATTGTTTAATCATCGCTGCTTTACCATATCCTGAGTTTGACTGTTGCTCAGGTTCATCTACACCATTTTGGAAGCATATAGGAGGCTATTTCACAAGAAATTTGGCCTGGATGCAGCCCTATCAAAGCTTGAAGAGATCTTGCTTATATTTTTCATGTATCGGATTTGATCAGTATCCTAGCGTCATAAGATACAGGGGATGCTGGAAGCTAGGGAAGAAAGTGAAACTCAACAAAACCTAGGTGCCCCCTGGGGTAGGGTTGAAGATTCAAGTAAAACAGCAATGGTGGACTCTAATATAGATCTGATTGATAAGAAGTTGGCAGATATATTAGGCACGGTGAACCACTCTAATCAATAATTAGGAGATTTGGCTTTCAAAATATCATCTGTACAATCAGATATATCGATCATTAAAGATGAAATTAATAAAATGCATGAAAAGGTGAAGGACTTACAGACTTCCATTACAGATATAAAAGCTGAGGTTGAGCAGGATTAATACAAGAGTAAATACAATGGAAGATAAGAATAGGGTACTGCGGGACAAAATTATTGACCTTGAGGATAGATCACGAAGATTTAATCTTCGTTTTGTTGGATTTCTAGAAGGGGTAGAGAAGGAAGACCCCCCGCTTGCTTCATCCAAAAATGGGTGTTGGAGAGTGTTGGCCTCGAATATCTATCCGTGGTGGAACGGGCACATAGGATTCCGGGAAAAAAGCCCCCCTGGGAGTCCACCTAGAGCACTACTAGTAAAGATGTTGTGCTCCAAAGACCGAGATCTGGTTCTGAGGAGAGAGAAAGAAATGTAGGAAATAGACTTTAATAGTAACATAAATTAGATTTATCCGGATTTTGCTAGAGAAACTCGGAGTAAACGTAGAGAGTTCCGAGATATAAAGAAAAGGTTGTTCCATGCCGAGATCAAATTCTCCTGGTTATATCCAGCTAAACTTAGAGTAATATACCAGGACCAGGTTTTTTTCTTTGTGAGTTCTAAAGAGGCCCAGGAATGGCTTGCCTGTAAAGGGAAAGGCCATTAACGTTTTTTATCCTGATGACTTTGACTTTGAGGTGGGGTGGTGGAGGGGGTGGGGGGGAATGTGCGGGATGGGCAGAGTGGAAGAGGTTAATGAGGTCTTTTTGGCCTCGTGGACCACTTTGGTGGGTTGAGGGTCGGATTAGGGATGGGAGGGAGGTTCATCGTCTCCTCGGGAGTCATAGAGCACAGTTGGGAGGGAGACGGGGATTCAGGGTGTGTCGCATCGAGTCCTAGCCTGGAATGTGCGTGGGTTGGCCGGCAGAATAAAAAGGTGTGTTGTTTTCGATCAAGTTGCTAAACATCTTCCAGCTATAGGTGGTCTCCTTGAAACACACCTGACGTTAGACAAGGCTGGTATGATGAGAAAGAAATGGGCACAGTACGAATACCACTCTTGTCTGTCAACCCACTCACGTGGCATAAGTGTATATATCCACAGGAAAGTTGATTATGTTCCCCTGGATCAGAAAATAGATAGAAGGTTGATTTGTTTTCTTATATGCTGGAATGGGGTGGCATGTGTATTAGCTTTTTGTTTACATTCCCCCTACTTTCTCTCTTTGTGTTCTCATGTTTAGCGGATTTTATAAAGTGCCCGATTCTAGTTTTGGGCGACTTTTATAATGTAATGGTCTTAGAAAAAGACAGAGTGTCAGCTTCATCTGATCGGAAGGTGAAAACTGGGGAGGTCAGACTCTATTATTCAGAACGTGTCAGGAACTGGCACTGATTGATATTTGGCGATACTTATATGGAGATAAGTGTGTTCTCCTGCTTCAGCCGATCATACGAGGCCATGTCAAGAATTTGATCTTGCCTTGGCTAGTCCTGATTTTATCGACCAAGTCAGCCGAATGAAATACGAGTCCAATGGTATTTCCGATCATTCCCCTATTTTAGTGGCTGGTAAAGAAAGGGATAAAACTCCGAAGATTAGGCGGTTTAGATTAAACACCCACTGGATTAGCCTTGTTAAAGAGCAAGTAGTTATAGGTAACTACAATAGTTTTGGAACATCAATATAGGCTCATATTCACTCCGTATGGGATGCTTTGAAAGCATTCCTTCGGGGTTTATATCTGAGTAAAATAAAGAACCTTAAATATTCTTTGGTTTAGGCTTCATGCACACGGACGGTTTCCGTTGTTCAGTGATCCGTGACCGTTTTTTCTTCCGAGGGTCTTCCTTGATTTTTGGAGGATCCACGGAAATGAAAAAAAAAAATCATTTTGGTGTCCGCCTGGCCGTGCGGAGCCAAACAGATCCGCCCTGACTTACAATGCAAGTCAATGGGGATGGATCCGTTTGACGTTGACACAATATGGTGCAATTGCAAACGGATCCGTCCCCCATTGACTTTCAATGTAAAGTCAGGAGTTAATATACCATAGGATCAGAGTTTTCTCCAATCCGATGGTATATTTTAACTTGAAGCGTCCCCATCACCATGGGAACACCTCTATGTTAGAATATACCATCGGATTTGAGTTAGATTGTGAAAACTCATATCGGACAGTATGTTTTAACACAGAGGCGTTCCCATAGTGATGGGGACGCTTCAAGTTAGAATATACTAAGAACTTTGTACATGACTGCCCCCTGCTGCCTGGCAGCACCCGATCTCTTACAGGGGGCTGTGATCCGCACAATTAAACCCTTAGGTGCCTAAGGGGTCCCCTGTATTTAACACATTGGTGGCCAGTGCGGCCTCCCCTCTCCCCCCCCCCTAATTAAAATCACCTTCCCCCATCATTGGTGGCCAGTGCGGCCTCCCCTCTCCCCCCCTAATTAAAATCACCCCCCCCTCATCATTGGTGGCCAGTGCGGCCTCCCCTCTCCCCCACCCCTAATTAAAATCCCCTTCCCCCATCATTGGTGGCAGCGGAGAGTTCCGATCGGAGTCCCAGTTTAATCGCTGGGGCTCTGATCGGTAACCATGGCAACCAGGGCGCTACTGCAGTCCTGGTTGCCATGGTTACTTAGCAATTCTAGAAGCATTATACTTACCTTCGCTGTCTGTGACTGGCCGGGCACTCCTCCTACTGGTAAGTCACTTACCAGTAGGAGGAGTGCCCAGCCGGACACAGACATCGGAGGTAAGTATAATGCTTCAAAAAATTGCTACTGCAGTAGCGTCCTGGTTGCCATGGTTACCGATCGGAGCCCCAGCGATTAAACTGGGACTCCGATCGGAACTCTCCGCTGCCACCAATGATGGGGGAAGGTGATTTTAATTAGGGGGGGGGGGGGGAGAGGGGAGGCCGCACTGGCCACCAATGATGGGGGGGTGATTTTAATTAGGGAGGGGGGGGGGAGAGGGGATACCGCACTGGCCACCAATGAGTTAAATACAGGGGAGGGGGGTCTGCCCCCTCCTGCCTGGCAGCACCTGATCTCTCACAGGGAGCTATGATACGCACAATTAACCCCTCAGGTGTGGCACCTGAGGGGTTAATTGTGCGGATCACAGCCCCCTGCAAGAGATCGGGTGCTGCCAGGCAGCAGGGGGCAGTCATGTACACAGTTCGTGGTATATTCTAACTTGAAGCGTCCCCATCACTATGGGAACGCCTCTGTGTTAGAATATACTGTCGGATCCGTCTGTGTGAAAGTAGCCTACGGACAAGGATGACGGACGCGGAGTGATCATTGACTTGAATGGGTCCGTGAACCGTTGTCCGTCAAAAAAATAGGACACGTATTTTTTTGACTGACAGGAAACATGGATCGCGGCCGCGGATGAACAACGGTGCATTTCCCGAGTTTTCAACTGACCCATTGAAAGTCAATGGGTCCGCAGAAAATCACGGAAAACGGAACAACGGCCACGGATGCAGACAACGGTCGTGTGCATGAGGCCTAAATGTGAGGAACAGTGCGTGGAGCGGGTAAGGACACTTGAGGTGGAGCTTATTGAAACCGAAACATACCGGTAATAACTTAACAGCGGTGAATACAAGCGAAGGAGAATTATAAAAATCATTTAATTAATAAAGCTCAACAAAGAGTCTTCTTCGCCGGTCAGAAACACTACTCGCATCCATTATTCAAAATCAAAAGGTTCGTAATAAAATGAGAAGTCTTAGACGGGGTAATGGTGAGGTGATAGAAGAACTGGTGGATCTCAAGCGGGAGTTCGTGGATAATTTTTCAGCTTTATACAGGTCGGAGTATGATGGGAATGAGGATGATATGGATTCTTTTTCAAACAGCATTGATATTCCCGCTCTTTCTGAGGAGGAAAGTGCTGTTCAACTGAGTGAGCTGTATGAGGCGATGGGCTCTACTCAGGGGCACTCTGCATCTGGTTCTGACGGACTCCCGTTTGAGATCCACAGAAGTTACGGTGATCTATTACTTCCTTATTTATTACATGTTTTTAATGAATCTGGTGAGTCCGGTAGTCTGCCAGCTTCACTATCTGAAGCCGTTATCACCTCAGTGCTTAAAACAGGTAAAGAAGAACAAGAGATTGGCTCTTACCGGCCAATCACATTGTTAAATACTGATTATAAAATTTGCGCTAAAATACTCTCAAACCGACTCAAAAAGTTGTTAGATTGATTTATCAAGATCAAACCGGGTTCATCCCCAAACGACGTGCTCAAATTAACATCCGTAGAGCACTGTTTAATATTCAAATAGGGGAAAGTGGGGACTGCTCCATCCTGTCACTTGATGCCACTAAGGGTACTTTCACACTTGCGGCAAAGGATTCCGGCAGGCAGTTCTGTCGCCGGAACTGCCTGCCGGATCCCGCAAACGGATGCATTTGTGATGCGCATTCGTCTGACAAATGCATTGCAATACTGGATCATTCTTCCTGGTTGTCATCCGGAAAAACGGATCCGGTATTAATTTTTTTCTCATTTTTAAAAGTCTGCGCATGCGCAGATCGGGAAACCAGATCCGGTTTTCCGGAACACTTAGTACCGGATCTGGCATTAATACATTTCAATGGAAATGAATGCCGGATTTTGGCTGGAGAGAAAACTGAGCAGTGTGTTCCTGGTGTTCTTCTGATGAGGTGTGTGTTATGTAACGTGCTGACTACATATTGACTTGACTTACCATGATAACTTACATAACCTCCGTAGAGTGTGTTCGCCAGCTTTTACCGGTCATTGATTATATTGACTGTCATTTATCACAGTCAGGGGAGCGCTGCCTGCGGATCTTCAGCTGCACTGATGTCATGACTGGGATTGTATCTTATGAAATCTGTCCTTTCACCAGTTACCTGGTTCTCAGAGGAGATCCACTGCTTTCCATATGAACATAAGATGAACCCCAGGGTAGTGTCTTCCAGAAGATGTATGGCATTTTAAGATGCCTTTATCTTAAAGGGGTGTTCTCGTCTGATATTGGAGTACTCGTCTTGGTGGTCAGGGTGGCCGGAGTTCTGGAGATGTAGGAGCAGGCTGTGGTCGGAGTGAATAGGGGCTACAGAAGGAGCATGTTACATGCAGGAGGTGGGGAACAGCAGGAAGTCTATGACATGCAGATTCACCCAATAGCTGCAGAACACGGAGTGATGTCATCACAAGGGGGCGTAGTTTTGGCAACCTCTGCTGTGCAGCAGTAGTTTGAACTGTAGACCCATAGGGGGAGATATATCATCTACCTACTCCAGACAAGTGGTGCTAACTATGTGTTTGCAACTTTTTAAATGCTAAGTTTTTTAAAAATAGTCGCAAGATGCAGTTTTTACGCCGCGGCCCTCGCCACTTTTGAGAATGGGGGTGGGGAGTGGATGTGGCTAGTTTTCTAAATCAAATGACGCCAGAAGTCTACAGCAGCTCAGCAGAGGATTTGCCTCATTTATGACGAGGCGCATCTGGACCTTCATTGCAAACGCTTTTTTCTTCACTAATTCTGGGTCACTTCTCCTGACATGTCTGTTTTAGCAACTACCGGTATAACAATTCTGGAGCGTCTATTCTTATGGCTCTGTGTTGTGCCATTTTTCTATTTTTCCTTCTCGAAGTTTATGAATGGATTGCCAGCATGGGTCAAGGCAGGTTTTACCAGTTGGGGGTGCTTCCCTGTGCAGTCCGACATGATCCAATCAGTGCTGCCAGCGCCAGACTGTGCGGGGAAATGCCCCTCAACTGGTAACACCCATCTGGACCTTTTTTTGGAATCCGCTGGCAATTCATTTATAACTTCTAGCAGGAATAATAGAGGCGCAACACAGTCTAGAGTAAGAATAGATGATCCAGAATTGTTATTACACAGGGATGCAAGTAGCTTCCAAAGCAGACATGTCATGTAACATGCAATTTCACGAAATCCGGTGTTTGTTGTAGCAGAGTTGAGTCGATTAAGTTGCATCTATATTACAACACATTGATTCTTTAAGACGCAACGTCACTTTGTGACACTTATCTGACGACATTTGTACTGTGCAAGTTTAGCCTCAGACATGCGGTTACTCCTCGATCGAGTGATATTGAACCCCCATAATCAGCACTGGCCAATATGCATGAATTGCCCAAAATCTATATGCACATGAGCAATCAGTCTCGATTAAATTGTGACTACAGCAGTACCAACCCTATTTCACTCCCAGGGAACCCCTACTGTCCTCAAGAAATTTGGTGCAAAGCATCCTGAAGTTCTATATTCCGTCTAAGGTCTCCTGACAGGTCAATCTGCCCCCGTGCCAAGCCAAAATCATTTGGTCATCCCTGTTGTTAAAGGGGTTATCCAATAATAAATGCAAAAAATGAAAATCAGACATCATATAGTACATGCCAATCTCTTTTTCTAATAAAGCTAGAACCAGCCCTGTACCTCACATGGATCCAGAGATCTCCTCGTTCATTGCTCCCATTGCTCTGCTAGATTTATATCAAGCTAGCAGCTCAGGGGGCGGGTCACTTCTGCTGCAACTCATGGGGTTTGTCCTTTCTGCGGCAGCTCCGACCCCATCACTGCTCAGGGGCCAATTGAAGGATGGAACTGAGCATGTGCGTCCACTTCAGCAAGGTGGACAGAGAAATAAGAAAAAGAGCAAACAGCAGGGGTGCAGTACAAATACATTTTATTGAATGATTCAGTAGCTATACCTAATATTTAGTTACCTGCCATTAAAAAGGTATTCAGATCCAGGTGCTGGTTTAACAACTGCATAATATATTTCCTGGGACAACCGCTTTAGTGGTGTGTTAAAACCCTATCCACTGATGGAGATATTCATTGCTCTGCTAGATGTATATCAAGCCGACAGCTCAAGCGGAGTGTCCTTTCTGCCGGAGCTCTCTCCCTATCACAGCTCAGGAGGCGTGTCTCAGCTCTCCCTATCACAGCTCAGGAGGCGTGTCTCAGCTCTCCCTATCACAGCTCAGGAGGTGTGTCTCAGATCTCCCTATCACAGCTCAGGAGGCGTGTCTCAGCTCTCCCTATCACAGCTCAGGAGGCGTGTCTCAGATCTCCCTTTCACAGCTCAGGAGGCGTGTCTCAGCTCTCCCTATCACAGCTCAGGAGGCCTGTCTCAGCTCTCCCTATCACAGCTCAGGAGGCGTGTCTCAGCTCTCTCCCTATCACAGCTCAGGAGGCGTGTCTCAGCTCTCTCCCTATCACAGCTCAGGAGGCGTGTCTCAGATCTCCCTATCACAGCTCAGGAGGCAGTTAAAGGATGAAACTGAGCATGTGCGGCCTTCTCAATGAGCAGGTCAAAGAAATAAGGAAAATAACAAACAGCAGGTGGCGCTCTACAGATAGATTTTATTGAATAACTCAGTGGCTAAATCTTTAATTACAAGCAATTACAAAAGTATTCAGAGCCAGGAGCTGGTTTGAAACCTGTAGAATATTTTTCATGGGACAACCCTTTTAAAGTGGCAGCTCTCACTACTGCTGCCGTCTATTGGGAAGCTCCTGACCATGTTCCAGGCAGGGCTGGTTGGCACAGAGTAGCCCCGCGTTGTGTCAGACTTATCCGCAATAAAACGTAAAGGGGTTATCCAAGACTAACAAATGCCCCCCATATGCCTGGGCCCCTCACACTGAATGTACTTACCTGGCTCCTGGTCCCCGAACCGCTGCAGCTGCTTTTTCCCGTGCGCGTATAAAAACATTTTCATCCGTGCACGTGGAGAATCAGCTGCAGCAGTGCGGGGACCAGGAGCGGCGCAGGGAGCCAGGTAAGTACATTCAGTGTGAGGGGCCAGGCATATGGGGGGCAATTGTTAGTCTTGGATAACCCCTTTAAAGGGTTGTTACCATCTGAAACATTAGTGGTACATCAAATGTATATATGCCATGAATGCCTAATAGTGGCTGGTTACATGTGTTCCCCCATTTTGCCAATATACTGTATGCAGGTCCCATATACGGCCGCACAGCAAGCCATTCATTTTTACCTGTCCCTGCTCCCGCACTACGCCCTTTTTCTAATATCTGATCTGGAAAAACCAGGTAAGCAACCAGCAGATACAGATGGTTGGGGGCGCACAGGATGGCATCGCTGCCCGCAGGTTGTGCACCCCTGGTCCAAAATCTTGGTTCTCCATCTGCAGTAAAGGGAGCATACACGCATAATATTTCTGCAGAAAATAAGCACCACGTCCATTTACCGCAACCTGCGGCACTGTGGTGAAACTACCACTCCCAGCATGCGCAATCACTTGTCTGCTGTCAGATCTCCCATAGAAGTGAATGGAGCATGCTGGGAGTTGAGGTTTCACCACAGCTGGAGGTTGCAGATCCCGGGTCTACAGGTTGTGTGTGTAATTGCAGCTCAGCCCCACTTCCACTTTATGGGAGCTGAGCCGCAATACCAGACGCCACCCACAGACAGGTGTGGCACTGTTTCTGAACGGAAGCAGCCATGTCTTTCTCATTCTGAACATCCCCTTGAAGTCCGGCTTACACAGTGCGCATCATCACGTGTTATCTAAACTGGCGGCATTCTACGGTTTTCTTAACGCAAGCCTTTTTATTTTCCAGAATTACACACAGTACATCCCCCTGTCCATCTATGACCTTCAGACCTGGATGGGGAGCCCTTCCATATTTGTGTACGACTGCTCCAATGCCGGCCTCATCGTCAAGTCGTTCAAGCAGTTTGCACTGCAGAGGGAACAGGAGCTGGAGGTAAGAATCAGACCGATCACCAGTGGACATACGCATGCCGCCCCCTCCCCCGTCCTCCGTCATCACCCCCGGCTTCTGCATTACAACTTGTTATAATACGCAGCTGGTGTCTCCAGCGACTTCTGATAGCCACACTGTTTGTAAAGACCTCTCCGGCTTCCATTGAGCATTCTCCCAGCAGATGTTGTACGCAGGCAATTTAACTCCATGTAACTCTGACCAGGAAGCCACAGAACACTACTGCTTACATATCCGTCATGTGCCACGTAATAGAGGGGGACATCTCACTGCCACAGCTAGTATACAACATTCAAATCAGGCTTATGGGTTCATTCACATATCCACAAGTGTTTTGCTGTCCGCAAATTGCGGATCCGCAAAACACGGACAACAGCCATGTGCTTTCCGCATTTTGTAGACTGCACGTAGCCGGCCCTTTGATAGAAAATGCCGGTCAAGAATAGGACATGCTCTATCTTTTTTTTGTGGGGCCGCGGAACGGAACTACGGATGCGGACAACACACGGTGTGTGAATGGACCCTAAAGGGGTTTTCCGAGACCTAAATACTGATGACCTGCCTCTGGATAGGTCATCAGTATCTGATCGGTGGGGATCCGACACACGGGATTCCCACCCATCAGCTGTTTGAGAAGGCATTAGTGCTTGTGGTAGCCTTGCAACCCTCTCGTAGCTTAGCCTAGGCCGTATGATGTCAATTTCATTGGTCACGAGGCCTAGACGCGGCTCAGATCCATTGAAGTGAATGGGGCTGAGCTGCGATACCAAGCACAGCCGCTATACAATGTACGGAGCTGTGCTAGGTGAGCATGGAGAAGGCAGCACTGCTCACAGGATACTAATGACCTATTCTGAGTATAGGTCATCAGTATTTGAGTCTCGGAAAACCCTTTTAAAGGGGTTGTCTCACTTCAGCACATGGCATGTATCATGTACAGTCGTGGCCAAAAGTTTTGAGAATGACACAAATATTAGTTTTCACAAAGTTTGCTGCTAAACTGCTTTTAGATCTTTGTTTCAGTTGTTTCTGTGATGTAGTGAAATATAATTACACGCACTTCATACGTTTCAAAGGCTTTTATCGACAATTACATGACATTTATGCAAAGAGTCAGTATTTGCAGTGTTGGCCCTTCTTTTTCAGGACCTCTGCAATTCGACTGGGCATGCTCTCAATCAACTTCTGGGCCAATTCCTGACTGATAGCAACTAGGGCTGCACGATATGGGAATTTTGTGCGATTGCGATTAGGGCCCTAAAAATTGCGATAACGATATGCGATATTTTAAGGGAATTGTGCTAGAGGTCTATTTGCTTGGATTTTCCCATATGAGCCGCTGACGCGGCTGGGTATGACATAGTTATGGGGGAATCTGTGGATGACGCTGTGTTGTGGGGGATCTGTGGATGACGCTGTGTTGTGGGGGATCTGTGGATGACGCTGTGTTGTGGGGGATCTGTGGAGGGCGCTGTGTTGTGGGGGATCTGTGGAGGACGCTGTGTTGTGGGGGATCTGTGGAGGACGCTGTGTTGTGGGGGATCTGTGGAGGATGCTGTTATGTGGGGGATGTGTGCTATGACACATAGGGCCATGAGGGGGGCCAGCATAAGACATATAGCATCTTATGCTGGTTCCCCTCATGGCCCTATGTGTCCCCTCATGTGTCCTAAACTGCGCACATAACTGGCTTTGTGTGTAAAGTATTTTACTAGTGTGTGAAACAATTTCTCTCCTATTGATAACATGGCCAGCCTCTGTTACTCACTGTCACTATGAATGCACTGCAGCGAGCTAGCCGGCCGGAAGCAGGAGCGTTACTAAGTGATGTCAGTCACGCGCCGGCCGGCCCACCCGCTGCCGTTCGCTGCAGTGCATTGCATTCATCGTGAAAGTGAGTACAGAGGTTGGCCATGTTATCAAAAGGAGCGAGATTGTTTCACACACTAGTAAAATACTTTACACGCAAAGCCAGTTATGTGTGCAGGGCCCCTTCATATATAATGGCGGCATTTTCGGTTCGGCCAAATCGCCATATCGCATTTGCCGATTATCGCGATTCGATTATTTTTTCGATTTATCGTGCAGCCCTAATAGCAACCCATTCTTTCATAATCACTTCTTGAAGTTTGTCAGAATTAGTGGGTTTTTGTTTGTCCACCCGCCTCTTGAGGATTGACCACAAGTTCTCAATGGGATTAAGATCTGGGGAGTTTCAAGGCCATGGACCCAAAATGTATATATGCCTGTCCCTGCTCCCGCACTACGCCCTTCTTCTAATATCTGACTGTAGAACGTTTTGGTCCCCGAGCCACTTAGTTATCACTTTTGCCTTATGGCACGGTGCTCCATCGTGCTGGAAAATGCATTGTTCTTCACCAAACTGTTAGATTGTTGGAAGAAGTTGCTGTTGGAGGGTGTTTTGGTACCATTCTTTATTCATGGCTGTGTTTTTGGGCAAAATTGTGAGTGAGCCCACTCCCTTGGATGAGAAGCAACCCCACTGTCACGGATGGTGTTGCAGAAAGCTGGAACTTATAAATAAACATCCGACTGGCTTGATCCCAAACTAAGGAGCATATGGGTGAGCCCTATAAAACCCCTAGAGCTCTCCCTGACTGCTATGCCCATGCAAAGATCTTTGTGGTAGACGATTGCATGCCCTCGTACCTTATGCTATGTGACACCTGAAAATCCTATAATAGTGAGGGGACACGACCACCAGCTCCCTGCACTTAATACAGACGGAGTCAGGGTCATCTACAATCAAGCCAGCAAGAAACACAAATAAAGGAAACGGACTTATCTGAGGAATCAGGAGAAGCAGCCTCCAGCAGTGAACACAATCCAGGAAGAAGTATAAACCGCAAAGTGAGGCAGTATGGGAGGGGATATAAAGGGAGACAATCAGTGCAAATAGGTGACAGCTGGGAGATGGAAAGGAGATGAGAAAGTGAAACCAAAACAAAGAACATGATACAACAGGTAGAGAAGAACGTCTGCCAGATCTTCTCACAGAGCTGGCGGTGACACCCACACATGAATGGTCTCAGGATGCTTTACTGTTGGCATGACACAGGACTGATGGTAGCGCTCACCTTTTCTTCTCTGGACAAGCCTTTTTCCAGATGCCCCAAACAATAGGAAAGAGGCTTCATTGGAGAATATGACTTTGCCCCAGTCCTCAGCAGTCCATTCACCATACTTTCTGCAGAAGATCAATCTGTCCCTGATGTTTTTTTTGGAGAGAAGTGGCATCTTTGCTGCCCTTCTTGACACCAGGCCATCTTCCAAAAGTCTTCGCCTCACTGTGCGTGCAGATGTGCTCACACCTGCCTGCTGCCATTCCTGAGCAAGCTCTGCACTGGTGGCACTCCGATCCCGCAGCTGAACCCTCTTTAGGAGACGATCCACAATATCCTTGCCTGTGAAGCCATTTTTATGCAACGCAATGATGGCTGCACGCGTTTCTTTGCAGGTCACCATGGTTAACAATGGAAGAACAATCATTTCAAGCATCGCCCTCCTTTTAACATGTCAAGTCTGCCATTTTAACCCAATCAGCCTGACATAATGATCTCCAGCCTTGTGCTCGTCAACATTCTCACCTGAGTTAACAAGACGATTACTGAAATTATCTCGGCAGGTCCTTTAATGACAGCAATGAAATGCAGTGGAAAGGTTTTTTTGGGATTAAGTTAATTTTCATGGCAAAGAAGGACTATGCAATTCATCTGATCACTCTTCATAACATTCTGGAGTATATGCAAATTGCTATTATAAAAACTTAAGCAGCAACTTTTCCAATATTTATCTAATTCTCAAAACTTTTGGCCACGACTGTAGACAAAGTTAATACAAGCCACTTACTAATGTATTGTGATCGCATTATACACTGCTTGTATCCAGGGGTTACACTGCTGCAGTGCAGATACAAGGTGGCTCCAGAGAGGCAAGCACGACCACTACTACTGGACTGCAGGGTGGTCGTAACCCCTGGAAACAAGTCGTGTATAATGTGATGGAA
Organism: Bufo bufo; assembly: GCF_905171765.1. Taxonomy (NCBI): domain Eukaryota; kingdom Metazoa; phylum Chordata; class Amphibia; order Anura; family Bufonidae; genus Bufo; species Bufo bufo. The sequence goes on from NC_053394.1 coordinate 413,741,447, forward strand.
ATATGAATCCAGCAAAGGAGGCAATATGGACAATCACAATACATTAGTAAGTGCCTTGTATTAACTTTGTCTTCAGGATAAATGCTATTTGCCGAATCGAGACCACCCCTTTAACGTAAATGTTCAGGACACCTCCTGTTTGGTTTCAGATATTGCTTATTTCCGGTTAGGTTTAGATCTCCAAGCAGCTTTCTCCTGGACAGAGACAGGGAATATCATTATTTTGGTGGGATCTGATGACCGTAATATTGGGCTGTCCCCCATATACACCTCCCAATGGTGGAAACGTTGATTGGTCATGTTCGATGTAAAGGCGGGTTTAGACGGGGCCGTTTGTCGGGAAAGAAGTGTTCCTTCCCGACAGTCAGCTGCTCGTTCGGTTCATTTACATGCAGCGATCTCCTTCACTGTATGAGGCGGAGGGGTCGCTATTGCGATCGTTCGTGCCCACGTAGAATCATTGTTTCTGGGCAGCAGATCACTGTTTAGCCAACACAATCTGCTGCCCAGAAATTATAATTGGTGATGCCTTCTCCAAGAACAACAGGATCAGCTGTTGAACGAGCTTTTTGCTCATTCATCGGGTGATCAGCAACACATTCAGATGGCCAGATTATCCTGCGAATGCTCGTTCCGATAATCTGGACGATTATTGGTTTGTCTAAATCCACCTTATGCCTGTCCATAACCAGCACCAGAGATGGTCTAGCAGTCCTCCATAAAATAACACGCCTGTTCATCTGAGCCAATTAGCTACAAAGCAGAATATTATTCCGATCCCGACCATACGGTATGTTTAAAGATCATCCATGCTTCCCAGGGCTTGGTAGGTGCTCTTTAAATGAGGAGCGTGCACCAGGTACTTTACTGCCTCCACTCATCGTTTGCGCGTCAGCATTCGGTTTTCCCCTCCATCCTATTGCTTCACATTGGTATCTTCCCAAAAATATGCATGGGGTAGCGAGCGCTTTTTCCGGGCGCGTTCTAATTATGAGCTCTGAGACTTTGGAGGACAGCTAATTTATTTCGAGCAGCATTTCGAAAGACCTAAATTGCATTCAATGCTATGCTCGGCTATAATTGCACCCAAAGCATCCAAATGATTGTAATCTTGCTCGCTTTCAAAACAAATCTCTAATTTCAGATGAGGATACTAATAAGGTCGGGGGAGGGGAGAAATGAGGCAACCAATGCAGAAGCTTGAGGTATCCAACCGAAGAGGAGGAAGCACGGCGGTGACTTGCATGCTGTGCTGCTTAGCCCTTGTGCCCTCCATACTGCAGGAACCAGCCTCCAATGATAGATGTAGACAACTAAGCCAGTGGTCTTGAACTATGCGGTTCTAAGGCTGGTTCCAACATCTGAAGAGCCGCAGGTCGGAGACCACTGTCCCAGGGGATATCTTGCAAAGTCCTTTACCCTTGTGTGCTTTGGAGCCTTTTCCTTTACTCATTTTGCCATGTATTTCTCCGTCCTTTTTAGCATTTCATGATTTACTGTTTGCCTGGAAGCCTTGTACACATGAGAAGATGATGGATGACTGACTGTACAGCGTAATGTTCATTAGGATATGTTTATACAATGGGAAAAGCAGCAACAGCGGATGAGTCCATATCCTCGTTGCTTTTGTCGACAAGCCGGCCATAATTCTTGGAAGTCCTCTTTGTAGAATCAACTCAAGCACTTGAGTAATTGGCAGTGAGGTTGTAAGCAAAAAATTACAGAAGCACCAAAAAATATATAATTATGAACAAAAGTTCTATTTTGGTTATTTCCTAAGAACACGTAAGCCATCAGTGATGGGTGAAGAATTCTCCTGCATAAATTCTGGGGAAGCCGCAAGAGCCACCCTAAAATATTATAGTATGGGACTCAACTCATCATTTTTTCATAATTAATGGTGGATTGAAATACCAGTGAGGGATTGTCCGAAGAGCCATGATTGAGGTAGTCTGTGGCTAGCCGACCACAAGTAGGCAAAACAAGGAGCCTATGTATTGTTCTGGCACTTGGCCCCTCTGTTATTGCGCCTTACGAAGATTCATTTAGCCGACAGCTGCATTTCTCAAGATGTCTTTAAACGGGTTGTCCGTGCTTTTTCTATTGAGGACCTATCCTCAGGATGGGTCATCAATATCAGATCATCGGGGGTCCAACACCTGGCACCTCCACCCATCAGCTGTATGAAGAGAAGGCGCGCACAGTGTGCACATGCCATCTCCCGTCTCTCTTTTGCCATAGACAGAGATGAGCGAACTTCTGTTTCAAGTTCGGCGTCTAAAGTTCGGCTTCCGGTTAGCGGAGGATCCCGATATGGATTCCGAATTCCGTTGTGGTCCGTGGTAGCGGAATCAATAATGGTCATTATTGATTCCGCTACCACGGACCACAACGGAATTCGGAATCCATATCGGGATCCTCCGCTAACCGGAAGCCGAACTTTAGACTCCGAACTTGAAACAGAAGTTCGCTCATCTCTAGCCATAGACATAGCAGCAGGAAGTGAGATGGCACATGCACACTGCAAGTGCCATCTCCTCATACAGATGATTAGTGGGGGTGCTAGGTGTCAGACCCCCGCCAATCTGATATTGATTACCTATCCTAGGCAAAGGACCTCCGCACCTTGTTCCTTTTGGCCTCCACGCTCTCCTCCCTTTTGGCCTCCACACTTTGCTCCCTTTTGGCCTCCACACTGCACGCTTTGCTCCCTTTGGCCCCCACGCCTCGCTCCCTTTGGCCCCCACGCCTGTGACCAGTGTGATGCAAGCATTGAAAGCCTTTATAGATCTTTTCTTAAAAATAAACGTACTTGGTGTCATAAGGATTCTCCCAAGTACAGCCCTTTCCCCATGACTGCTTCTGTTAGAGTACATTGACGCACAGGGGAAGCAATGTGGGAATAGACACACCAATATGATATGTTAAGCTATGACAGTACTCTTGCTTCTTCTGTTCGTCACTGCAATGTGTAAGGATTTATTTATTTTTTTTCAAAAGGATTGCACCCTACTCAGAATAATTTGCACTTGCCAGGGTGAATCCAGTCATCTTTTAGGTGTTTGAGGGATTACAAATACCATGTGCTTGGTGCCTTGTTGTCTGTGATGTATTCCTCCCTGATGGTTGGAGTTTGTCACTAATGCATTATCTGCAACATCTTTGAAATCTTGCCAATGGTTAATGGGAGTCTCTGGACAGTAGGACATCCTAGAAAGATCTGGCTGTACATTTCCAGTTTAAAGCATATGTCATCTCAGTGCTAGCCTTGAGTTGAGATCCTCATTGTTCAATAGAATGAAAGGGCCCCCACGCTTGGCTCCCTTTGGCCCCCTACGCTTGGCTCCCTTTGGCCCCCTACGCTTGGCTCCCTTTGGCCCCCTACGCTTGGCTCCCTTTGGCCCCCTACGCTTGGCTCCCTTTGGCCCCCTACGCTTGGCTCCCTTTGGCCCCCTACGCTTGGCTCCCTTTGGCCCCCTACGCTTGGCTCCCTTTGGCCCCCTACGCTTGGCTCCCTTTGGCCCCCTTTGGCCCCCTACGCTTGGCTCCCTTTGGCCCCCTACGCTTGGCTCCCTTTGGCCCCCTTTGGCCCCCTACGCTTGGCTCCCTTTGGCCCCCTACGCTTGGCTCCCTTTGGCCCCCTACGCTTGGCTCCCTTTGGCCCCCTACGCTTGGCTCCCTTTGGCCCCCTACGCTTGGCTCCCTTTGGCCCCCTTTGGCCCCCTACGCTTGGCTCCCTTTGGCCCCCTACGCTTGGCTCCCTTTGGCCCCCCCCACGCCTGGCTCCCTTTGGCCCCCCCCACGCCTGGCTCCCTTTGGCCCCCCCCACGCCTGGCTCCCTTTGGCCCCCCCCACGCCTGGCTCCCTTTGGCCCCCCCCACGCCTGGCTCCCTTTGGCCCCCCCCACGCCTGGCTCCCTTTGGCCCCCCCCACGCCTGGCCCCCTTTGGCCCCCCCCACGCCTGGCTCCCTTTGGCCCCCCCACGCCTGGCTCCCTTTGGCCCCCCCACGCCTGGCTAACTTTGGCCCCCCACGCCTGGCTCCCTTTGGCCCCCCCACGCCTGGCTCCCTTTGGCCCCCACATCTCTCTGTTCACAAGAGGTACACCATCCATACCCCACTTCCTAACTTTGTTTAGGCAGAGGTATTTATTGGAATTGTCCATTTTGAAGAATCTTGGCCAACACTTACCATATAACAAGGTTATCCCCAATTTGTACTAAATGTATCAAAAAATTTGTACAAAATGTATATAAAGGCTTATATAGACGTTTCTTGACTTTCAGTTTCTTTCAAATTTGGATTATTTTTTCCTGACTGGACCAAACCTAGTAGCCATGGGGTCAGTACACATGGCTACTGATGCCCACCGTTTTGGAATGTTTTCTATTTTCATGTACAAGCTTGTTTTGTTTTTTGGCTGGTTCTTATGGTGCATGTCATTTTTTTTGTTCTCATGGCCACTTGTCTGTGTCACGAAGTGAATTTTTGCTCAACAAGGTTCCTTTGCCATTTTCCCGGTATCCATTTGGTGCACTAATTCTCCTTCCCTGATCCATCCGTTTCCTCCTCTGCTCTTCTGTGCCCTTCTTTTCCCCATCATCCTAACCTATTAATATGTTGCATTACTCTCGGCCGGATTGACTTGTTCCTCCTCGCGCTCCCACAGGACCCCCCACTCATGGTGTGTTATTGCTCCGCTGTGAAGGGCGACAGGCTGAATGAAATGTACAGAGCCGGGAAGTTCTCTCGGCTCTGAGAGAAACCGATAATGTTTCGGTGTACTAATATCCTGCCACATATTGCTGTCTGGGGGCACATGGCACCGAAGGTGATAAATAGATATTTCTCATTTAATGCTCTTCCTATTTTTGACCTAGCGGGGCATCCTGATTTTTTTTAATGCACTTTTATAAAATATAAATTTTAAAAAAAGTGTTGATCATCTCAATCTGATCTTTGCTGCTGTCCAATAAACCATGTATTCTCCATGACTCTTCAGTGTATTTATCACCATAAGATCCAATTTAAAGGACTTATCTTTGGCCCTATAAAGTTTTTGTGCACTTTTTTGTTATTTAATAAGAATCTAAGAAAATAAATATCTATGTTGTAATGCACCCCCACCTTAAAAGGGCATCTGTCAGCAGTTCTGTACCTGGCTGACCTTTTACATTTGTGTTGGTCCCATGTTCATATGTGCCCCCATTGCTGAGAAAATGAATGTTTTAATATATGCAAATGAGCCTCTAGGAGCAACGAGGGCGTTGCATTTGGGGCTCATGCACACAGCCGTTCCGTGCATTAGGGACTGCAATTTGCGGTCACCAATGCATGGGCAACATCCATGTGGTTTCCGCCAACGGATGCAGACCCATTTAGCTTGAATGGGTCCATGATCGGTCCGCACCGCAAAAAAATGTTTTTTTTTGCGGAGCTACTGAGAGAAACCCCACGGAAGCACTCCGGGGTTCCGTGCCTTCGTTCTGCACCGCACCTTCCGGATTGTGGACCCATTCAAGTGATCACTGATGCAGTGCACAAACGGCCGGGGCCCTTATATTGTGGGCCGCAATACAGGCACGTCCGTGCAATGAGCCCTTACTCCTAGCGTTTCTGCTTTCCCCGAACCTCTAGGTATAAAGGCAACGTCCCTGTTGCTCCTAGAGGCTCATTTGCGTATATAAAAACTTCACTTTTCTCAGCAATCAGAAAATAAAAGCAGATCATAAAAAAGGAGATGTGTCACTATCTGGTTTTAACTGTCAGACAATTTCTCTTTGATGGGTTATGACCTGATTGATATGAAAAATGTAAATCCGACATCATATAGTAGTACATGACAATACCAGCCCTGTGCCTCACATAGATCCAGAGGTCTTCACATTCACTGCTCCAATTGCTCTGCTAGATTATCTCCAGGCTAACAGCTCACTGGGAAGGTGTGCTTTCTCAGGGGGACATGTGCTTTCTCAGGGGGACGTGTGCTTTCTCAGGGGAAGTGTGCTTTCTCAGGGGGACGTGTGCTTTCTCAGGGGGACGTGTGCTTTCTCAGGGGGACGTGTGCTTTCTCAGGGGGACGTGTGCTTTCTCAGGGGGACGTGTGCTTTCTCAGGGGGACGTGTGCTTTCTCAGGGGGACGTGTGCTTTCTCAGGGGACGTGTTCTTTCTGCTACAACTCTCTCCCTGTAACTGCCACAGCTTCTAACAGAAGATATGGCTGGTGAAGTTGAAGTTTTAAACTGAGCGCGTTCAATGAGGTCAGTGAGACGGACAAAAAAAAAATAAGGAAAAGAACTAACAGCAGGTGGCACTCTAGATTTTATTGAATAGCTCACTGGCTATGCAAAATTTGTAATTAAATGCAATTACAAAAGTATTCAGATCCAGATGCTGGGTTGAAAAATGTAGAATATGTTTCCTGACAAAACTTCTTTTAAGGGGTTTCCGATCTCAGACATTATTAGCATATCCTTCCTTCTTCTGGGACCCCAACCTGTCTGGAGAATGGGGTTGTACCTATTCAAGTCTATTGAAGTTATTTAAAAGGGCTCGTCCTCCTCCTTCTGTAAACGGCATTGGAAGGAGAGTGCCACACATCTGGGTGACCCCTCTCCATTCAGTCTCCTCCCCATAGGTGCCGTCCAAATCATTGATTAAAGAATTAGGGTCAGGTGATTGATTATGGCCGTACCCTGCGCAGTGATTATGGTTCTGTTTGACCTTTATATTGGTGGAAATATTTAGGGAGTACACAGTATACAGGTGTCCCATGGCGGAATGATTGAGCACTGATTGGCTGTTTTATTTGCAGGTTGCTGCTATTAATCCCAGTCACCCACTGGCACAGATGCCATTGCCGCCTTCCATGAAGAATTGCATCCAGTTGGCTGCCTGTGACGCCGATGAGTTGTTACCCATGAACCCTGACCTTCCCGCTGACCTGTTCACCTCCTGCCTCACCACGCCAATCAAAATAGCACTACGGTGGTGAGTATGAGCACTGTTCACACCTCATCCATGTGTCCTGCAGGAGAAAACCTCTGCCAACCAGTGTGGTGACCCATAACCAACATCTCAACTTGACCAGGTGGTCCTCCATTACCTTCAGTCTACATATTTCAAATGGCCTTGGTCTCACAGATGGTGGGGTAGTAGGATTTTTGCCAAGGACATAGGGTTTTTCATGCATCAGGGACCCCCCAGTCCGGTCTGGCAATCTGGTGTAGGGCCTCAATGTCATTTGTGACTCGCCTTATTTTGCCGACCGTCTGGGATGCCTTGCTTCCACCGAAGAAATGTTAAGTGATCTATTCTCTTTTTTCACTTTTTAGCAGGAGTTTTAACATTTTTCGTTCATCCCTTTCTTTGCATTGTGTAGTAAAGCTGAGTCACAAGCAATATGGCAGCGTTTACACCTCTCGCAGGTGTTGTCCTGCTTTCACAGGTCCCTAGAACGTCAACTCTTGCCTATTTTATAAAGCTGAAGGGTAGCTGAGGCATGCACCAAAGGGTATTTGCTTTTCAGGAATATACATGGTATCTGTCATTGTAATCATGGTTTGTAGAGTGAAACTAAATCGCACCTCGGACAGAAGAATTGCAGGGGTGGCGCTCAGTTGATGCTGTCTGCAAAAAGCAGCGGTATCGCGGCAAGAACCACACAAAACTGCCGCACTGGAAAGGCAATGAAGTGTATTTGAGATACTGCGCTGAAGGACAATTTTTAGAGATTTATATTACTATACAGTTATTGCAACTGGGTGCAGGCTGGCATACGAGGATGTATCACTATACAGGTATTTAAGCTGGTTTGAAGACCGCTTACCTGTAGCGAAGACCTCAGTTGGCGTGCTTCTGTCTGCGTCCCTGTAGTTTCGGAAAAAACGGCTTTTTTCTCTTTTCTTTTTCTTTTCTCCGCTTTTTTGCTGGTTTATTGCTTTGGATGTAAGTTCATTTTTCTTTCTTCTTTATCGATGCTTTGGGTTAGGGTGGGGTAATCCAGCTGCAGGATGGGTCGGCGTGCTGTCTCGTGCCCCGGCCGGTGGCACGCTGCTGCCGCAGGTGGAGGTGTGTGTGGGGGAGTGGTTGGCGCTCACTTGGAGTTTGTTAGTGACGTCACTAAAGCGGTCAGGCAATGACCGACAGGTGCCCGGTATCCTCCAACGCGTTTCGAACAGAACGCTGTTCTTCCTCAGGGAGTGCTGCCTGGCTGTTTATGCACCCTTTTTATAGGTACTTCTCCAGCGCTTTAACCTCTTCCCTGCCAATCCTGCATGAATTCAGTGTTATTTGCCTATTCAAAAGCGAACAGTTCCAGCTCTGCATTTAGTCCGTTTGGTATTAGACTATCCATATTAAATATCCATTTGGATTCTTTTTTTGACATCTCAAAAAAAAGAGATGTCAAAAAAAAAAAAAAAAAAAAAAGAATCCAAATGGATATTTAATATGGATAGTCTAATACCAAACGGACTAAATGCAGAGCTGGAACTGTTCGCTTTTGAATAGGCAAATAACACTGAATTCATGCAGGATTGGCAGGGAAGAGGTTAAAGCGCTGGAGAAGTACCTATAAAAAGGGTGCATAAACAGCCAGGCAGCACTCCCTGAGGAAGAACAGCGTTCTGTTCGAAACGCGTTGGAGGATACCTGGCACCTGTCGGTCATTGCCTGACCACTTTAGTGACGTCACTAACAAACTCCAAGTGAGCGCCAACCACTCCCCCACACACACCTCCACCTGCGGCAGCAGCGTGCCACCGGCCGGGGCACGAGACAGCACGCCGACCCATCCTGCAGCTGGATTACCCCACCCTAACCCAAAGCATCGATAAAGAAGAAAGAAAAATGAACTTACATCCAAAGCAATAAACCAGCAAAAAAGCGGAGAAAAGAAAAAGAAAAGAGAAAAAAGCCGTTTTTTCCGAAACTACAGGGACGCAGACAGAAGCACGCCAACTGAGGTCTTCGCTACAGGTAAGCGGTCTTCAAACCAGCTTAAATACCTGTATAGTGATACATCCTCGTATGCCAGCCTGCACCCAGTTGCAATAACTGTATAGTAATATAAATCTCTAAAAATTGTCCTTCAGCGCAGTATCTCAAATACACTAAATCGCACCTCCTTGACCAGTCTGTCATTGTAATCCCACTTGTGATAATGAAATGACTGCTAGGAGTCATCTGTACAGATCAAGAAGGTGCGACTATTATTAGGCATAGGACAACTCCTATGGGAGTTGATATGGCAGCCATATATTGAAAGCTCTGCGACTTGGCAACCAATCCAGGTTGCCTGCATTGCAGAGAACTCCAACACTTCCATGTAGTTGTATTGAAGTTCCCTACCCTGCGAGGGGGAATGCTGTCTGAACATTTACCTGTTTGCTCCCAGGATCTGACCCCTGACAATCATAATAACATAGCGCTTCAAAATCGGCAGTATCCCTTTTATAGCGGCCATATTGGTCGATGCAAGTTTTTAGAACTTTTTTTTTTTTTTCCCCCCCCCTTCATTTGAGGGACATGACTTGTGAAGGTTAGGACGACTCCTGCTGATTGAGATGTGAGGTAATTACCATCTGGCAGGCGGACCGCCTTGATCATCTCCTTGGTAATTTTGCAGCCCGATAGCCTTTTCGGGCTGGTAGAAGACACAGAACTTTGTACTGTAGATTGCCTGATAATTCATTTGTGTTATCGGTTAATTTGCATGATAATGAACAGCTGCGGTGAAAACGCTGACTGGTGACAGTGATCAATTAACCTGCAGAGCGTCATCCGTGCACCGCCGGCTCCGAGGATCTTCACTGTACCGCCGCGGTCCTGCACGTCACACAGTCTCATCTGTACATGAGGTGGAGGGAAGCGCTTTCATGCCTCCAGCTGCAGACACTTAATATATCCTGAGGCGGCGTTCACACCCGGGGTACTCAGTCCGCACTACAAACCAGTGTTAACTGCGCCAAGCGTTTCCCAGCTGTGCCTCTGTACAATAATGGGGGATGGGGAGCGAGAGTGTTTTCCTATTATATTACAGCCCTGGACCGCTATACCTATTCTATCATGTTAACCTGTTCAGGCCTGGAACCTGTGGCTTCTCACAAACTCTGTAGATCAATGAAGCCACAATAAAGACCCAGTTAGGCAGGGTTGGGTTTGTCATTTGGCACCACCTTTTGCGTTATGACATGACGGGACATAATCACGAAAGCGGACCACCTCTTTCAGAATTTGGGTCCTGAAGACTTAGGTCTCGTTCACATCTCCATTAAGGAGATCTGGCAGCCTGATCCGGCGCAAGTGTCGGCATGCAATGGTTTATCTCCAGACGAAACCTGGCATTTATGCCGAAAAGCGGCCGGATCATCGCTGGACCTCATTGCAATCAATGGGGGTCCGACGGTGAAGTAGAGGATCCGGCAGGCTGGTCTGTGCCGGTTCTTCTCCAGGAAACCTTGTCTGGCCAGCGTTTCCCAATGCAAGAAATGTAGTGTTAAACCAGTTAAACAGAATGGCTCTCCACTCATATTGGGGGACAACCCTCTTCGATGTCCATATGTGCTTTTTTTTCCCATTGAGACTGTGTATACGAAATCTAGCACTCCACCAAGTCATACAAACTGTTTTTCGTTGATAGATGAGTACAAAGCAGTAAAAGATTTCTTACGCGTTTCAGGCTACAGCCTGAGATCATCTTGTCCTCTGGTGCCCACATATATGATGCAGGTGGGTGCGTTGCCAATCAGAACCCTACATTTGGCCGTACATTTTAGATATCTATCTGCTGAATGCTCATTCGGCCATCTCCGAGCTCTCCCGATTCGTATTTGGAATCGGGAGAGGGGAGTAGACGTGTCTCTTTCAGACATTATCTCCCCAAGAACAAAATGATTGGGGATGTTGACAGCCAAGTGCCCAATCCTTAACTCCTCTGACGTCCGCTGTGGGATAGTCGGGGATGCACGTTGGATAGTTGGTGGGCTTGGCCGACACGCATCGAATGTAATGGTGAACGTAAACAGAACGACCTGACCGAGGAGGACGACGACTCCAAGATGTATAGAGGTTCTTGATAAAAGATCTTCTGTCCTAGCGCTGAAGGGTTAATAATCTCCTTTCACAAGGAAAGGGAATAAAAGATGCCTCTCCGGCTGAGCAGTGAGGTGTGCGCCTCTGTGTGCTCAGCCCCGGCTCCAGTAATGGAGATACACTGCAGTCTTAATCAAATATCCATCAGCTCAAGTAAACATCTCGCCTCACCTCAGGCGCTGATTTATATGGAGACTCATGTACATCACACTCCATAACATTTCTGCTTTACAGGGTATTAGTCAAGCGTATGAAAAACCTGCCAGGAATCCATTGATCAAAATCTGTGCCCGAACGTGTGGGTTTCCGAAGGCCCGGTAATGAGCCCGGTGCCGCACACGCTCCTTCCTCCATCACTCATTTCCACAGCACCAATATATAACCTCCACCAGGGAAGCCGCCACCACCTCCCGGGAATGTGATATACATTTATGTACAGAGACTACCACTCTCTAATGTAGTCTGTGTTTCAGTTCCTTAACCTTTGTACGATCTCTGCTTGCTGTCCGTGAATTGGAACATTCTTGAAAATATGTCCTGCTCGCACAGAGACATGTTTCAATGGAAGAAAGAGCTCTGATGAACTGTATCTGGGCCTGACCAGGACAGGTTTTCAGTTTGTGGATGTAAGCAAGAGAAGTTCACTGATGGTTAGCAGAGATCTTGAAATTTGGAGGAAATGAAAAACAATGTATATATAGAACTTTTCAGGAGCTGTGATAAAGGGGAGTAATTCCATCTCTGGGACCTAAGGCTGCAGTCTTACGCAATACAGAAAATTCTGCCAAATGAAGCTAAAATCATGCGGGTCCTAAAAGGAGTTGTCCCAACTAATGCGAGATGGGTCTAAGCCCCTACCACCCGGGAAATAGTGGAGCTTGCTGGCACGCTGCTGTTTCAGTAGCTCCCATGTATTGCATTATTGATGTAAAGAATGAGCATGAGGGAGCGTTCTTGCTTTCTGTGCTTTAGTGAAACAGCCTGATGACAGAGAAGGATGCAGCAGCATGAGGGGAGAGGAGGGAATGCGGCTGCAGCTTTTCACTGAATGATTTAATAGCACAACATTGGGGGAGAGGAGGGGATGTGGCTGCAGCTAATCTCTCAGTGATTTAATAGAACAGAATGAGGGGAGAGGAAGGGGATGTGGCTGCAGCTTTTCACTGAGTGATTTAATAGAACAGGGTGAGGGTAGAGGATGCAGTTATTGTCTCTGTAATTTATTGAAACATCATAAGGGGAGAGGGAGGGGATGCAACTGCTGCTTATTTCTGTGATGTAATAAAACGGCATGATAGGAGGGGCGCAGTTTCAGATTTTCTCTCAGTGATTTAATCTTTTTACAGTATGAGGGGAGAGGAGGGGATGCAACTGCAGTTTATCTGTTATTTGATGAAACAGCAGAAAAGGCGGAGGTGGATACAGCTGCAGCTTTTTTTATTTGTTTTAGGCCTCATGCACACGACCGTTGTGTGCATCCGCGGCCGTTGTTCCGTTTTCCGTTTTTTTTTCGCGGACCCATTGACTTTCAATGGGTCCGTGGAAAAATCGGAAAATGCACCGTTTGGCTTCCGTGTCCGTGATCCGTTTTTCCAGTCCGTGAAAAAAATATGACCTGTCCTATTTTTTTCACGGACAACGGTTCACGGACCCATTCAAGTCAATGGGTCCGTGAAAAATCACGGATGCACACAAGATAGTCATCCGCGTCCGTGATCCGTGTCCATTTTTCCTATCATTTATTAATGCAAACTTGACTTAGTTTTTTTTTTCACTTTTCATGTCCGTGGATCCTCCAAAAATCAAGGAAGACCAACGGAAGAAAAAACGGTCACAGATCACGGAACAACGGAAATCCGTTTTGCGGACCGCAAAAAAAAACCGTCGTGTGCATGAGGCCTTAGTAAAACAGCATGATAAGAGAGGAGGGGGATGCAGCTGGTGTCTGTGATTAAACGAAACAGCGTAAGGGAGAGGAGGGAGATGCTGCTGCAGCTGTTGTTTCTGAATGATGCAACATAAGGGAAGAGGAGGGGGATGGAGCTTCAAATTTTTTTTCTCACTGATTTAATGAAACCTCTTGGGGGAGGGCAGTGTGAACTGTAGGTGGAGACATCTGATTGGGTCAGAGCACACGGCTGTAAATTCGGAGGAGCACAATCCAACCTTGACTGTGTATATTGCAAATCTGCAGCTGCCTAAAGAGGGACTCGGATTTATTCCAAATGTTTTAAGGGGTTAATTGCATTCTTATATCATTTTCTGGTGTGCATTTTTTTTATATATATATTTTAATTTGTGGAAATATAATTTTTCCCGCTCGTGTATACAGAAAACTTCATTTGTACATATTTCATCTCCCCTTTAAAGGGGTTATCCGACTTAAATAAATCTATTCTAATTGCATTTATTGTAGACCAGTGAAAGATTCTTAAAATCACTTTCATCACCTATCTATCACTGTTTGGCCAGTTCAGTTCAGGGTCATGTTACACCTGACGTCAGTAAGCCAGCTCAGGCACTGACGTCTCGTTTACAAGCTTCTCTCTGTCCAGGCTGTGTAAACGAGACGTCAGAGCCTCTGGTGCCCTCCAGCTCTTCTCACTGCCTCGGCTCTGCTATGCGATCGCTCATGTGCATACCAGAGCCGAGGTGATCTCTTCTCCAGCAGCACAGGGTATGTTTGTCCATCCTGCATTCACTGGGGCTAGAGGTGGCAGTTTGTAAACGTTCCCCTCTGCATCTGGGGATCGTTATTACAGCCCTGGTCCCCCCCCCCCCCCACACTAGTACACATTCAACACCCCCTGGGAAATATAAATAAATTATTGGCCATCATTATTATCATCATCAACATCATTATTCAGCTATATAAAATCCTTATCTGCCACCAATATATGGATTTATCTAAGCAATATCCATATTGAATATATATTTGAATAATATAGATATTGCTTAGATACATATAATGCTAATGATATTTTCACACTAGCAGCAGGACGTATCCGACAGGCTGTTCACCCTGTCGGATCCGCCCTGCCGCTATTTGCCCGTGCCGCTGGACGGATCCGTTATTGCAATTCATTTCTAGACGGATCCGCACCTGGATCCGTCTACAAATGCTGTCACTTGTCACACTGATCGGCGGATCCAGCAGGCACGCAGCTCCGACGACGGAGCTGCCGTGCGGATCTGGCGTTGCAAAACAACTGAAGGACGGATCCACCCTTCCGGTCTGCGCATGCGCAGAACATGAAAAATGTGAAAAAGACTGACAGAGGGATCCGTCCATCCGCATGACAAGCGGATAGACGGATCCGTTATTACAATGCATTTCTAGACGGATCCGCACCTGGATCCGTCTACAAATGCTGTCACTTGTCACACTGATCGGCGGATCCAGCAGGCACGCAGCTCCGACGACGGAGCTGCCGTGCGGATCCGGGGTTGCAAAACAACTGAAGGACGGATCCGCCCTTCCGGTCTGCGCAGAACATGAAAACTGTGAAAAAGACTGCAAGAGGGATCCGTCCATCGACATGGCAAGCGGATAGACGGATCCGCACCTGGATCCGTCTACAAATGCTGTCAGTTGTCACACTGATTGGCGGATCCGGCGGGCAGCTCCGACAATTGAACTGCCTGCCGGATCACACTAACGCTAGTGTGAAAGTACCATAAAAAGTCGAAAATCCAGGACTTTTAGTCAAGTGGCCGCTCGCTGTGCACTGCCGTGCTGCGCCATAGCTCCACCACCGTCCCCTTTATAGTCAATGGGGACAGAGCGGCAGTCCAGCGGCACGGCAAAATAGCGGCTGGCCGGATCCGACAGGGTGAACAGCCTGTTGGATCGATCCTGCCTCTAGTGTGAAAGTAGCCTTAGGCTCCATTCACACATCCGCAAATGGGTCCGCATTTTTTCTGCAATTTTGCGGAACGGGTGCGAACCCATTCATTTTCTATGGTGACGGAATTTGGAATTAGTGCAAATACGTCCTCCTTGATATACTGTAATAACAGAAAATTTTTAGACTAGAAACAAAACCAAACATGAAAGAAATGTATGTAAAATAACATAACTTACACTGTGCAGCTGCAATGTGACAGGGAGGTCTTCTGCCCTGTGTGTGTATTTATATTTTTTTTTTTGCAAAGTGCAGAGCAGGGGGCGGGAAAGGTCAGGTTGATCACGCCCAGAAATATTCATGAGGCAGAGCTCAGGCTTTGTTGTTACACGCCCCCTCACCTTGTACTTCAGCATGTAAACACAGCAATAACAGGACCATGAAAAGGTGCAAATATGGGTTTTAACTTGATGAAATCAAGCTTAACCAAATTATATGTATATCCTGATGGATTTTAAGTGTTTTTTTATTATTTTTATTAACTCTGATAACCCCTTTAATGAAGCAAAATTAACATCTCTAATCGGATTGATTGAATAACGGCATGTAGTTGTATGGCGGTATATCAGATCCTGATCCCGGCGGTTTACAATGACATTATACCTCTGCGTCATCCCAATTAGTCACCTGCTCCGATGTATCACATGGTGAAGGATCGCGGTCGTCCTCCCGGGTCCCCACATAATGGGTAGCATGCTATTCCTAATCCGTTCCAAAAGGTATTTCTTAGCAGGATTACGGGACAGATGCATGAAAGTAGTATATGCACACGGCTGCCCGTGGATTATCACATGGATATTATCCAGCTTGCCTGCTGTAGGAGGACTGTTGTTCTGACAGGGTGCAGTCCAATGTAGACGTGGTCGAAAACCGCATCGGCATGCACATCAGCACCTTTTTCTATCTGATTTACTGACCATTCTGAAACATCTTTTTTTAGAGGTTTGTATTGTTATTCATGTCTTATTCCTCCTGGAAAAGTCTTACTGTCTCCATTTTCAGTGGGGCGTGTCCCTAAACACTCTAAAACTGCTGACAGTGTCTTTGTGTCGAGACATGCTATTGATACCGGGTTATTAAAGGGCATCTGACAGCAGATTTGTACCTAAGAAACTGGCTGACCTGTTGGCAGCTGAAGGCTGTGTTGGTCGCATTGCTGAGAAAACTGATGTTTTAATATATGCAAATGTACCTCTAGGAGCAACGGGGGCGTTACCATTACACCTAGAGGCTCTGCTCTCTCTGCTACAGCCGCGCCCTCTCCACTTTGATTGACAGGACCAGAATTGGTGATGTTTTCACTGCCTGGCCCTGTCAAACTGCGGAGGGCACAGCAGTTGCAGAGAGAGCAGAGCCTCTAGGTGTAAGGGCAATTCCCCCGTTGCTCCAAGAGGCTCATTTGCATATATTAAAACATAATTTTTCTCAGCAATGTGGGCACATATGTACATGGGACCAACACAGATGTCTTCAGCTGCCAACAGGTCAGCCAGTTTTATAGGTACAAAACTGCTGACAGATGCCCTTTAATTTATTCATACACTTTTAGGAGGAATAGCAGAGAGACAGCATAGTGCAGAGTTCTAAGAAGATATGTTCCAGTATTGTCATTTCATGGAGAAGACGTGTCAGGGGAGATGACAGGTCCTCTTTAAAGGGTAAGTCCGGAAGAATAGGGGAGATAGACACATTCTCCTACCTGCTTAGATCCTTACTCGTGTCCATCAGTGGGATTGTTGGATCAGTGAGAACGTGGACTCAAAAAGTCACAGCCAGGATTAGAAGAACATGCCTGTTCTTTTACAACAGCTCCCCACTTGTCCGCAGGTTGTGTGCAGTATTGCAGTTCATTCACTTCACCGGCGCTAAGCTGCAATGCCAGAGACGACCCGTGGACAGGGGTGGAGCAGTTTCTGGTAAAGAGTCTGTATTACCTATTAAACCCACCAGGTGCATGGATGATCCAGAAGAAAGCTCTTCCTATGGATAGGAAGTTTGTGCTCCGTCATAGTTTTTGACATTTCTCCGTCATGGCTATATTATTAACTGTTTCTCTCCTGTTGTAGGTTTTGTATGCAGAAAAGTGTCAAACTTGTTCCTGGCGTGACTCTGGACCTTATTGAGAAGTAAGTAAAGGTTTTTGATATCCCTCATTTTTGGATTTTTAGACAGTGTTAAAGGCATTGCCTGACTTTAGGACAAACGAAGAGCAGGGTCATTGATTTCAATGGGTACATCTGTTCTGTGGTGGGTGGGTGAGGGCTTCAGTGAAGGGGTTCTGATGTGGTCCTTGGATCCTGTCGACTTAAAGGGGTTTTCCAAGACTTATATATCAATGACCTATCCTATGGCTAGTTTATCAGTATCTGATTGGTGGGAGTCCGACACCGGGTACCCCCGCCGATCAGCTGTTTGAGAAGGTAGCTGCGCTCACTGTAGCACCATGGCCTTCTCACAGCTTTTCCTAGGCTAGTGATGTCCAGTTCATCTGTAACTTGGCCTAGGGCATAGCTCAGCCCCATTGAAGTGAATAGGGCTGAGCACGATACCAAGCACGGCCACTATACAATGTACGGAGCTGTGCTTCGTGAGCAAGGAGACCTCAGGAGCGCCGGTACATTCTCAAACAGCTGTTCGGCAGGGGTCCTGGGTTTTGGACCCCCACCCAATCAGATACTGATGACCTATCAAGAGAATAGGTCATCAGTATAAAGGTCTTGGAAAACCCTTTTAAGAAGTTCCAATTCCTGTTATGCTTGTCAGGCTACTTTCACACTTGCGTTCGGAGCGGATCAGTCTGGTGTCTGTAAAGACGGATCCGCTCCTATAATGCAAATGCTTGCATCCGTTCAGAACGGATCCGTTTGCATAACAGTTTTTTTTCAGATCTGATTTTTCACTTCGTGAAAACTCAGATCCGACAGTATATTCTAACACAGAGGCGTTCCCATGGTGATGGGGACGCTTCAAGTTAGAATATACTAAAAGAACTGTGTACATGACTGCCCCCCCTCCCTCCCCCCCCTGTTTTTAACTCATTGGTGGCCAGTGTGGCCGGCCCCCCTCCCTCCCCTGTATTTAACTCATTGGTGGCCAGTGCGGCCAGCCCCCCCTCCCTCCCTCCCCTATATTTAACTCAATGGTGGCCAGTGCGTCCGCCCCCCCCCCCCCTTCCCCCCTGTTTTTAACTCATTGGTGGCCAATGCGGCCGGCCCCCCCCTCCCCCCCCTAATTAAATTGACCGACCCCCCCCCCCCCCCCCCCCCATCATTGGTGGCAGCGGAGAGTTCCGATCGGAGTCCCAGTTTAATCGCTGGGACTCCAATCGGTAACCATGGCAACCAGGACGCTACTGCAATCCTGGTTGCCATGGTTACTTAGCACTTAGCAATTTTAGAAGCATTATACTTACCTGCGATGTCTGTGAGCGGCCGGGCGCTCCTCCTACTGGTAAGTGAAAGGTCTGTGCTATAAGCAATGCGCCGCACAGACCTTTCACTTACCAGTAGGAGGAGCGCCGGGCCGGTCACAGACATCGCAAGTAAGTATAATGCTTCTAAAATTGCTAAGTAACCATGGCAACCAGGACTGCAGTAGCGTCCTGTTTGCCATGGTTACCGATCGGAGTCCCAGCGATTAAACTGGGACTCCGATCGGAACTCTCCGCTGCCACCAATGATGGGGGGGTCAGTCATTTTAATTAGGGTGGGGAGGGGGGGCCGGCCGCACTGGCCACCAATGAGTTAAAAACAGGGGGGGGGGGGTCGGCCGCACTGGCCACCAATGAGTTAAAAACAGGGGGGAAGAGGGAGGGGGGGGAGTCTGCCCCCTGCTGCCTGGCAGCACCTGCCAGGCAGCAGGGGGCAGTCATGTACACAGTTCTTAGTATATTCTAACTTGAAGCGTCCCCATCACAATGGGAACGCCTCTGTGTTAGAATATACTGTCGGATCTGAGTTTCACGATCTAACTCAAATCCGATGGTATATTCTAACATAGAGGCGTTCCCATGGTGATGGGGACGCTTCAAGTTAAAATATACCATCGGATTGGAGAAAACGCCGATCTGATGGTATATTAATAGGGACTCCTGACTTTACATTGAAAGTCAACGGGGGACGGATCCGTTTGCAATTGCATCATATTGTGTCAACGTCAAACGGATCCGTCCCCATTGACTTGCATTGTAAGTCAGGACGGATCCGTTTGGCTCCGCACGGCCAGGCGGACACGAAAACGCTGCAAGCTGCGTTCAGGTGTCCGCCTGCTGAGCGGAACGGAGGCCAAACGGTGCCAAACTGATGCATTCTGAGCGGATCCGCATCTATTCAGAATGCATTGGGGCTGTACGGATTCGTTCGGGGCCGCTTGTGAGAGCCTTCAAACGGAACTCACAAGCGGAACCCCGAACGCTAGTGTGAAAGTAGCCTAAGCCTTAAGGATGACTCGATTTATAGGAAGCCCCTTTCTTGGTGCCTATCCTTAGTAAGTACACCTCTATTAGTTTTTGTTAGTTTGGTGTAGGCTCCAAACTCCTCCATATATGAAGGGCCTAGGTTCTCAACCTCTGGTACATATACCCCAAGGGCAGGATGTGTACCCTCTGTGTCTTTACTCGGTACCTGCACTGTTCTAATGCTGTTTTTTTAATGTACAACCCAATAAATGATCATAGCCTTGAGGGAGAAAAGCTACTCTATTGCATAGGCATAGTTAAACCTAAGGAGCTTACAATCTAATGTGGACGATACTGATGGAGAAGTCATATGGTTCAATCCACTTAATCCATCATGGGTTCAGCACGTACCCACCACCTTTCTCCAAAGTTGTCATACCCACTATCAACATCCGGACCTTGGCACTTCATCAGTAAGACCCTGAGATCTCCCAGTATCCGAGTGTTCAGCCCCGGCTCTGAAGTGGGCAGAGATGCTCAGGACCAGCTCACCTTGTGTTCAGAAGAGAAGCCCTCATTGGCCAAAGCCCAGGAGCAACCAGGAAAAGATAATTGGTTCTGGAAGAGTCCGTCTCAGGAGACAGTAGGTTCAGATTAATTAGAGACATCCACGAGCAGTGGGGCTGGAGGTAATTATTCATCGTCCGGGAAGGTCGGGAATCCAAAATATGCTAACTCTTCCACTGCCGCATTGGTTGATATCACATATTTCTGTGGGTCTTAAAACTACAATTTGAAAAATTTCTCTTTTTGGTTCCGACTGGCCTGAGGAATGCTGGGGTTTGTTAAATCCACGGTGGATCCTAACATTGGTGGACTTCATGATCACTTATAGTAAACTGTATTGATGTATATTGACCACATGTAACACCACATCTGACCATAAGCTTTGAGATTCTCCTTCCCAAGCAGCTGCCATTAATTTAACTCCTTGAGCTGCTCCATCGATGGACACTCGCCTCAAATCCAGAGTTGCCTATGGTCAAAAGGTCTACTAGATCACCCAACAGTTTTGATTTTTGAGGTTTTCATTGAACTACAGTGAAGACTTAGACAAATGCTGATATATGACAAGCTTTACTCGTCCCTTTAAGCAGAAGTATAAGATGTGGCGCCTCTAACCCTTAATAAATTCCCTTAATCAAAAGAAATCTTCTTAAGCCGCCACGCTGATCAGGCTCGGAGCCGCTGCCGCAATGGCTTCTGATCTTGCCGGCCGTTCTGCAGCTTCAGGCTTTGTTCTACCTCCTGATTATTTGGAGAATTTCAGAAACCCTGAACTCAGCAATGTAAATTTTTTCCAATAACCGCATTATCTGTCAATGAGGAGAGGACGCAGCGAACTGCTTGTTTGGCTCCAGTAACCTCTGCTAATATTGGTTTGTTTCTTTCCCTCGTTCTCCTAATTGCTCCTCGCTGTGGAACGAGTCTACGAGCGCTCGAGGTCCTGCTTAAGGAAACATATTAGCAGCATTTGCAGTTTTACATGTCATTACAAGTTGCTGAAAGACCTGGTAGATCAAGGCTCTCACCACCTCTCTGCCCCCGCTATATAAATGCATCTCTCCAAGAAGCGGCTATCTCCATCAGTGGATGGGGATTTTAATATGCCATTGTCCCAGGAAAAATATTATGCGTTTTTTAAACCACCACCTGGATCTGAATACTTTTTTAATGGCATGTAATTAAATATTAAGTATAGCTACTGAATTATATAACGTATCTGTATTGCGCCCCTGCTGTTTGTTCTTTTTCTTATTTCTCTGTCCACCTCGCTGACGTGGGCGCACATGCTCAGTTCCAGCCTTTAATTGCTTACTGAACTGTGATAGGGAGAGAGCTGCTGCAGAACGGACACACCCCCTGCTGCAAAAGAAAGGACACGCCCCCTGAGCTGCCAGCTTGATATCAATCTAGCAGAGCAATTGCAGCAATGAATGTGGAGATCTCTGGATCCATGTGAGGTACAGAGCTGGTTCTAGCTTTGTTAGAAGGAGATTGTCATGTACAGATGTAGCAGGGTTAGCACTCCAGCTCTTAACTCAAATTTCTTAACTCATCGCATTATCTTGAGACAAAAGCCATTGAAAAGCAATTGAAGGTGTTTGCTTAGATTAGATAACACAACTCAGAAATCTCAGAAAACAGGAGTGTTAACCAGGGCTGTGGAGTCGGAGTCGAGGAGTCGGAGTCAATTTTGGGTACCTGGAGTTGGAGTCGGCAAAAAATGAACCAACTCCGACTCCTACTAGATTTAAATTGGAATAAAAAAAAAAAAGTAAGTTTACCGGTAAATGTCCCAATTCACAAAACGTTATAATTAATTACCGTATTTTTCGCCCTATAAGACGCACCTAGGTTTTTGAGGAGGAAAATAAGAAAAAAAATATTTTGAACCAAAAGGTGTGCTTTTGGTGGGTTTCGAACTAATTGTGGTCTGTGGATGGCGCTGTTATGGGGGCATCTGTGGATGGCACTGTTATGGGGGCATCTGTGGATGGCGCTGTTATGGGGGCATCTGTGGGTGGCGCTGTTATGGGGGCATCTGTGTGTGGCGCTGTTATGGGGGCGTCTGTGGGTGGCGCTGTTATGGGGGCGTCTGTGGGTGGCGCTGTTATGGGGGCATCTGTGGGTGGCGCTGTTATGGGGGCATCTGTGGGTGGCGCTGTTATGGGGGCATCTGTGGGTGGCGCTGTTATGGGGGCATCTGTGGGTGGCGCTGTTATGGGGGCATCTGTGGGTGGCGCTGTTATGGGGGCATCTGTGGGTGGCGCTGTTATGGGGGATTCTGTGGGTGGCGCTGTTATGGGGGCATCTGTGGGTGGCACTGTTATGGGGGCATCTGTGGGTGGCGCTGTTATGGGGGATCATTGTGGGGGCATCTGTGGATGACACATATATAGTATCTTATCTTATGTGTCATCCACAGATCCCCCCCCATAACAGTGTCCCTGTGTAGTGAATGGGGGCCAGCATCTGTTTCTGTAATGGCAGCGGGGCCCGGTGCCTGCTTCATTCATAAAGTGGACGGAGCAGGCGCGTGACGTAGTGAGCTACGGTACGAGCGCCCACCCGGCCTCCTGACTGCCAAGAAGTTAGTAGTAAGTAGTACAGCGCTAGATTTAAGATGATTGGAATACTTTAACAATACCCACAAGTTAGATATGATTACTGTATACTACAGCGAGCGGGGCCCGGTGTAGTAGAATACAGTGACTGCACCGGGCCCCGCTGCCATTACAGAAACAGATGCCGGCCCCCAGCCCCTCCTCCCTCTCAGCCTATTCACCGGACGGTCGCAGCATTCGCCCCCATAAGACGCACTGCTATTTTTCCGAAAAATACGGTACTTCTCTACTGTAAGAATAAAGGCCAATGCATGCAGTGCGTCTCGTTACCGCAAAACGAACACGTTAAGTGACCGTGAAGAAGCGTGCTTTTCATATGCTTCACTATATGGCACGCAACGCACAGTTAAGGAGCGGCAATACTTATACTTTCCATTGTGTTGTGTTCCGCTGTTAAAGGGAACGCAACGCCCATGGTTAACCTCGCCTCTCACTGATAACTGATTAAGTAAATATGTTTTTTGCAGGACTAGAGACACTTGTATAAGTGACGGGAATGGATGGTCAATAGCTCAAGACTGAAGCTGTAAACCATTTGAAAAACTGCTGTCATTCAGCTAAGGCTATAAAACCTTGTAAACTCAGATTGTTCGCTTAAACTTTAAACATGACTATGGGATTCTACTAGGGAAATCATGTTTTACAATAAATGCCTTTTCCCGTCCTGGATCCCCCCACTGCCCTATCTTCAGCAGAAGATCCGCACACAAAGGAGAAGGCAGCAGCTTCCTGGCCAGTAGTTCTGTGGTAATGACATGTATGTTGCCTTTCTTTCCTTCAAGGAATGTATAAAATACATTCTCATATTAAATACAGAGGAGTCGGAGTCGGAAGTACCAAAAACTGAGGAGTCGGAGTATTTATCTACCGACTCCACAGCCCTGGTGTTAATTCTACTCCATCCGTACTATCTGATTTTATGTTAATTATGGGATAACCCATAAGGTCACCAACTCGTTGCTCCCCATCGCACTGAGAACCCTATAAACTGCTCATGAGCTCCTTGCAGATAATAGACCAACACCGCACTGTCCAATACTCTGGAAGGGCATGTGCCCCTCGACTTTTGCCTTGCTATCTTTCAGTGCCATTGTTCACCACATCTATTTTTATTTTAGTATAGATCTCAGATATATGATCGTTGAGTGTCCAACCCTTAGGGTATGTACAGATGGAGGATTTTGCTTGCACCAATACCCGGCGCGAATCCCACAGCTGCGGTTTCTGCGGTTGGTTTTCATGCCGATCCGCTCTAGGTTTAGCTCCATTTAATGGATTTAAACCGTGAGCTGGCTCCCACTTCGGCTTTGCAAGGGGTCCACGCAGTTACCGTACCGAGAATGGCCTTGTACATTCTTGGCGTGGGCTTGAAAACTGCGCAGCAAAAATCATCTGCTGCAGGGATGCAGTTTTGCCGCAGATTCCGCCCTGTTTTCAGCACCAAATCTGGGCTGAAACCCACCCTCAAATCCTCCCCCTGAACCAACCCAACCCTAAAGATCGAAGTTTGACACCTTCATACCCAGCAGTGCATCCATATATTTTACTTTGACCGATACGTTAACATGAAGGGTCAGTGGGGCTCTAACAAGAAATTTAAAAAGGTGTCATGTCCCCTTTAAGATACAGCGCATAGCATACGGTGCACTTTTTCGCGTGATGGCAGCACCCAGTTATGATAATGCCACGTTCTCCGAAAGCATCGAGATGGTGAAGGACACCTCTAGTTTACCGCATCTGTCTGGAAGGAAACCAAGCTCATAGTATGACCACAATTACATGAAAGTCACCCAGCATACCTCCACCCCCATCACGTATGCAGATTGCCAGGTGGGCCTTTGAAATCAGCGCAGCTTTCCAGATATAATGAGAGAAATATCTGCATCCGATCTCCTCCGGGCTGTGACCCACGCTGCTAGAATTCAGTCAACTAATTACGAATGAACTAATCATGCACACATTAATGGCTGTGTTCATTGCTTCCTTACTTCCATGTATTGTTTTCTGCGGATTAATAGAAACCAGTGTAACGTATGAATAATGAGAGGATAATAAAGGGGCGAGGATTTACTTTCTGCTCCGACCTCTAAATCAGCAGCGAATCTTGTCCGAAAAGGAGTTAAGTTCTTGATGCCCAAAAGAGTCACTTGCTGTGCTTTCACACAATTTTATTTCATTTGATCAAGAATGATGTAACTAGAAAATGTTTAACGCACTTAGTTAAAAAAAAAAGTTGTAAAGTCATGGCCACTAGGGGTCTCACTTCCACCTAATTTGCAGTCAGTCCATTGCCTGTTATCAGGCAAGATCTGGCCTTCCTAATAGAGAAGGCAGAGTGGAAGTGGGGGCATGTCAGAGCTAGCTCAGATCGTGAGCCTGATAAAAGAACTGCTCCTGCACTGCTTGTGAATTCACAGGAGTCTCCTGTCTGTCTGCAAGTGTGATTTCCTCCTCCTTATCTGTTCTCTGAGCGTCGGAGCTGAAAACAAACATAGTAGGAAGTAAGGGGAAAGTACGTCACAGCAGTACAGTGCTGACAGATTTCACAGAAAGGATATGACCCCTGCTTCTGAGTGAAATGCATCTAGCTGTGCAGCTGAAATGGAATAACATGGCTGAAGAAGACATTTGGGAAGCCCAAAAAATATATTTTCCTTCTATGATTGTACATAGATACACCAACATTATGCAAAAAAAAATTTGAAAACTCAAGTACGCAAAGTAAATTTTAATTAATGGGCTTTATGAACTCTCTTTCTCTCTGATTTTCACTCCCATGATGCTTCAGGATAGAAGATTTTATACTCTTTCTACTGGGAGGAGCTTGCTTCTGTGCTCTGTCAGCCTCTGCTGGGTATTGCACTTTATTGCAGCTGGCAAGTATATGCGAAGTGGCAGTTGTTTTCTGACAACAGGAAGGCAATCTGTTGAAATTTGTCATATACTTATTTACCTGTGAATTCCCACCACAAATTTTTTTTAAATCTAATTAGGTCAGAAATTCTTCGCAGATTATTATTTATTTGAAACATATTCTAAGGGTTGGGGCTTAGTTTTCCATATCCCCTGCATAGAAATAAAGGATACAATTTCAACTACCTGCACCCACCACAAGAGGGAGCTTACTGCATACTGTCTGTACATTAAAATCTATTTAAAAACCCTTATGCAGTATGCTCCCTCTAGTGGTGACAGCCAGTAGTCAGAATTGTATTAACGCTCTTTCAGTTTGGAGCTCTGTTTTACAAAAAATAGAGCTTTGCCTGATATAAAGATATATGAAGAAAATACTGAACTTAAAAAGACGTGATTCGCCTTTAAGCCTCTTTCAGGTCTAGCAGAAAACAAGCCGGTTTGCTGTAAAGTATTGCAGAGCTCTGAATGCCAGTGTTTCAGCAATGGTTGAAATGCCATGACCTTCCGATAAGATGTTTATAGCTTGAGGCCCCGCCATAGCAAAATTGTACCCCGAGGATATTGATGTTGGGCTGGCACGGAGGCTACACTAGTATTGGGCTAGTAATTATGACTCCTTGGTCTGGTTGGGTGTGAGATTAGATAAGAAGCTACCTACTGTCACTGGACTTGGGGGCTCACATTGTAGGGGGTTGGTATGAGCGAGTGCCGTCGTCCTCTCGCAGCTTTATAGTGCAAGGACTATGATCTCCTGACTCTGCAGTCTCGAAGCACCGCTGTGCATACATATCATAGTGATTTACACTGCAGGAGAGACTCTGCACGCTGTGTATGTATTCTTATATGTAAAGTTTGTATGCATCTTTATATCTATAATGTATAGATATTTATATAGTGTGTGTGTGTGTGTGTATATATATATATAAATATAAAAAATTAATTGTTGGGAACTAAGACCCGGCACCCACCAATCTCATCTCATCAATCTAATAATCTAATTGACTGATATCTACCATTCATGGGCACCCTCTCCTAAATTGGCCCTTAAAAGGGTTTGCCCCAGGAAAAATTTTCTAGAGTTGTAATACCGGTCACAGCCTGTAGGTAAGAGTGGTGCTCTTTCTAGGGAGGATAAAACAGGTTTTTCTTTACTAATTCTAGGTCACCTCTCCTGACATGTCTGTCTTAGCAACTACTTGCATAACAACTCTGGAGAATCTATTCTTATGACTTTGTTTTTTGCCATTCCCCTATTCTTTTTTTCGAAGTTTATGAATTTATTGCCAGCAGTCTCCCCTTTGGGTGTTACCATTTGGAAAGGGGGGGGGGGTGGTATCCCTGCACTGTCTGATATGATCCAATAAGTGCTGCCAGTGCCAGACTGTGCAGGGAAACACCCCCCCACACCCCCCCCCCCCCCCCCCCCAAGGTGGTAACACCCCTCTGGAACTGCAGTCTGCTTGCAATTCATTCATAACTTCTAGCAGGAATAATAAAGGAATGGCACAACATAGTCATAACAGATGCTCCAGAATTATCACATGAGGAATACAAGTAGTTACTAAAACAGACATGTCAGGAGAGGCGACAGCTCCTCTTTAAAGGGATTCTGTAATTAAGGCACTAGATACCATAAGAACTCTCTCCTAATTGTACACCGTCAGCGGGTGACTATATACGTGGTACCTTGCATACTAATGTGCCCTTGACCCTGCTTTCAGGAGGAGCACCAATTGGCTTGATTTTTGTTACATACTGTAAATTAAACGGAGTGTCCAGGGTTAGAGAAACCTGGCTGTAAAGCTGCAGTACCACACACAACCTGCACATAGGTGTGGCACTGTTTTTAGAGAGCAGCCATGTTTTTCTGATCATGGACAACCCTATCACCTGCAGACTGCAGGACTAATGTGGACGGGAGCATGAACTGGCCATGCAGGGTCAAGTATTCCTGTGAATGCGCTAATGCCTCTCTCCATGTTACTTATGGGAGTAGTAGTACTAGCAGCAATATATAATTGGCGAGGGCAGGGTCTTCCTTATGTGTCCTTGAGACATCGAGACGAGGACACACCGGGCACAGCACCTTATATATTTTTATTATATGAGGCGAGGACACACCGGGCACAGCACTATATATATATATATATATATGCTTTTGCCCAGGAAACATCAGTGGAGGAAAAGGTTGGGGGAAGGGGGGGCACATAGGTATCGCTGCATGTGGGTTGTGGCCTCTCTGACGTCACAGGTGTGTCCTTCAGCACGAGCCTCCAATTATGATCCATAAAATATCTTTATTGAGAACAAAAGGGCACAATCAATACACAGGAGCAACTAAATCATCATTACATTACTGTGGTGGATTTCTTCTGAAAACAGCGCCACACCAGCTTACAGGTTGCATGTGGTATGGCAGCTCTGACCCATTTTCTAAAGTGGAATTGAGCTGCCGTACCAGACAACCCGTGGATAGGTCTGGCGCTCTTTCTGGACATGTTTTTGTAACCCTTAAAAGGGTTGTTCCACGAAAAAAAATATTCTACAGCTTTGAAACCAGCCCCGGGATCTGAATGCTTTTGTAATTGCATGTAATTAAACATGTATTATTGCCACTGGGTTGTTCAATGAAATCTATCTGTATAGCGCCACCTGCTTTTTGCTCTTTTTCTAATTTCTCTGTCCTGAGCATGTTCAGTTCCATCCTTCAACTGCAGCAGAAAGGACACACCCCTGACTAAGGACACACCCCTGACTAAGGACACACCCCTGAGCTGCAGGCCTGAAATAAATCTATCAGAGGAGATCTCTGGAGCCATGTGAGGTACAGGGCAGGTTCTTAGAGATTGTCATGTTCTATATCATCTCACCTCTAATTTCTTATATTATTCATGGGATAAACCCTTTCATCTTCTTCAGTGGGATTGAAGTGCAAGGATCCAGGGGTAATTCCTAGCGCTGTGGCATTGCCTCTCTTTGCCCCGATCCCCACAATTTTCCGTTCTGTGGTCGCGCTCCCATCCTCGTCGTTCCGCTGGTCCTCGTTCTCGAGTTAATTAACTTCTCCAGAAGCATAATGACTTATATTCGGAGAGGATTCTAAATATTTATGACCTGAAATGAGATCATTATATTATATTTAGTCCTGTTATCGGCGTCACGGATAAGACACCCTGCACCTCGCTCCAGTCATGTCCACGTTTCACGTCACCCTCCTTTACACGTTTGTGGCCTATGTTTTTCTTGTGGCACTGCTTGGTTGTCTATGATTGGGAAAGTCGGGTCATGCGCTTTCGGCGTTTTACACAGACAGCACATGTACCCATTGATCTTAACGTGTCTCTTCACACATCAGTGGTTTTCAGTCAGTGGAAAAATCACGGAGACAGGCGCTACTTTGTTCCGTGATGCAGAGAAGAAGCGCCCGTTAAAATCTATGGGTCTGTGAAAAACCACTGATACAACCGGATGGCATCCACGTCCTGTCCGTGTTTCACAGACCGTTGGTAAGAGATGCTCTGGAAACTAATTTTCAGCTGAGCAGAGTCCGTGATAAAAACGGACCACTGACCAAACACAGATCCTTCACGGATGGAAGCATGGAAGGATTTTCCGCAGACGTAAATCGGACACGGAAATGTGAACGAGGCCACAACAGTTCATTCATATCCATAGTAATGGCTCTGCCAGTCTCTATCTTCTAAGATGTCTCTTGTGAGATTTCTCATTGAATCCTTTGTCGAAAGTGCACTCTCTGCGTGTCGGGATCATTCTCTTTTGCTCAGATGAGATTTCTCTGTTTCTCTCTGTTCTTCGTCCTTTTTTTTTTTTTTTGCTGGCAAGGTTTCTTTCAGAATTGCTTTGTTGCTGTGTTCGCCTCCATCGTGATTATCTGTAACGTAGCCAAGACGGATCCGTCATGAACACCATTGATAGTCAGTGGAGGACGGATCCGTTTTCTATTGTGCCAGATTGTGTCAGAGAAAATGGATCCGTCCTGGCACACAATGTAAGTCAATGGGGACGGATCCATTTTCTCTGACACAATCTGGCTCAGTTTCGTCAAGTAGACAGCAAAATGCAGCAGGCAGCGTTTTGGTGTCCGCCTCCAGAGCGGAACGGAGGCTGAACGGAGGCAAACTGAGCGGATCCTTTTACATTCAGAATGCATTAGGGCAAAACTAATCTGTTTTGGACCGCTTGTGAGATCCCTGAACGGATCTCGCAAACGGAAACCAAAACGCCAGTGTGAGAGTAGCCTTTTTTTTATTTATTTTTTTAGCTCAGTTGTTTGTTTTTTTTTCCTGCTCTCTTGTTTACTCTTTCTGTCAATGTTGCTGTCTTGTGTCTTGTTCTCCCTCAGTCAAGCTTACTTTCTCTTGATTAAACTCTCATTCAAGGCTGCTGACTTTTTTTTTTGTTCTGTCGCAACTGCTTTCTCTCTCATTTGCTATTTCTCATCCGCCCTCTCTCTCGTCTGTTCGCCCTCTCTCTCTCGTCTGTTCGCCCCCTCTCTCTCGTCTGTTCGCCCCCTCTCTCTCGTCTGTTCGCCCCCTCTCTCTCGTCTGTTCGCCCTCTCTCTCGTCTGTTCACCCTCTCTCTCTCTCGTCTGTTCGCCCTCTCTCTCTCTCGTCTGTTCGCCCTCTCTCTCTCTCGTCTGTTAGCCCCCTCTCTCTCTCTCTCGTCTGTTCGCCCTCTCTCTCGTCTGTGCACCCTCTCTCTCTCTCGTCTGTGCACCCTCTCTCTGTCTCGTCTGTTCGCCCTCTCTCTCTCGTCTGTTCTCTCTCTCTCTAGTCTGTTCGCGCTCTCTCTCTCGTCTGTTCGCTCTCTCTCTCGTCTGTTCGCCCTCTCTCTCGTCTGTTCGCCCTCTCTCTCTCTCGTCTGTTCGCCCTCTCTCTCGTCTGTTCGCCCTCTCTCTCTCGTCTGTTCGCCCTCTCTCTCTCTCGTCTGTTCGCCCTCTCTCTCTCTCGTCTGTTCGCCCTCTCTCTCTCTCGTCTGTTCGCCCTCTCTCTCTCTCGTCTGTTCGCCCTCTCTCTCTCTCGTCTGTTCGCCCTCTCTCTCTCGTCTGATCGCCCTCTCTCTCTTCTGTTCGCCCTCTCTCTCTCGTCTGTTCGCCCTCTCTCTCTCGTCTGTTCGCCCTCTCTCTCTAGTCTGTTCGCCCTCTCTCTCTCGTCTGTTCGCCCTCTCTCTCTCGTCTGTTCGCCCTCTCTCTCTCGTCTGTTCGCCCTCTCTCTCTCGTCTGTTCGCCCTCTCTCTCTCGTCTGTTCGCCCTCTCTCTCTCGTCTGTTCGCCCTCTCTCTCTCTCGTCTGTTCGCCCTCTCTCTCGTCTGTTCGCCCTCTCTCTCGTCTGTTCGCCCTCTCTCTCTCTCGTCTGTTCGCCCTCTCTCTCTCTTTCTCTCTCGTCTGTTCGCCCTTTCTCTCTCGTCTGTTCGCCCTTTCTATCTCGTCTGTTCGCCCTCTCTCTCTCTCGTCTGTTCGCCCTCTCTCTCTCTTTCTCTCTCGTCTGTTCGCCCTTTCTCTCTCGTCTGTTCGCCCTTTCTATCTCGTCTGTTCGCCCTTTCTATCTCGTCTGTTCGCCCTTTCTATCTCGTCTGTTCGCCCTTTCTCTCTCGTCTGTTCGCCCTTTCTCTCTCGTCTGTTCGCCCTTTCTCTCTCGTCTGTTCGCCCTTTCTCTCTCGTCTGTTCGCCCTTTCTATCTCGTCTGTTCGCCCTCTCTCTCTCGTCTGTTCGCCCTCTCTCTTTCTCTCTCGTCTGTTCGCCCTCTCTCTCTTTCGTCTGTTCGCCATTTCTCTCATCTGTTCGCCCTCTCTCTTTCTCTCTCTCTCTCTCTCTCTCTCTCGCTCGTCTGTTTGCCCTCTCTCTCTCGCTCGTCTGTTCGCCCTCTCTCGCTCGTCTGTTCGCCCTCTCTCTCTCGCTCGTCTGTTTGCCCTCTCTCTCTCTCTCGCTCGTCTGTTTGCCCTCTCTCTCTCTCTCGTCTGTTTGCCCTCTCTCTCTCTCGCTCGTCTGTTTGCCCTCTCTCTCTCTCTCTCGCTCGTCTGTTTGCCCTCTCTCTCTCTCTCTCGCTCGTCTGTTTGCCCTCTCTCTCTCTCTCTCGCTCGTCTGTTTGCCCTCTCTCTCTCTCGCTCGTCTGTTTGCCCTCTCTCTCTCTCTCTCGCTCGTCTGTTTGCCCTCTCTCTCTCTCGCTCGTCTGTTTTCCCTCTCTCTCTCTCGCTCGTCTGTTTGCCCTCTCTCTCTCTCTCTCGCTCGTCTGTTTGCCCTCTCTCTCTCTCTCTCGCTCGTCTGTTCGCCCCCTCTCTCTCTCTCTCTCGTCTGTTCGCCCTCTCTCTCTTTCGTCTGTTCGCCATTTCTCTCTCTCATCTGTTCGCCCTCACTCTTTCTCTCTCTCTCTCTCTCTCTCTCGCTCGTCTGTTTGCCCTCTCTCTCTCTCTCGCTCGTCTGTTTGCCCTCTCTCTCTCTCGCTCGTCTGTTTGCCCTCTCTCTCTCTCTCTCGCTCGTCTGTTTGCCCTCTCTCTCTCTCTCGCTCGTCTGTTTGCCCTCTCTCTCTCTCTCTCTCGCTCGTCTGTTTGCCCTCTCTCTCTCTCGCTCGTCTGTTTGCCCTCTCTCTCTCTCTCTCGCTCGTCTGTTCGCCCCCTCTCTCTCTCTCTCTCGTCTGTTCGCCCTCTCTCTTTCTCTCTCGTCTGTTCGCCCTCTCTCTTTCGTCTGTTCGCCATTTCTCTCTCTCATCTGTTCGCCCTCTCTCTTTCTCTCTCTCTCTCTCTCTCGCTCGTCTGTTTGCCCTCTCTCTCTCGCTCGTCTGTTCGCCCTCTCTCTCTCTCTCTCTCGCTCGTCTGTTCGCCCTCTCTCTCTCGCTCGTCTGTTCGCCCTCTCTCTCTCGCTCGTCTGTTCGCCCTCTCTCTCTCGCTCGTCTGTTTGCCCTCTCTCTCTCGCTCGTCTGTTTGCCCTCTCTCTCTCTCTCTCTCGTCTGTTTGCCCTCTCTCTCTCTCTCTCGCTCGTCTGTTTGCCCTCTCTCTCTCTCGCTCGTCTGTTTGCCCTCTCTCTCTCTCTCTCGCTCGTCTGTTTGCCCTCTCTCTCTCTCTCGCTCGTCTGTTTGCCCTCTCTCTCTCTCTCGTCTGTTTGCCCTCTCTCTCTCTCTCTCTCTCTCTCGCTCGTCTGTTTGCCCTCTCTCTCTCTCTCTCGCTCGTCTGTTTGCTCTCTCTCTCTCTCTCTCGCTCGTCTGTTCGCCCCCTCTCTCTCTCTCTCTCTCTCTCGTCTGTTCGCCCTCTCTCTCGTCTGTTCGCCCTCTCGCTCTCTCTCTCGTCTGTTCGCCCTCTCTCTCTCGTCTGCCCGCCCACCCTCTCTCGCAACCGCTTGCCCTCTCGCTCTGTCTCTTTCGACAGTTTGCTCTTTCTCAACCGCTTGCTCTCTCTCGTGCAGTTTTTCTTTATCAGTTGAGTTTGCTCTTTCTTGTTTGCTCTTTGTCACGTTCCGTCAAGGTTGCACTCTTATTTGCACTTGCTATTCTTACTCTCTTTTTTTTTGCTCTCTCAGTCCAGGTTACTTTCTCTCTCGTTTGCAGCCTCTGACTCTCTCTGGTTGACCTTTTATATAGGCATCCAGTCTCTCTCTCTCTCTCGTTTGCTCCCTCTGTCTTCTGCTCTCTCTCTGTGGAGGTCTCTTGTTTGCTGGTCTTGTTCTCTCTGTCACTGTTACACCCTTTTGTTTATCCCCTCATTCGAGGTTGCTCTCTTTTTTTGCTGTTTCTTTCTTTCTGATTCTCTCTGTTTGGCCTTTATATCTGCGTCCGTTCTCTCTCACACAGACCGCAGTGTTTATGGCCTCCTCTCTTCACATCGTGCATGTCTCTTTCTCTCTGTACCCTGCCAGGTGCCTGTTGAAGATTAGCGGGCTCCTGTACAAGCCGCGTCCTGATTGTCGGATGCTTTGTTCCGACACACAATCCTCCGCTCTCTTCTATGAGATTTTCTGCCCTGACATTTGCTGAGCGTCACCCTCATATTTATTTGGGTTATCTCCCCAGCGCAGCCTGCGCCGCTGCACGTCTCATGTCAGCAACTGCATTATTCCACCTGTCGATCTCGGAACGCGCCGTTGTTAATGATTGCACAAGACCAACAAGCGGCGGAGAGACTCACAAGACACAGACGGCGGACGTCACTCCAGATCTGCCTGCCAGAAGGATGACATTAGAGGGAACATCTGTATCTTTCTTAATCTCAGTCCTAAATCCTTTTCCGCTGCTCTTTAATTTTTAACCTCTCTGCAGTTACAGCTTGTCAGGGGTTAATCTCCAGGCGCCACATTGCTAAGAGTTAATGCATCTCCAAGTCCAATAGTTCAGCGTGTTCCCGTTACCACGCTGATGGTTCATAAATCTTTGCACTGGGTAGAGCGCACGGTGGATCCACTTCCCTGCAACCTGCAGGCTAAATCGCACACCGGTCTGGAAAATCGCCACCCACCTTCTTAAATATCCATAGTTTCCTCCAGCACGTGCCTCAGAGCACCACTCCATCTGCATCCTGGTGCCGGGGCGCCCGGGGATTCATAATTCTCCATTTCAGATGACTTTTAAAGTGCGCAGGTTATCTTTCAATTAAGTGGCAAAAGCAACACGGAAATTGCCCGTAGTCGACTCTTAACCTCTTCAGGCGGCTGTCTGGCCCCCCGCGCGTACAAGCTCGTGATTGTGTAAGCGCGCTGGTAGGTACATAGTAATAGGCTCCGCACTCCAGGGTTTTATTACTCTGCAATTAGGGACAATGGGGTTAACAGCGCCGGGCATTGGAGTCTGCCATGCGGCAAGTGCCGGGAAGATGGGATGATCGGCCGCAGAATATGATGGGGGGGGGCAGGCAGAGAACTCTCTAGATGGTCAGACCCTCTCCGTTTCCAGGGAATCAGGCAGTCACTTATTACTACAGCAGTCAAAAGGCTAACGCGACTAGGTGACTCGGTGTGTCGGTAGAGCATGGGCCATTAGAGCAATCAGCCGGGGAGAAGCTGGCGGGTAAGGACAGTGCCATAGTCTGCCAGTTATTATTATGGCGCATACATATGTACAGGAGGTGGCATAGACATAGGGGGTGCATAGGTAGCATTGATATCTGAGCCCTGGTATCCGAGGAGGCTCTTCTGCCATACCGGTAGTATAAATGGCACATGCTGGGCAGGGGGTACTCTATTCCAGATCTAGCATTGAGGCCCAGGAGCCTCAGTTTACACCATTTACATTGCTTTGCCAATATCCGCGACCTCCCACAATTCACTACCAAGAAGAGCTCTCCTCCCCATTCCCAATAGGAATAGAATGCCAGGACTGCAGTTAATTTTGACGTACGTGCTGGTTAGCAGTGGAGAATGAGAAAAGGAACCACTGTCGTCATCCAGGAGGTAACGGGACGTCATCACGCAAGATTGACTTGTAATTCCAGGCACTTTGTATTGGAAGGGGTATACCGGATGAGGATAGTAGTTCACAAGGCAGGGAAACCGTATGCTAGATAAGTGAGGGACATGAACATGTGGAGTCACTGTGGGTAGAGATACATGGAGCTAAAAACAACAATATATTACTAATAGGAGTTTACTATAAACCACCTAATATACCAGAGTTCACAGAAAATCTACTACTAAACGAGATAGACGAGGCAACAAATCATAATGAGGTGGTTATTATGGGGGACTTCAACTACCCAGATATAGACTGGGAAACTGAAACTTGTATATCTCATAAAGGAAACAGGTTCTTGGCAATAACCAAAGACAATTACCTCTCCCAACTGGTTCAGGACCCGACTAGAGGGACGGCCATACTGGACTTAGTATTAACCAATAGACCTGACAGAACAACAGACGTGCAGGTTGGGGGACACCTGGGAAATTGTAACCATGAAGTAATAACCTTCCAATTGTCATTCAAAAGAGCGTTTCTACAGGGAGGAACAAAAATACCAAACTTCAAAAAAGCTAAATTTAGACAACTAAGAGAGGCCATAGGCCTAACTAACTGGGACAAAGTCCTCAAAAATAAAAATACAGCCACAAAATGGGATATCTTTAAAAACATCCTAAAATGTCATTGTGAGAGGTACATACCGTATGGGAATAAAAGGTTAAGGAACAAAAAGAAACCAATGTGGATAAACAGAACTGTAAAGAAAGCAATAAATGACAAAAAGAAAGCATATAAAACACTAAAAAACTAATAAAAGCGGCCAAACTAGAGACCGAGAGATTAATTGCCAAAGAGAGTAAAACTAACCCTAAAATGTTCAATTATATAAATGTTAAAAAGTATAAATCTGAAGGTGTCAGCCCTTTAAAGAGTAATGAAGGGGGAGTCGCAGAGAGCGACGAGGAGAAAGCAAAGCTGTTAAATATTTTTTTTCTCCAATGTATTCACTGAGGCAAGTAAACTGTCAGATGACATCCAGAATGTAAAAGTAAATTCCCCATTAAAAGTGTCCTGTCTGACCCAGGAAGAAGTACAACAGCGACTTAAAAAGATTAAAATAGACAAATCGCCAGGACCGGATGGCATACACCCCCGTATCCTAAGGGAATTAAGTAATGTCATAGCCAGACCCTTATTTCTGATATTTGCGGACTCTATACTGACAGGGAATGTCCCACAGGATTGGCGCATGGCAAATGTGGTGCCAATATTCAGAAAGGGGCCAAAAACAGAGCCTGGAAACTATAGGCTGGTAAGTTTAACATCTGTTGTGGGTAAACTGTTTGAAGGTTTTCTGAGAGATGCTATCTTAGAGCATCTTAACGGAAATAAGCAAATAACGCCATATCAGCATGGCTTCGTGAGGGATCGGTCATGTCAAACTAATTTAATCAGTTTCTATGAGGAGGTAAGTTCTAGACTTGACAGCGGCGAATCAATGGATGTCGTATATCTGGACTTCTCCAAAGCATTTGACACTGTACCGCATAAAAGGTTAGTATATAAAATGAGAATGCTTGGACTGGGAGAAAACGTCTAAGTGGGTAAGTAACTGGCTGAGTGATAGAAAACAGAGGGTGGTTATTAACGGTACACACTCAGATTGGGTCACTGTCACTAGTGGAGTACCTCAGGGGTCAGTATTGGGCCCTATTCTCTTCAATATATTTATTAATGATCTTGTAGAAGGCTTGCATAGTAAAGTATCAATTTTCGCAGATGACACTAAACTGTGTAAAGTAATTTACACTGAAGAGGACAGTATAATACTACAGAGGGATCTGGATAGATTGGAGGCTTGGGCAGATAAGTGGCAGATGAGGTTTAACACTGACAAATGTAAAGTTATGCACATGGGAAGGAATAATGCAAGTCACCCGTACATACTAAATGGTAAAACACTGGGTAACACTGACATGGAAAAGGATCTAGGAATTTTAATAAACGGCAAACTAAGCTGCAAAAACCAGTGTCAGGCAGCTGCTGCCAAGGCCAATAAGATAATGGGTTGCATCAAAAGGGGCATAGATGCCCGTGATAAGAACATAGTCCTACCACTTTACAAATCATTAGTCAGACCACACATGGAGTACTGTGTACAGTTCTGGGCTCCTGTGAACAAGGCAGACATAGCAGAGCTGGAGAAGGTCCAGTGGAGGGCAACTAAAGTAATAACTGGAATGGGGCAACTACAGTACCCTGAAAGATTATCAACATTAGGGTTATTCACTTTAGAAAAAAAGACGACTGAGGGGAGATCTAATTACTATGTATAAATATATCAGGGGTCAGTACAGAGATCTCTCCCATCATCTATTTATCCCCAGGACTGTGACTGTGACGAGGGGACATCCTCTGCGTTTGGAGGAAAGAAGGTTTGTACACAAACATAGAAGAGGATTCTTTACGGTAAGAGCAGTGAGACTATGGAGCTCTCTGTCTGAGGAGGTGGTGATGGTGACTACAATAAAGGAATTCAAGAGGGGCCTGGATGTATTTCTGGAGTGTAATAATATTACAGGCTATAGCTACTAGAGAGGGGTCGTTGATCCAGGGAGTTATTCTGATGCCTGATTGGAGTCGGGAAGGAATTTTTTATTCCCCTAAAGTGGGGAAAATTGGCTTCTAGCTCACAGGGTTTCTTTTTTGCCTTCCTCCGCATCAACTTGCAGGATAATAGGCCGAACTGGATGGACAAATGTCTTTTTTCGTCCTTATGTACTATGTTACTATGTTACTATGTTACGACGTGACGCCACCTACAGGTCACTGAAATCCAAGCCTAATGATGAGATTAATGAACACATATGGCAGAGGTGCGGATTGCTCCAGAAGCATCCAGATGTTGTCGGCATTACTTAGTAAGCGCACAGAATGGAAGGTTACTGGGAGACACAGGGGATCAGAGCCGGGGCCCTTGCTGCTCGAACTGCAAGAGCCACTGAGAGCCGAAACTTACATTAGTGGACAACGTTCAGTTCATTAGTGGTGGAGTGCTGAGAAGACACCAGGGCACGATCTTGTCCGTCTTAGAAATGTCATACAAATGTAGCAGTGTTGGGTTGTAGGCGTCTCTGCTTTAGATAATACCCTGCAAGTGCAGCTGGGAGCATCACCGACATCCATGGAAATCGATAGATAACATGTAGAGCAGCAGTAAAGAGGGCATTTCATTTGCATTTCCCCCTGTTATAGCACTTAAAGGGTTTGTCCCACGAAAAATATTCTACAGTTTTCAAACCAGCACATGGATCTGAATACTTTTGTAATTGCTTGTAATTAAAAATGTATTATATCCACTGAGTTATTCAATAAAATATATCTGTACAGCGCCACCTGCTGATTCTTTTTCTTATTTCTTTGACCTGCTCACTGAGATGGCCGCACATGCTCAGTTGCATCCTTCATCTGCCTCCTGAGCTGTGATGGGGAGAGCTGAGACACGCCTCCTGAGCTGTGATAGGGAGAGCTGAGACACGCCCCCTGAGCTGTGATGAGGAGAGTTGAGACACGCCTCCTTAGCTGTGATAGGGAGAGCTGAGACACGCCCCCTGAGCTGCTGTAGAAAAGACACTCCCCTTGACCTGTCAGCTTGATATAAATCTAGCAGAGCAATGACTGGGGAATAGAATGCCATGTGAGGTACAGGGCTGGTTCTAGCTTGGTTAGAAAGAGACTGTTGTGTATTATATGATGTCTGATCTTCATTTTTTACATTAGTCATGGGATACCATCTTTAATAGATGTAGTTGATATTTGTTGTCCCCGTCCTCCTCCTCCTCCTCCTGAGGAATCTGCAAGATGTAAATGGAACATTCAAACTGCTCAACCTGCAGCCCAAAGATTGATATTGGATAACATAATCCCGACTCCACACCTTCTGACACACTCAAATGTTAGATCCAAAAATGTTGTCCTGATTGATTTCCCATTATATTTTTATAGGGATCAGAGAGCCCTGTTTCTGAAACACCCCTTCACACAGTCATAAAATCCTGGCCTGTTTGAAGCCACCACTAGGGGGAGCTCATTCAATATAGATTTACATAGCTTCTATTGAACTCAATAGGACATTCATATGCAGTGGACTCTTAAAGGGAACCTGTCACCAGTTTTATGGTGTCCTACCTAAGGGCAACATAAATAAGTGACTGATTCTCTTAGCAAAATGCTGGGTCAGCTGATAATGATGAGTCATGAATATTCATGAGCTCCTGACTCTTCCCGCCTACCTGCTGCTGATTGACAGTTATTTTCCATATGAATTAGCAGCAGGTGGGCAGGGGAGTGGCTATAGCTCTGAATTAAAAAAAACGCTGGACTCACTGACATCACGCTGGACTCAAATCGTCTCATTAGCATGCGGCATCTTTGTGTGTATATTATGAGGTAACTATCTGTCACACCAGTAAGTGAATACATCTAAGGTACTTTTTAGTAGTTAATGATTGTATATAATTAGTTAGATTATAATCAAATATCCACATGACAGGTTCCCTTTAAGCTCCCATTATGGTATATTACAGTATTACTGGTCACAGAATTTCATACCTGGAAATGGATCATCATGGATTTCATTATTTTACGTCTTCTTGCTTTACTGTATTCTAAAATCATCTGCTCTGCTGTGGGTGTTCTACTGTCTACGCCCTCATTTAGGCAGTGGCGCTTGAAATAACTAATACTCTAAAAAAGATGTTCAAAGTTGATTGTACTGCAGCTGTTTTCAAAAAATACTCTGCACTGCTGTGAGCATTCTGATCTGATATATGAGCTGCCATTCGGGGAGGACATAAGTGCGGGCACATTGTGGTCACCTTGTTGCATCGGTCTTGGTCATCTAAGCCCACGTGTCTCGGTTATCTGTCAGACACATTACTACGTGATTATTTTATTTTCCTGCTATGTCTTACGTCTCATTCTTGACTTCTACAGGATTCCTGGCCGTTTGAATGACAGGAGGACGCCCCTTGGTGAGCTGAACTGGATCTTCACAGCAATTACTGACACTATAGCATGGAACGTGCTGCCACGAGGTAAGATAGCAGCCGTCATCCTGCTGACGCATAAATGGCTGCAGCAGCCCCCTGTGTGTTCCCCCCGTTATTCCAGGGAGGCTGCATATAACACGTGGCTCGGCTCTAATGCACTCTGTGCAGTTCAAGGGCACGCAGGCTTATCCCCGCAATCCCATCACACTGTCATTCACTTCTGCTATGCTATGATCATTTACTCCATTACTGCTACCCAGCACATGTCACATACTCACTCACACACGAAAAATTGTGCTTTTAATATGATGGTGGAGGATGGGGGCAGATTCCTACGTTGTGTCTCATAAAGCCTTGCTGATTTAATCTTCTCTGAGAATTTTAGAGACCTGCAAAAATAGAATCTCTTACATAAAGAAGGTGCATGACTAATATATCAATCCACATTTATATATACATACATTACTTATCCTGTACTGATCCTGAGTTACATCCTGTATTATCCCCCAGAGCTGCACTCACTATTCTGCTGGTGCAGTCACTGTGTACATACATTACATTACTTATCCTGTACTGATCCTGAGTTACATCCTGTATTATCCCCCAGAGCTGCACTCACTATTCTGCTGGTGCAGTCACTGTGTACATACATTACTTATCCTGTACTGATCCTGAGTTACATCCTGTATTACACCCCAGAGCTGCACTCACTATTCTGCTGGTGCAGTCACTGTGTACATACATTACATTACTTATCCTGTACTGATCCTGAGTTACATCCTGTATTATACTCCAGAGCTGCACTCACTATTCTGCTGGTGGAGTCACTGTGTACATACATTACTACTCCTGTACTGATCCTGAGTTACATCCTGTATTATCCCCCAGAGCAGCACTCACTATTCTGCTGGTGGAGTCACTGTGTACATACATTACATTACTTATCCTGTACTGATCCTGAGTTACACCCTGTATTATACTCCAGAGCTGCACTCGCTATTCTGCTGGTGCAGTCACTGTGTACATACATTACTTATCCTGTACTGATCCTGAGTTACATCCTGTATTATACTCCAGAGCTGCACTCACTATTCTGCTGGTGGAGTCACTGTGCACATACATTACTTATCCTG
This sequence comes from Bufo bufo, assembly GCF_905171765.1. Taxonomy (NCBI): domain Eukaryota; kingdom Metazoa; phylum Chordata; class Amphibia; order Anura; family Bufonidae; genus Bufo; species Bufo bufo. The sequence continues at coordinate 413,782,523 of NC_053394.1, forward strand.
TACTGATCCTGAGTTACATCCTGTATTATCCTCCAGAGCTGCACTCACTATTCTGCTGGTGGAGTCACTGTGCACATACATTACTTATCCTGTACTGATCCTGAGTTACATCCTGTATTATACTCCAGAGCTGCACTCACTATTCTGCTGGTGCAGTCACTGTGTACATACATTACTTATCCTTTACTGATCCTGAGTTATATACTGTATTATACTCCAGAGCTGCACTCACTGTGCAGTTTTCTGCGCAGAGAATGTTGTTTTTTGGTTTTTTTCTGCAATGCGGATTTCAGATCCATTCTTCAGAAACGTCTGGAAGATTACATTAACCTTTTTTGACACGTATTTCGGCCCAGGAATCTCAACAAAATCCTCGGCCCTGTCAACATTTTCTTACATTTCCTACATCCGATTCACAGACATACAGATTCTGAATACTTTTACCACCTGTGAAATTAGTACAAGTTCTGTGCAGACACTGAACAAGCAGGGGGTGCTGTCTACTGCAGATACAACTAGAAATCTTTTCTTTGCACCTTCAGACTTGTTCCAGAAGTTGTTCCGCCAAGACCTCCTGGTGGCCAGCCTGTTCCGCAACTTCCTACTGGCCGAGAGGATAATGAGGTCGTATAACTGCACGCCTGTGAGCAGCCCCAGGTTGCCCCCTACGTACATGCACGCCATGTGGTAAGTCCTGGCGGGTGACGTGCACAGCAGAGCTGTACGTGCTACCTTCCGCTTCTCCTCTTGTGTCCTCGTGAGGACGCTGATGTCTCACTTTCTGGCCTGTCAGTCCTGGTAACGATTTTGGGGGCATTTCAGTGAAGAATATCATCTGGCTCCAGATTACCATCAGTTGGACGCGGCTCCATTGATTTTTGATCATTTTTTCTTAGAAGTCTTAAAAGGAGATTTACCTTTAATCTTGGCAAGAGAAACTCAATCCGCTGTCACTCACTGCCTTTCCGGAGCTCAGCGCTCTGACCTTGACTTGTTGGAGCGCGCGCAGTGACCTAAATAGCTGAGCCGATCACACGGCAGCACGCCGCTCCTGGGTCAGTCCCCGCTGCATCGCTCCGAGTGGTCACCGGAGTAATGAAATGGAGTTCATGTCACTTTAACTGCTTCCCTTCCCTGCTAGATTAGGGCAAAGCTTCTTATTTTTTGCGTGTATCATTGAGATATGTCATATGGGGATGTAGCAGAGCTGGATTGACTAAATTGAATTTTATGTAACTAGATCTACAGAATACTCGCAGCAGTGCAGAGGATTTCAGAGGGCAGGAAGAGTAAAGGTGCGGCTACACAGCAACATGTCACGCAGTGTTCGTCATTGGTGTCCCAGTGCGACACACTGCAACGTGACAGTTGCAAAAAATCCAGACATGTAGAATTTTGTGTCGCACGTTGAAAGTCGTGCGTAACTTTTCCTCCATTGACTTTAATGGAATTGCATGTGACTCTCCGGTGTTTTCGCAGCCAAATCACAGTTCTAAAATTATCGTGTTTTTGTGTCCGGCGACTTTTATGCAACTTGCAGTCGCACAGCAAGTCGCTGTGTAGCCTTATCCTAAAACGTAGCAGAGCTGAGTGTGTCAGATGCGGTAACGTGGTGTTTTTTTGGACAACCTACTGCATTATCCTGTCTCATAGGTATTGCCAGGCATAAGTGGCACCTCCCCAAAAAGTTGGATGACAAATTCAGCCCTGCTACATCTCCAGGCAGGATCAGCGTACAATCATTTGCAGTTTTTCGGCATCCAGTGATTTTTGGAAACTAAGCAGCATTTTCACATTAAGCCACATTTTGCTGTTCTGTTATTTTCTAGGAAAGCTGGGTGACAACTCTTAAGGCCATTATAACCTTTAAAGGGGTTGTCACCCAGCTTTTTCAGACTCCTGTATGTAAATGGTAAAGCAGCGATGTCCGCTGTCTCACTTAGAAGCCTGCTAGCGGGGTTGACAACCCCTTGTGCGAGTTTGTAACGGTGGCTGTGTCGGTTGTCACCCAGCTTTCCCAGTAGTATGTGTTGCAGGGAAGCAGGTGGGGGCACCATCTTAATAACAAGGTGACAACCAAATGCCTTGGGCCGGCATGACCGCCATATCACTTGCCGATTTCTCTCCGCCAGAGGAATCGGACATTATTTTTCATCTGTCCTGAGCACCAGGAACACAGAAATATATCAGACGTCAGATGACAACTCCCGGCCTATAAAAAGATCATCCTCGCCCGCCGGGTATATTGATTGATCTATAATCTTCGTGCTTATTAAATAGTACAGCTTCCAGGACGAGGAGTCATTGACCCGTTGCATCCATCTTAAAGCTCCCTCGTTTTTTTGTTTCTTAAAGGAACACTCCGATTTGAACTGATCCACCCTTTTATGTCTAGTGTAGGGTTAGACAGGGGGTCCCTGTTCAGGATCCTCATACAGGCTAGGGAGCACTTCATTTTGGAAGAGTTCTGAGTAGGGTGCCTCCATCTTGGACGTTATATTGTCCAATGAAGGGAAGCTGCAGGAATTTTGCATCGCCCCAGAGGCAGCGTCTTAACTACTTATGGGGTGCGGGTGATGACGGGGAAGAGACTGGTATGGATTTAGCATTTTACGTTATGTCACCTTTTTCATCGTGCTGATTGTTCCCCCTACAGGCAGGCGTGGGATCTCGCCGTAGACATATGTCTTTCCCAGTTACCCACCATCATTGAGGAGGGGACTGCATTCCGGGTAAGTGGGGTACAATGGCAGCGAGCAGCGTCCCCCCCCCCCTTCTTTATAGTGCCTCTGTAGTGACTCTCCGCTCATCCTCTGCCCTTACAGCACAGCCCGTTCTTTGCCGAGCAGCTGACAGCGTTTCAGGTCTGGTTGACCATGGGGGTGGAGAACAGGAACCCTCCGGAGCAGCTGCCCATCGTCCTACAGGTGAGGAACAACTCCTAGCAATTCCTTTAATCCGGCATCTATGGGAATGAATCTCTGTTAGATAAGGCTACTTTCACATTAGCGTTTTAAATTCTGCTATAGAGATCCGTTATAGGATCTCAGTAGCAGAAGAAAACTCTTCCGTTTTGTCCCCGTTCATTGTCAATGGGGTCAAAACTGAACTTAAGGAAAAGGAATGCACCGTTTGGTTGCGTCCCCATCGCGGACAGAATAACGCTGCAAGCAGCGTTTTTCTGTCCGCGATGTGGTGCGGAGCAAGACGGATTCATCATGACTCTCAATGTAAGTCAATGGGGACTGATCCGTTTTCTCGGACACAATTGACTTTCAGTGTGTGTCATGACAGATCCGTCATGACTATATAAGACATAATACAACCGGATCCGTTCATGACGAATGCATGCGGTAGTAGTATTGTAACGGAAGCATTTTCGCAGATCCATGCCGGCTCCGCAAAAAACGCTAATTGGAAAGTAGCCTAACCTGATACAAGGGGGGGTTGCCGTAGAGATCCTCAGTGGTTTCGAAATTCCAACTTGTCCTGGGGTCTAGTTCTGGATTATCAGACATGGTGGATTATTGGAATCTATTGGTTTCAGTACCAATGACATAATTATTATAAAAGGGGATTGGGATAATCCAGAACCTGTCAATGTCTATAAGACTCCGTCCTTTTCGGCTTCTGACATGGCAGGTGCCACCCTCCTGGCCTAGAGCACTCCCTTCTCTCACCGTGCACTTCTCCAGCTGCTGCAGGCTAATAAATTACGGAGCTGGGGGTGCTGCTGTACGTCTTGGTAATGAAGATGCTCTGCGCTTTCTTGGACACGGGCTCATCTGCAATTCCAGAGTCTCATGAGACTGCGCAGCAGCATCTCCTGGTCCAAGATCAGAGTCTGTGCTGCAGACCTCGGGCCCCTGAGGACCTCTCCTTCAGCTAGGTACATCATTATTCACAGGCATCTTGTAAGGAACAGCCGCATCACCTTCCACAGCACTCCTCCCACCTTTATAATCGCTGCCGCACACCACCCTCTGAGTGGGATGTAAAACTGTGTTCATCCTGTGCCCCCTGTGCTTCATGAATATAATTCCCAAACTGCTGTAATACTTACACAGCCAGAGCACTAAAACCAAAATGGAGAAGTGTAGGTATAATCCATAACCTGCAGTATTCTATGATGGACCTGCAGCTCTGCTCATCCTGTGCTTTCTGGTTCAGCTTTCCTTTTTTTTTTTTTTTTTTTTTTTTATATCCAACATCTGTTAGACCATGACAGTTCTAAATCAGGAGTGGACCTACAGAACTGCCCATCCTATGCCTCCTGGTTCATCTGGACTTTTTTTTTTATTATGTCCAACATTTTTTAGACCATGACAGGACTGGACCTACATTGTTGTTCATCCTGTGCCTCCTGGTTCATTTGCAGCACTAAAGAGGGTTTGTCCCCCAACTTTCCTAAACTTCAGAATGGCAGATGTTCCTACCGATGACGTGACATTTCCTCCCCTTCCAAATCACTGCATACATAGACATTTTGCCTTCAGGGGGCTTCAAATGCTGATGAGGTCATGGTCCTCTTCCATGTAGACACTTGTCATAAGCTATATGGACTGCTGTAATACTGCCCCCTGTGGACAACAATGTCACTGCTACAATATCGCCCTTTATGGGCAATAAAGCAGTGTCTCACTGGAATTGCTTGGACCTGTTATGTATGATAATGGTGGTTTGTCTTCTAGGTGTTACTAAGTCAGGTCCATCGTCTCAGAGCCCTGGACCTGCTGGGAAGATTCTTGGACCTGGGGCCGTGGGCGGTAAGCCTGGTGAGTGCTTTACCGCTCTGTAGTTGTATAGGTTTATACTGGAGCCATGGAGGCACTGTGTAATAATGAGCTGTATCCTATCAGGGGAGGGTGATATAAAGCACAGGAGGTCCAGATCCATTGGGTATATTATACAAGAACTGAAAATCAGACCCAGGGACTGCATTACATCGTATTACACCATTGTGGGTAATAGGGGAGAGCAGCTGCAGGGATTCATATTCCCTGCAGCAGCTCTCCCAGCATAGTCGAGAAAAAGCTATGGGGTCAGCTGTTTGGATTCTGCTGACCGCACCACAGCAGCGAACCCTATAGCGCTCCCCCATGGTGGAGATAATGCTGCCCTATAATACATAAACGTGTTTGAGGCGGCATTATACTAATATTTCCCCGTCACTGATGTGTGACGCATTGTTCTGCCTCCTACTGAATTGTTCATGACACATTCCTCTAGAATAGTGGGGAGTCCAGGAGATCTGAGTCACATAACTAAAAATACTGGTATGTCTCCCAAAATCCAAACACCCCCGCACTCCACCCGTGCTGCATTATTATAGCATATGTAAAGGGGTCTCGGGCACGGGAGATACAGCACTGGTTATCGGAGCAACAGGGATTTAAGTGATCCTATAGATCAGCAACCTCCGCCACTCCAGCTGTTCAGAAACTACAACTCCCAGAATGCTTCATTCACTTCTGTGGGAGTTATAAGAACGGCCGAGCATGTTTGCATGCTGAGCGTTGTAGTGTCACAGCAGCTGGAGCGCCCAAGGTCGCTGATCCCTGCTGCAGATGATGAACACTGCAGTCCGTCTCTGACCGACCTGAAGTGGCTGATAACAGCGAACATAAGGCGTATGAGGCAGCCCAATATCTTGCTGGGCTGTGGGGTATCCGCTGCCCTCCAGTTTATTTTAGGGTATCAGTCGCCCTAATGGCTGCACACCCCCGCCCTCCTAAACCTTATATGTTAAATAGATGTTCCTCTCATTACTAGGCAGAGAGTGATCAGCCGATCGACTTGCTGACGCTCTTCCTGTAATGCAGTCTGTGAGTTGAGCCCATTAGGAGTAAGGTGCTATTTCACCCTCTGGCTTTGGTATATTGGGGTACCTGGTGTCGGATCCAGTAGGGTACAGTAATCCGGACTCTTCTTTTCCAGGCTCTGTCGGTTGGCATCTTCCCCTATGTCCTGAAACTTCTGCAGAGCTCGGCACGCGAGCTGCGGCCGCTGCTGGTGTTCATCTGGGCTAAGATCCTGGCGGTGGACAGTGTAAGTACTGGTTTCCTGAGATTAGAGGCACAGATGGGGCACTAAGACTCCTCCGTAGGCAGCCTTGGTCTTCAGATAGAGAAGATCCAGGTGGCAGACGTGTCTGGGACGGCAGCCGCGTGCGAACACGTTTCTAACACATTGCTCTGTTTTTTCCACCCCTAGTCTTGTCAAGCAGACTTGGTGAAAGATAACGGGCACAAATATTTTCTCTCAGTTTTGGCAGACCCCTACATGCCGGTAAGACCACCATTCAATATATTTTACTAGCTACCAATTTAACGTCAGCTCGCATGGTTCTCTACATCTGTTTTTGGGACAGCTAGGTGATTCTGGATATGATCATCACTTCATCACCCAGCATTCCTAAACTAGCAAATCGGCCAGTTACTCATCCCCCGCTCGGGTATTGCTGCATCACTAGTTAGCAGTGACACTTGGTGACATCTAAGACCATTATTAGACCTCCAACAGGGGATGTCATCCAGCTTTCCCAGAGGCCCGAGCATCAAATCTGCCTATGGGAAAGCTGGGTGGCCACCCTTATGACGGCTAAATTGCCGGTCATATTGGTTGTCACCTGACGTTCTCAGAATTTCTAGCATATATAGTAGATAGTATGAAGACTTCCGGTTATATAAAGTTTTCCCCTATCCACAGGATAGGGCATAACTATTAGATTTTTGGCAGTTCTAACACTGGGACCCCCACTAAAAACAAGAACAAGGGCCCTCGAAATGAACGGAGCAGTCAGTCGGGCATGCACGCAGCTGTTCCATTCATTTCTTGGTTATCTCTGGATCTTCCACAGAAATTAATGAAGCAGCTGCGCTCATGCCCGACCGCTTCGTTCATTTTGGGGGGCTCCACGGGCCGTATGGGACCCATGTTCTCGTGATCGGTTGGGGTCCCAGCAGTAGGACCCCCACTGATGTAATAGTTATCTCCTGTCCTGTGGATAGGGGATAACTTTAAAGGGGTTGTCTAGCCATTAATATTGATGATCTATCAGCGGGGGTCCGACACATGGCACCCCTGCCGATCAGATGTGAGACGAGGAGATGGCACCCCATGCAAGCGCTGCTTCCTCGTCATTACATACGTCTCGTCTCCAGTGTGGCGTAGTAATTACAGCCACGCTCTCCATTCACTTGAATGGAGCGAGTACTTGTCAGTACACTGCACTTCTGAGACGACAGCCAGTGTAATGAAGAGGAAGCAGTGCTTACATGGAGCACCGCTTCCTCTTCAAACAGCTGATCTGTGGGGTTCTGGCTGTCGGACCCCAGCTGATCAGATATTGATGACCTATCCCGACAATAGGACAACTCCTTTAAATAATGAGAATACCCCTTTATGAAAGATTGCTCTTCATGCTCAGCTGACCACTAAGGGGCAGAATTCTGGTAAGTTTACTGCTAAAACGTATGACTGATGCTAGAACCTGTGTAGTCAGGAATGTAGGTATATACTGCAGTATGGAGTCCGCATATCGTTACTGCAGTGTATGACGCTGTATTCACAGCGAGGGTCCACCTTTGAACACTGCTGTGCAGAATGATGAAGGTGAAAAGTTGAGTAGCTTTGAAATATATTATTTATCTGGTACTGGTCCTGATTTCATGTCTGGATTATACTTCAATCACTGTTCTGCTGGTTTGTTACTGGAAACAGTCAGCAAGCTTCTTGTCAGACGCACTCCTAACATTTTGGCTGAGCTCCTATAACATAGAGGACAAATACTGGTATAAAGAATCCACTTCCTAGAATACGAATCATCACAGTAAGCACTGTGCAGACATTGAACAAGCAGGAAATGCTGTGAGATTTCAGTTTAGAAAGCTGCAGAATAGTGAGTGCAGCTCTGGAGTATAATACAGGATGTAACTCAGGATCAGTACAGAATAAGTAATATAATGTATGTACACAGTGACTCCACCAGCAGAATAGTGAGTGCAGCTCTGGAGTATAATACAGGATGTAACTCAGGATCAGTACAGGATAAGTAATGTAACGTACACAGTGACTGCACCAGCAGAATAGTGAGTGCAGCTCTGGAGTATAATACAGGATGTAACTCAGGATCAGTACAGGATAAGTAATGTATGTACACAGTGACTCCACCAGCAGAATAGTGAGTGCAGCTCTGGAGTATAATACAGGATGTAACTCAGGATCAGTACAGGATAAGTAATATAATGTAACGTACACAGTGACTGCACCAGCAGAATAGTGAGTGCAGCTCTGGAGTATAATACAGGATGTAACTCAGGATCAGTACAGGATAAGAAATGTATGTACACAGTGACTGCACCAGCAGAATAGTGAGTGCAGCTCTGGAGTATAATACAGGATGTAACTCAGGATCAGTACAGGATAAGTAATGTATGTACACAGTGACTCCACCAGCAGAATAGTAAGTGCAGCTCTGGGGTATAACTAAAGATATGCAGTGTGATGTATTTACAGAGACTTTTTGCAGATGTCCTCTTATATTCTTTTATTTTTGCTGACAGGCTGAGCACCGCACAATGACCGCATTCATTCTGGCTGTGATAGTGAATAACTACACCACCGGGCAGGTAATTTCTTGCATTACGTTCTGGATTGAGGAGATGCTCAGTCACACATGGTTTCAGCCTTCCTTTATTGTAGCATAGGTCATTCATCCCAACACAGGGCTGGTTAACATTTCAGTAGTCGGGAGGTGAGCAGCTTCCAGACATCTGTATCGCTACCAGGCAGAAAGCATCCTTTATGTTCTTGAGTCTTCACTTTTTTAAGATCTCGTCTTGCTGTCAGTAAATAGCAGCATTCCTATATATGTTCAGAGGCTGAAATAAAAACCAAATACTTTTCACATCTTAGGGCCCTTTTGCATATACCACAGCAGAAACCAGCGCAGTTTGGATGCCGATGACCCGCTCACGGCCTAGCTCCTTTGAATGAAGCTAAATCCCGAGCGCACACCCACCATCGCTCTAAACAGCTGCTGTCCACACGCTGCGCCCAGAAGCGATATGCCCACAAACCGCAGCGCTACCTCCCATCACAGACTGAAACTTTGAATAGACAGGGTTGTAGCAAAGTCCCATTAATAGGTCTGGATTTAAACGAAAATGTCCTCAGTCACTGACAGCAAGCAGAGATCGTGGAAACTGTGCAGGGTTAATGTTACCAAACTTCATGCAGTGATGAAGCTTTTATTATTGGATTATTTAAAGGGTAATTCCCAGCTGGTCCAGTTTTTTTAAGGATATCTCATAGCGGTGGGCCACATTGGGGCCCTGTTCTAGGATTGGGACACAGAGGGTGGGACCTGCCTCTATCGCACATTTATGCCATATGCGATCAGTATGCTGTAAATGCCCAGATGGGAATATCCCTTTAATTTGTATAGTGAAGTGATAGCACCCAGCATAAATGTACCATAGTGCCTTATACCGTGACGTATCTTGAAACCCTAGTGCCAGGGACCCGTCATAGGTGCTGATGTAACTTATATAGACATCTGTCTCTTATCAAGAGATTTTACTAACAGGTACAGTATGTGGAGCTCTTAAAGGGCGTGTTCTCTTTAAGGGGCTGCTTTAGGTCATTGCTCAAGACCCTCATATTTTAGGTGGTAACTAAAAAAATAAATAAAATAAAAAACCAATCCAACTTGTCCATGCGGTTTACAAAACACAGTCCAGTGTAATGCTTCATTTCCCCTGTGGTGGCGCTGCAGACGAACTGAACACTTTCTTTTAGGTTCCTCCACAGTTCTTCTCAGCACATGGGCCACCTGTTATCAGCTTTAAAGCAGGCAGCTCCTTTAAATGAGTAGAACGTTATTATGTTCACTGTGACTGCAGTGTAATGGGCGTTGAGGACGTGATTATGGGCCGTTGATCAGGTGACGGCGATATCGGAATTTCACATTAAAACCAAGCACCATTGTGAGGAACATCTACCAGGGTAATGAATCCGGTGGTGCAGACATCGCTTATTGATAAAAACATCATAAACGTCTCCTTAAACCTGTCATGCCTGTCCTGTAAAACCGCGCTCCTCAGTATGGCTTTATATCTCCCCTGTTACAGGAAGCCTGTCTACAAGGAAACTTGATTGCCATCTGCCTCGAACAACTTAATGACCCGCACCCGCTGCTCCGTCAGTGGGTTGCTATCTGCCTGGGCCGAATCTGGCAGAACTTTGACTCTGCGCGCTGGTGTGGCGTGAGAGATAGCGCCCATGAGAAGCTTTACAGCCTCCTGTCTGACTCTATACCTGAGGTAAGGGAGGAGCAGCACTCCATGCTGTGTGAATTGGGGCTCAGCTACACGGCAACGTATCGCGCAACAAGCTGCACGAGATGTCCGATCCGTCCTCCCACACAAAAGATAGAACATGTCCTATTCTTGTCCAGGATAGGACATTTCTATTGAAGGGGAAAAAGAAAATGGCAACATGCACATGGCGCCAGGATCCATATTTTGTGGACAGTCAGGTGCATGGGGCCTTACACGTAATTCATCCGTCAGTTGGGGGGCGGTCACTTACATACTGTTTAATACTCAGGTTCGCTGTTCTGCAGTCTTCGCTCTTGGGACCTTTGTGGGGAACTCTGCGGAGAGGACGGATCACTCCACAACAATTGATCACAATGTGGCCATGATGTTGGCACAGCTCATCAATGATGGCAGCGCAATGGTCCGCAAGGTAGGTGTCTCTTCTCATGCTGGGAAAGCGTGTTGTCCATGAGGATAAGGCTGTGTTCACACGTCTGTTGGAGGTTCAGTCATTTGACGGGAAGAATGGCTCAGCAATCCTCCCAATGTATACCTCTGTCATACACAGAAGTGCGAAGCGACCCTAACTCTGGGGATATAACCATGTCAGCGCTTCACGTGTGTCCTGCTCTCTCTCACAGGAGCTGGTTGTCGCTCTCAGTCACTTAGTTGTACAATATGAAAGCAATTTCTGCACAGTCGCTCTTCAGTTCATAGAGGAGGAGAAGAATTACCACCTACCCTCTCCTGCTGCCACGGGTGAGTGACTGATTAGTGGGGGTCCGACACTCAAGACCCCTAACCAATCGGCTGTTTGAGAAGGCATTGGCGCTCACAGTAGCACCGCGGCCTTCTCCAGCTTTTCCTAGGCCGTGTGATGTCACTTTCATCGGTCATGTGGCCTAGGTGCAGCTCATTGAAGTGAATGGGGCTGAGCTGCGATACCAAGCACAGCCGCTATACAATGTACGGAGCTGTGCTTGGTTTTCAGAGAGAAGGCCGCGGCGCTACTACAAGCACCGGTGGCTTCTCAAACAGCTGATCGACAGGGGTCCCTGGTTTGCTTATCATTGAGGTGTTCTTTCAAAGTGAGCTCACGGACACCCACCTTTAACTTCTGAAATATCCGCTGGAGTATTCTTCAGTACATTGTAAGATACTACAGATCGCTGTCCTGATGTTTTCAGAGGCAGGTAACCTGACTCCTGTGCGCGAAGCTCCCAGCACCCCTCGCTTGAGATCTGTCAGTTCCTATGGGAACATCCGGGCAGTGACGACCCCTCGAAACTTAAACAAGTCTTTACAAAACCTCAGTCTGACTGAAGAAGGTAAGATGGCCGCAAGACTGTGCCCTATGGGACTTTTTGCACCAGTTGTTTTTTTTTTTTCTGGTGGAGTCTTGGGTCTCCTGACCGCCTTCTCCATTGCATGCTTTCTTGTATAGCCGCCTACATACAGTTAATTAATAGTGAGGAATTTCTGCTTTTAGGGGGAGCACCTGTAGCTTTCTCTCCTGGGAATCTCAGCACCAGCAGCAGCGCCAGTAGCACCCTGGGGAGCCCAGACAACGAGGAGTACATTTTGTCTTTCGAGACCATTGACAAGATGAGACGAGTCAGTTCTTACTCTTCTCTCAATTCTCTAATAGGTAAGCACTTTCCCTAAGAGAATGATGGGTTCTGATGATGCCCCCCACCCCTATCTTTTGTAGTCTAGTACACAAGAAGTCCTGTGCTCTTCCTCCCACCTACGCACGTCTCTCATCCAGTTTTTTCCTATCATGGGATTCCCTTCCTACCTTTTTAATGTTCTGAGGATCTGCTCCACCTGCTCTGTCCCACATCTTCATCCTCCTGTAGCACTGTCATAGCTGCAATATCATTTTCCTCTATTACCACCTCTTTCATTAGATTGTGTTTTTCTGGGCCCCCTCCCCCATCTCGTTATAGCCTCTCATTCTTCTTACATCTCACCCCTGCTCGGCGTTTGATCCTCCTTTACTGACGTCAGCCTCCGAGTCCTCCAGGGTTGCCAATGAAAACATCTTTATGAGAGAGAAGAGTTGAGAAACCTTGTGAAATTACCAGTCATGCTGGAGAAGGGTGTACGTCAGGAGAGATGTAGCGCCGTCCTTTCCACTGCTCCCTGGGGTTAAGCGCCGAGCATTGGAGATCTCTCTAGTCCTCACTGGTGTCAAGAACTACAATTAATTATCGGTTGAGTGACAGCGGAGGGGAAAATGTTTCCCAGAAGCCTTTTGAGGAACAGGCTTGTGTTCTGATTGCAGCACGTTTAAGCCTCTGCTGCGGATCTTCGGAACTGTAAACTATATTCTCACCGATTGAGTCAAATGTATTGAACTTGGCTTCAAAAATGGTCACACGCCACTTTCCCCTCATGAGCATACCTAGCTAGTTGTGACTAAATGCTGTGGCCAGAGCGTCATGCTTCCTGTGTAGGGTCATCTCAATTTCAGGGCAGGTACTTTGCTTGAAAGTGAATGGCAGGGAAAGCAGCTGGGCACATAAAGGGTTCCTGGTATCTTTCCTTCCCGCCATGCAAACCGTATCTGTTTCGCATCATGAAAGTGTGCACAGTGACATAGACAGGTCCATAGGTTGCAGGCATAACAGCTCAGATTTGCGTTAAGATGGCCATAGATTTTAGATATCAAATGCTCATTCAACCAAAAGCCATTTCCAAATACCCCATATGCATGAATGCCACAGAAAGATTTGTACTGCTTAGCTCACATGGTAGCCAGCTGTATGACCAGGCCGAGGCCCAGCAACTATGGTGGCGCATCTTCTCTTCATTTAAGGTGGCTGTACACTTTAGATAGCTCTCCGCTTTGTCCAGTTAGATCTCTTTACTGAAATTCAGCCAAGCACCAGAGTATAATGGAAGCCAATGGGTGACAAATAGGCACCCATGGGTGTTTGTTTTATAAAAAAAAAGTAAAAAATTGATGGTAACCCTATCTAAATGGTATGAAATTATCATGTTTTACATTACTATTATATACAATAGGCAACCACACAAAGGCTATATGCCAAAAGCCAGGTATGTGCCCAAGCTATCCATGAGACAGATAACAGTCAGCGCACCTTACAATGGCAGCCTTGTGCACTATAAGATATTGCAAACCAGCTCTCATCTGACTGAGAACTAGTTAACTTTAAAGAGGACCTTTCACTAGAATAAAAAATTCTAAACTAACTATACAGATATGTAGAGCGGTGCCCAGGGATCCCCCTGCACTTACTGTTATCCCCGGGCACCGCTCATAGTTAGGCTCCACCCAGGGGAACCTGCCGGCATCTCATTCTCCCATGCTGTAGCGCTGGTCAATCACAGCGCTCAGCTCATAGCCTGAGAGGCTTTTTTTCTCTCAGGCTATGAGCTGAGCGCTGCAATTGGCCAGCGCTACAGCATGGGAGAAGGAGACCCCGGCAGGTTCCACTGGGTGGAGCCTAACTATGAAGATACCGGAGGCTATAACGGGAGAATAGAGCAGCGCCCAGGGATAATAGTAAGTGCAGGAGGATCCCTTGGTGCTGCTCTACATGTCTGTATACTTAGTTTAGATGTTTTATTCTAGTGAAAGGTTCTCTTTAAAGTTATTTTGCATCTGTTGGATGGCTTAGGTGAACCTGCACACCTAGATCAATATCATTTGGGCGACAAAAAGTTTTCTGATTGTCCTAACATAATATTCAATAACCTTTTTATACAGTTTTGTCATGTAAAAACTCATTTGCATAAACATGGGCTTATGGGAAAGACATGCAAATGAGCAGAATCTGCCTCGTTTTTCAGCTGTCATAAGACTATGAAAACCAATAGAGGGCGCTATGAACAACAGCCTCTATTGGTTTTACAGTCTTATGACAAGTCTAATATTCTTGTCAGAAGACTATGAAACCAATAGAGGGCGCTGTTCATAACTCAATAGCGCCATCTATTGGTTTCATAGTCTGACAAGCTTATTAGTGTCAGATATCATCACTGACTTACTACATAATTATTACATAATATTCGCTATATTGCTATATAATCGTTTTTTAGAATATTACGAATATTCAAAAATACTAATATAGAGCAATATAGCGAATATGATCTCAGTGAATAGTCTTGTCATAACACTATACAACTAATAGAGGGCGCTGTAATCATGAATCATGAACAGCGCCCTCTATTAGTTGTATAGTGTTATGACAAGACTATTCGCTGAGATCATATTCGCTATATTGCTCTATTAGTTTTTTTAAATATTCGTAATATTCTAAAAAACTAATATATAGCAATATAGTAAATATTATGTAATAATTATGTAGTAAGTCAGTGATAATATCTGACATTGGAAAAGCTGGGTAATAACTCAGTGTAGATCGTGAGTTATTACCCAGCTTTCCCACTGTCAGATATCCTAGTGTAGATCGCAAATATTCTGAAACCAATTGTGCCCTCTATTGGTTTCATAGTCTTCTGACAAGAATATTAGACTTGTCATAAGACTGTAAAACCAATAGAGGGTGCTGTTCATAACTCCATAGCGCCCTCTATTGGTTTTCATAGTCTTATGACAGCTGAAAAACAAGGCAGATTCTGCTTATTTGCATGTCTTTCCCATAAGTCCATGTTTATGCAAATGAGTTTTTACATGACAAAACTGTATAGAAAGGTTATTGAATATTATGTTAGGATAATCGGAAAACTTTTTGTCGCCCTGATATTGATCTAGGCGTGCAGCTTCACCTAATCCATCCAACAGATGCTAAATAACTTTAAAGGGTTTCTGTCACCCTGCAAAACTCTTTTTTTTTTTTTGGGCTAGTTAGATTGCTCATAGTGCGATATAGCAGAATATAATGGTATTACTTACTTTCATGCGGCGGATTCTATATAAAACAAACTTTTATAATATGTTAATGAGGGCTCTACCAGCAAGTAGGGCGTCTACTTGCTGGTAGCTGCTGCAGAAATCCGCCCCCTCGCCGTGTTGATTGACAGGGCCAGCCGTGATCTCCTCCTCCGGCCGGCCCTGTCAGTAATTCAAAAATCGCGCGCCTCGCGTCATTCGGCGCAGGCGCTCTGAGATGAGGAGGCTCGTATCCTCAGCACTCCCTCAGTGCGCCTGTGCCGATGACATCACCGAAAGAGAAGATGTCATCGGCGCAGGCGCTCTGAGATGAGGAGGCTCGTATCCTCAGCACTCCCTCAGTGCGCCTGCGCCGATGACGTCTTCTCTTTCGGTGATGTCATCGGCGCAGGCGCACTGAGGGAGTGCTGAGGAGACGAGCGTCCTTCTCTCAGAGCGCCTGCGCCGAATGACGCGAGGCGCGTGATTTTTGAATTACTGACAGGGCCGGCCGGAGGAGGAGATCACGGCTGGCCCTGTCAATCAACACGGCGAGGGGGCGGATTTCTGCAGCAGCTACCAGCAAGTAGACGCCCTACTTGCTGGTAGAGCCCTCATTTACATATTATAAAAGTTCGTTTTATAAAGAATCGGCCGCATGAAAGTAAGTAAGAGCATTATATTCTGCTATATCGCACTATGAGCAATCTAACTAGCCCAAAAAAAAAAAAAGAGTTTTGCAGGGTGACAGAAACCCTTTAAAGTTTACTAGTTCTCAGTCAGATGAGAGCTGGTTTGGAATATCTCATAGTGCACAAGGCTGCCATTGTAAGGTGCGCTGACTGTTATCTGTCTCATGGATAGATGGGCACATATCTGGCTTTTGGCATATAGCCTTTGTGTGGTTGTATTTTGTATGTCATACGTATTAGGAGTCTAAGATGCATCCAGCTATTTTCTTACTGCTATTGCCAAACAGTTTTGATGTAGTTTCCATTAATTTCTTACTATTTTTTTTATGAACCAGACACCCTCTTTCCTTCAGAGCAGGAGGTGCCTCGGGTTCTCCCATTGACTTCCATTATATTAACTAGTATTCAAGCACCCAAATTATTCAGCCGAGCACTAGCTATGCTCGAGCCGAGCATGTTCGCTCATCACTACTCTTTACTAGAGATGGCCTTGCCATTTGCCCGGCCCTCGTTTTGCGGCAAACTTTGCATGTTCGCGATTCGCCGACCATATGGCGATATTCGCGCCCCCCATATTCTTTTACATTGTGAAGAACTTTGACCCATGACACATCCATCAGGTGGTACAGGACAGCCAATTGAGACGTTTCAGCACATGGACACACCCCCTACCTTATAAATAAACCTGATCTGGCCGCCATTTTACATTCAGTGTGTTGCCAGTGTAGGGAGAGGTTGCTGTGTGGAGCAGGGACAGGCTGTTAGGGACACCAAACGCTAGCTCATAGGGCCACAAAAGTCCTTTTAAGCACTGGTATAGGTGTGCTATCGATATTGTGTGATACACAGAGGGGTGCGATATACCTATAATATACTTTTATAATGAGTCAAAAACACATAGATCTATATAGTGATCACCTGGAAGTCAGGGGCTAGGGGCTTACTAGGGCCATTTTTATATAGGGTAAGGTTCCGGATGGGGTCGCTCTTATCAGGGCGGGTGGTCTGTGGTTAAGCTATCAGGGCCAGAATAGCACCCCCCTGTAGGGCAATATCAGGGACAGTTCTTTGCCCACCCTGTCCTTCAACACCACATCATCATCTAGCCCAGGGATGGATGGTGTTTGCTTTCCCTCCTGGATTCATGGATGTGCACTGGAACCCCCCGGATTGTGGTAGGACATATGGTTTCTGATTTGGTGCCGCCGAGCACCTGATTTAGTGCTGCCGAGCACTTGTTATTGCTAGATCTATGCTTTTTGCTTAACTTTTAATAATTTTATTTATTTTCATTTTGAGGGATATCTTTTCCATTCACACGTCCGCAAAATGGGTCCGCATCCGTTCCGCAATTTTGCGGAACGGGTGCAGCCCAATTCATTTTCAATGGGGCTGGAATGAGCTGTCCGCAACCGCATTTGCGGATCCGCATCCGTGCTCGCGTTTCTTGCAGACAAGATTAGGCATTTTCTATTATAGTGCCGGCGATGTGCGGTCCGCAAATTGCGGAATGCACATTGCCTGTGTCCATGTTTTGCGGATCCGCAAAACACTTATGGACGTGTGAATGGACCCTCATAGTAAAATTATTAAAGGTTACGTTTTACCTTTATGTATATTCTAATGGATTGCCTTCCTTGTACAATGTTATAATATACTTTCTATGTTAGACAGTATATTATAGTGCATTTGTATTGTGCGGCAGTTGTGTGCGGTTCTGCTGCGATACTGCAGGTATATAGAGGGACGAGCGTTATTGGAACAAATCATTTCTACTGGTCTGATATACCAGTTGCCGCCCAAAAAAAACAGATTGAAGTGGGGTGTTATATACCAATATACTTTCTTTATAGTGCATTTTGGTACTGTATAGTGCATTTGCGCATGCGCGTACGCGGAAATTATATTGTCGATATTTCGCATTGAAAAAAATAATGAATGGAGATCACAAATTCGAATAATCCATCTGGTATGTCACTGTCCATGTAGTGGGACTATTTGTGCACTTCTAGTAATTATTTCTTGGCTGCAAATATGAGCTGAAGGTTTTTCAGGTTCGCCTGCCATTAAAATGAATGGGACTCGCTGCGAACTTGCGGTTCGCGAACATTTGATCGCGTTCGCGAACCGTCCCGGCAGATGTTCGTCCATCACTACTCTTTACCCTTTGTTCTCTTTTTCCTGCAGGTGTCTCCTTCAATAGTGTGTATACTCAGATATGGAGAGTTCTTCTTCACCTCGCAGCCGACCCATACCCAGATGCATCTGACCTGGCCATGAGAGTGCTGAACAGTATAGCATACAAGGTATGGTCATACCTCTCAGCCTCCAAGCATTCTTACATGTATGTCATTTAGTGAAGTGTACACGTGTGTGTGTGTGTGTGTGTGTCAACTATTTATGGCCACCTGCAGTGAACAGCCCTAAAATCGAAGGATAATGATGTCAAATGTGGTTTAGTGCTGTACATAACTAGACCTCAACATAGGGCTTCCAGAAACAATTCGATGTAGTGTCCTCTGTTCTGAAGCATGGGGCCTTTAAGGGACTTTGAAAAATGACCAACGTTCTGGAAACATTTCAGTTTATGATTAATGATCTGTGGTCATAATCTTAAGGGGTTTAGAATTGTGACAACATATTAGTGAAGAGGCGATGTCATGGGTTAATCTTCTGTAAGCACGTCTGGTGGATTTCCTAAGAATAACCTAAAATGGAGTTATGCATTTGCGGTTACTCTGTGGGGTCCCTTATAGGCAATGAATACCTATGTATTGATGGTTTTATTGTTTATTTGCTTCCTAACTGCAAAATTAGGGAATTGAAATAGTCTTCATAAAAATAAATTCTATGCTGTAGAGTCTGTGTAAGTCCTTCAGTTAGCTGGTGCTGCTGATTGTGACCTAAATCCACCAGAGCATTGCACTTGACTGTGTTGAGTCTCCCCCTTCTTTCTCTTTTTGTTAAAGATAGATAGGAAATCCCACAGGCTGTGGTGCATCAGAGTGTAGATAAGGAGGAGAGAACAGAGGAGGGAGGGTAGTGAGACGAGAACTCACAGCAGACTCTGCAGGGGGACGGAAGGCGGAAGATCACACACTCCTCCACATCAGTGTGTGTCAGCACAAGTCCAAGAAAGTCCTGAGATCCCTCAAGGGCAAATCAATCCAAAAAAGAAGCAGTACTAATACAGTCCTGATCAAAAGTTTAAGACCATTTGAAAAATGGCAAAAAATCATATTTAGCTTGGCTGGATCTTAACAAGGTTCCAAGTAGAGCTTCAACATGTAACAAGAAGAAATGGGAGTGAGACAAAACATTGTTTTAACATTCAATTTAATTAAAACAACGAATAAACTGAAACAGGCTGTTTTTCAGCTGATCAAAAGTTTAGGACCACACCTCCAAAAAAAAACGAAACCCCCCCCAAAACAGAAATCCAACTTCCAAACATGAACTCAGTAATGAGTAGCTCCGCCGTTATTGTTTCGGCATGCTTGATGCAAGCGTTTCCATGAAGTGAGTGGGAACATTTCTCCAAGTGGTGAAGACGGCCGCACGAAGGCCATCTACTGTCTGGAACTGTTGTCCATTTTTGTAAACTTCCATTGCCATCCATCCCCAAAGGTTCTCAATTGGATTTAGATCAGGGGAACATGCAGGATGGGCCAAAAGAGTGATGTTATTCTCCTGGAAGAAGTCGCTTGTCCTGCGGGCATTGTGTACTGTAGCGTTGTCCTGTTGAAAAACCCAGTCGTTACCACACAGACGAGGGCCCTCAGTCATGAGGAATGCTCTCTGCAACATCTGGACATGGCCAGCAGCCGTTTGACGCCCCTGCACTTCCTGAAGCTCCATTGTTCCACTGAAGGAAAAAGCACCCCAGACCATTATGGCGCCCCCTCCACTGTGGCGCGTAGAAAACATCTCAGGTGGGATCTGCTTGTCATGCCAGTAACGTTGGAAACCATCAGGACCATCAAGGTAAAAAAAATTCTCATCAGAGAATAAAACTTACTTCCACCTTTGAATGTCCCATGTTTGGTGCTCTCTTGCAAAGTCCAAACGAGCAGTTCTGTGGTGTTCAAGGAGACGAGGTCTTTGAAGACGTTTTTTGTTTTTGAAGCCCTTCAGTCTCAGATGCCGTCTGATGGTTATGGGGCTGCAGTCAGCACCAGTAAAGGCCTTAATTTGGGTCGAGGATCGTCCAGTGTCTTGACGCACAGCCAATTGGATCCTCCGGCTCAGTGCTGGTGAAATTCTTTTGGGTCTTCCACTTGACTTTTTTGTTCCATAACCCTCAGGATCATTTAAGAAATTCCAAATGACTGTCTTACTGCGTCCCACCTCAGCAGCGATGGCGCACTGTGAGAGACCCTGCTCATGCAGTTCAACAACCCGACCACGTTCAAAAAGGGAGAGTTTTTTTGCCTTTGCCATCACAACGTGTGACTACCTGACAGAAAATGACAATGAATCCACATCTTTGCACAGATTTGGCCTTTTAAAGGCATGTGGTCCTAAAATTTTGATCAGCTGAAAAACAGCCTGTTTCAGTTTATTCGTTATTTTCAATAATTGAATGCTCAAAAAAATGTTTTGTCTCACTCTCATTTCTTCTTGTTGCATGTTGAAGCTCTACTTGGAACCTTGTTAAGATCCAACAATGTAAAATATGATTTTTTGCCATTTTTCAAGTGGTCTTAAACTTTTGATCAGGACTGTATATGAAAGCTACAGAAGACAGCAGCATCCTGGACACACCTCACATCCAACATGTACTAGTGGACGGACACGTCCGCATGAGAAAAGTCTGAAATTAGAAGCAGATTGTAAACTTAATGTCAGGAGGTCTTAATATTTGTTAAGAATTACACTTGGGACTAACATGGGTAAAAATCTTTTTTTCTAATGTGTCGATCTTCAGGTATCTTTCAACTTATACATTCAGTGATGATGGTGTTTTGAAGGTCCAGGAGCTGAACCCTAAAACCTTCAGTGCTATTGACCTCTCAGTTTTCCATCACTGCCCCAACTGTTCTGATATGACTCCTCCGATTTTACATGAACGGTCAGAAGTGCCATTGTACACAAGCATCTACGTCAGTGTTGAGGGTGTATTTGAGAGGCCACCATGTGACGTCATGGTGATTCACAGCAGGTTCTCTTGGACGGTGTATGAATGTGAGTGCCAGTGCTGCTCTATTAAGAGCATTGTGTCATGGCTTCTAAGTCTAATGGGGTCAGTTTGGGAATCACTGATGGCTGGAGATCATGGACCTTCTTGATGATGGCGGCTGAAGCACAGCCTCTCTTATAACTAGACTGGTAGGAATAGCATAGAGGATGATGAGCCTCATGGCGGGGGATTCCCATTGTTCTGCCTTGTGTATGGTGGGTTGCAGCTCCTTCTCCGTATACTGTACGCATTGGCGCAGAGCTCCTCTCTAGAGACCATCATTGATATTCACGAGGAATATATCTCTGTCAAACAGTGGCAGTGAGAGTGAAACCTGCAGGGGATTCCTGGGCTTCCTCTGCCCACACACTCCTTTTTACTCCTCTGCAGCAGCTTCCCTGCATTAAAGGAGTTGCCCTATTTTTTAACCCTTGAAACTTCAGTATGATTCAATTCCCCTCTCCCCGTACACACACCTCTTCATTCGACTTGCTGATGATTTCGTCTCCCTCATCTTTCTTGATTAACGTCCCATTGAGGATTCCACCGCAAAGGTCTCTCGGGGGTGTATAGTACTGAAAGAGTCAATGAAAGGCCGGCTTCCTATTGACGCTCTTCATTCATTAAACCGACCTTCGCTCACGCTGTTCTCAGCGTAATAAAAGCAAGGGCCATATTCACAGCTTTGTTGTAAGCCGCTTAATGGCTCATTAGGCGCCATCCTTAGGAGACCCTAGAAAGCCATTCAGGATCTGGTTGGCTAGTTAAAAGTTCTTGCAGCATCTCACTTTACTGCAGTATTACGGTAGGAGGTTAATTATTACAGTCCCTACCTTTTAAAACAAATGTTCGGCTGTGAATGAGGGAGGACCTGTCACTGTGCTGTGTGCTGCAGATCCGTTACTTTGTCATCTCAGGATCATCTTTGGAGATTGTCTGCTGCTGTTTATGGGTGATGTCTGTCATTAATCTCCCATCACCTCATGTATTGTTCTGGAGTTATATTCCCCGGAGCACTTCTCATAGCTGAGCTGCTGCCGCAGTATCATAACGACTTCCCTTGTATTTGGCTCTCCATGTGAGGAACCACAACAGAAAAAATCGAGCAAGACAAGATATAAAAATATCACTTTGTTTATTAGTCCAAAATCTCAGTTAAAACATATATCTAAGAAACATGCTGGATATTGTTGAAGATAACCCCCCAACAATGCAGAGTACACATAGGGTGCTGTCCACCATCAATGTCATAACAGGTAACTATAGTGCAAAATTATGAAAACTCAAAAAAAAAAAAAATTATATATGCACAATAAGAAATAATGGTACGGTAAATAGGTTAAGAAACGTGCCAAATAATGTACTAATAAATGGAAAGAAACCATCTATAGTACTAAATGATGATAATAACCAATACATGGTGTATATGTATATTTATATATATATATATGGGGATCAGAAAATAAACTGATATCCACAACTACATAAATAGAAATAAAGAAAAAATTACATACACAATGGCAATAATGCCTACCCTGTGACATGATGGAGAACGCACCGCTAGACTAGCAAGTCCACCCCGCCGCGCATTTCACCTACTGGCTTTGTCAGGAGGTGTGTGTGTAATAAACAGCCAGGCATATATAGGCCTCCAAACAGGTGCAAACACATATGCACCCAATTATGCGAAGCGGCGCAGCAGCATGGGGATGTGGTCCAAAGGCTTGCGCACACACCTCCTTGTGCTTCCGGGTCACGTGACACGATCCAGAACGCACATCAGCCCCGCGCGCGCGCGCCAGCCAATGGAACGCAGCGCACCAGTGATGTGCATCTATGCATATACGTGAGAAGGTGTATATTATCAATAGAGTTGAGCGAACACCTGGATGTTCGGGTTCGAGAAGTTCGGCCGAACTTCCCGGAAATGTTCGGGATCCGAACCCGACCCGAACTTCGTCCCGAACCCGAACCCCATTGAAGTCAATGGGGACCCGAACTTTTCGGCACTAAAAAGGCTGTAAAACAGCCCAGGAAAGAGCTAGAGGGCTGCAAAAGGCAGCAACATGTAGGTAAATCCCCTGCAAACAAATGTGGATAGGGAAATTAATTAAAATAAAATATATAAAAATAAACCAATATCAATTGGAGAGAGGTCCTATAGCAGAGAATCTGGCTTCACGTCAGCAGAGAATCAGTCTTCATGCCATAGCAGAGAATTTGGCTTTGCGTCACCCACCACTGTAACAGTCCATTGTCATATATTTAGGCCCAGGCAGAGAAGAGAGGTCCCGTAACAGAGAATCTGGCTTCATGTCAGCAGAGAATCAGTCTGCATGTCATAGCAGAGAATCAGGCTTCACGTCACCCACCACTGGAACAGGCCACTGTCAGATATTTAGGCCCCGGCACCCAGACAGAGGAGAGAGGTCCCGTAACAGAGAATCTGGCTTCATGTCAGCACAGAATCAGTCTTCATGTCATAGCAGAGAATCAGGCTTCACGTCACCCACCACTGGAACAGGCCACTGTCACACATTTAGGCCCTGTCACCCAGACAGAGGAGAGAGGTCCCGTAACAGAGAATCTGGCTTCATGTCAGCACAGAATCAGTCTTCATGTCATAGCAGAGAATCAGGCTTCACGTCACCCACCACTGGAACAGGCCACTGTCACACATTTAGGCCCCGGCACCCAGACAGAGGAGAGAGGTCCCGTAACAGAGAATCTGGCTTCATGTCAGCACAGAATCAGTCTTCATGTCATAGCAGAGAATCAGGCTTCACGTCACCCACCACTGGAACAGGCCACTGTCACACATTTAGGCCCTGTTACCCAGACAGAGGAGAGAGGTCCCGTAACAGAGAATCTGGCTTCATGTCAGCACAGAATCAGTCTTCATGTCATAGCAGAGAATCAGGCTTCACGTCACCCACCACTGGAACAGGCCACTGTCACACATTTAGGCCCTGTCACCCAGACAGAGGAGAGAGGTCCCGTAACAGAGAATCTGGCTTCATGTCAGCACAGAATCAGTCTTCATGTCATAGCAGAGAATCAGGCTTCACGTCACCCACCACTGGAACAGGCCACTGTCACACATTTAGGCCCCGGCACCCAGACAGAGGAGAGGTTCATTCAACTTTGGGTTGCCCCGCAATATAATGGTAAAATGAAAATAAAAATAGGATTGAATGAGGAAGTGCCCTGGAGTATAATAATATATTGTTAAGGGGAGGTAGTTAATGTCTAATCTGCACAAGGGATGGACAGGTCCTGTGGGATCCATGCCTGGTTCATTTTTATGAACGTCAGCTTGTCCACATTGGCTGTAGACAGGCGGCTGCGTTTGTCTGTAATGACGCCCCCTGCCGTGCTGAATACACGTTCAGACAAAACGCTGGCCGCCGGGCAGGCCAGCACCTCCAAGGCATAGCTCTGGCCACGTGGACAATTTGGAGACCCAGAAGTTGAATGGGGCCGAACCATCAGTCAGTACGTGGAGGGGTGTGCACACGTACTGTTCCACCATGTTAGTGAAATGTTGCCTCCTGCTAACACGTTCCGTATCAGGTGGTGGTGCAGTTAGCTGTGGCGTGGTGACAAAACTTTTCCACATCTCTGCCATGCTAACCCTGCCCTCAGAGGAGCTGGCCGTGACACAGCTGCGTTGGCGACCTCTTGCTCCTCCTCTGCCTTCGCCTTGGGCTTCCACTGGTTCCCCTGTGACATTTGGGAATGCTCTCAGTAGCGCGTCTACCAACGTGCGCTTGTACTCGCGCATCTTCCGATCACGCTCCAGTGTAGGAAGTAAGGTGGGCACATTGTCTTTGTACCGGGGATCCAGCAGGGTGGCAACCCAGTAGTCCGCACACGTTAAAATGTGGGCAACTCTGCTGTCGTTGCGCAGGCACTGCAGCATGTAGTCGCTCATGTGTGCCAGGCTGCCCAGAGGTAAGGACAAGCTGTCCTCTGTGGGAGGCGTATCGTCATCGTCCTGTGTTTCCCCCCAGCCACGCACCAGTGATGGGCCCGAGCTGCTTTGGGTGCCACCCCGCTGTGAACATGCTTCATCCTCCTCCTCCTCCACCTCATCCTCGTCCTCCTCGTCCTCCAGTAGTGGGCCCTGTCTGGCCACATTTGTACCTGGCCTCTGGTGTTGCAAAAAACCTCCCTCTGAGTCACTTCGAAGAGACTGGCCTGAAAGTGTTAGAGATGACCCCTCTTCCTCCTGGGCCACCTCCTCTTCCATCATCGCCCTAAGTGTTTTCTCAAGGAGACATAGAAGTGGTATTGTAACGCTGATAACGGCGTCATCGCCACTGGCCATGTTGGTGGAGTACTCGAAACAGCGCAACAGGGCACACAGGTCTCGCATGGAGGCCCAGTCATTGGTGGTGAAGTGTGTCTGATCCGCAGTGCGACTGACCCGTGCGTGCTGCAGCTGAAACTCCACTATGACCTGCTGCTGCTCACACAGTCTGTCCAGCATGTGCAAGGTGGAGTTCAACCTGGTGGGCACATTGCATATAAGGGCGGTGAGCGGGAAGGCCGAAGTTACGCTGTAGCGCAGACAGGCGAGCAGCAGCAGGGTGTGAACGCCGGAAGCGCGAACAGACGGCCCGCACTTTATGCAGCAGCTCTGACATGTCGGGGTAGTTGCGAATGAACTTCTGCACCACCAAATTCAGCACATGCGCCAGGCAAGGGATGTGCGTCAAACCGGCTAGTCCCAGAGCTGCAACGAGATTTCGCCCATTATCGCACACCACCAGGCCGGGCTTGAGGCTCACCGGCAGCAACCACTCGTCGGTCTGTTGTTCTATACCCCGCCACAACTCCTGTGCGGTGTGGGGCCTGTCCCCCAAACATTTGAGTTTCAGAATGGCCTGCTGACGTTTACCCCGGGCTGTTCTGAAGTTGGTGGTGAAGGTGTGTGGCTGACTGGATGAGCAGGTGGAAGAAGAGGAGGAGGAAGCTGAGGAGGAGACAGGAGGCAAAGAATGTTGCCCTGCGATCCTTGGCGGCGGAAGGACGTGCGCCAAACAGCTCTCCGCCTGGGGCCCAGCCGCCACTACATTTACCCAGTGTGCAGTTAGGGAGATATAGCGTCCCTGGCCGTGCTTACTGGTCCACGTATCTGTGGTTAGGTGGACCTTGCCACAGATGGCGTTGCGCAGTGCACACTTGATTTTATCGGACACTTGGTTGTGCAGGGAAGGCACGGCTCTCTTGGAGAAGTAGTGGCGGCTGGGAACAACATACTGTGGGACAGCAAGCGACATGAGCTGTTTGAAGCTGTGTGTGTCCACCAGCCTAAATGACAGCATTTCATAGGCCAGTAGTTTAGAAATGCTGGCATTCAGGGCCAGGGATCGAGGGTGGCTAGGTGGGAATTTACGCTTTCTCTCAAATGTTTGTGAGATGGAGAGCTGAACGCTGCCGTGTGACATGGTTGAGATGCTTGGTGACGCAGGTGGTGGTGTTGGTGGTACATCCCATGTTTGCTGGGCGGCAGGTGCCAACGTTCCTCCAGAGGCGGAGGAAGAGGCCGAGGCGGCGGCAGCAGCAGAAGAGGTAGCAGGGGGAGCCTGAGTGAGTTCCTTGTTTTTAAGGTGTTTACTCCACTGCAGTTCATGCTTTGCATGCAGGTGCCTGGTCATGCAGGTTGTGCTAAGGTTCAGAACGTTAATGCCTCGCTTCAGGCTCTGATGGCACAGCGTGCAAACCACTCGGGTCTTGTCGTCAGCACATTGTTTAAAGAAGTGCCATGCCAGGGAACTCCTTGAAGCTGCCTTTGGGGTGCTCGGTCCCAGATGGCGGCAGTCAGTAGCAGGCGGAGTCTCTTGGCGGCGGGTGTTCTGATTTTGCCCACTGCTCCCTCTTTTGCTACGCTGTTGGCTCGGTCTCACCACTGCCTCTTCCTCCGAACTGTGAAAGTCAGTGGCACGACCTTCATTCCATGTGGGGTCTAGGACCTCATCGTCCCCTGCATCGTCTTCCACCCAGTGTTGATCCCTGACCTCCTGTTCAGTCTGCACACTGCAGAAATGCAGAAAGACGCAGCAGTTGGCACCTGTGTTTCGTCATCATCAGAGACGTGCTGAGGTGGTATTCCCATGTCCTCATCATCAGGAAACATAAGTGGTTGTGCGTTAGTGCATTCTATCTCTTCCACCCCTGGGGAAGGGCTAGGTGGATGCCCTTGGGAAACCCTGGCAGCAGAGTCTTCAAACAGCATAAGAGACTGCTGCATAACTTGAGGCTCAGACAGTTTCCCTGATATGCATGGGGGTGATGTGACAGACTGATGGGCTTGGTTTTCATGCGCCATCTCTGCGCTTTCTGCAGAAGACTGGGTGGGAGATAATGTGAACGTGCTGGATCCACTGTCGGCCACCCAATTGACTAATTCCTGTACCTGCTCAGGCCTTACCATCCTTAGAACGGCATTGGGCCCCACCAAATATCCCTGTAAATTCTGGCGGCTACTGGGACCTGAGGTAGTTGGTACACTAGGACGTGTGGCTGTGGCAGAACGGCCACGTCCTCTCCCAGCACCAGAGGGTCCACTAACACCACCACGACCATGTCCACGTCCGCGTCCCTTACTAGATGTTTTCCTCATTGTTACCGTTCACCACAATAAGAAAAATATTATTCGGGCCAATGTATTGAATTAAAATTCAGGCCTTTTTTTACAGACACCTAACACTGTCTGGCTATCTATTTAGGTACCGTATTACACTAATACAGGCACACCAGTAATGACAGATTTGGTTGAATATAAATGTGAGGCCTATTTTTTATGCGCTGTGTGACAGGTATACGTTTAATCACAGAATTAGACTTGTATCTGCACTGTAGCGTGTGTGTGAAGTTTTTCAGAATGACCCTATCAGCACCTTGAATCTAAGATATCCTTTTTGGGATAGATTTAAAGTAGGCCTGATATAGCAGAAACTACTAATTTTGAGAATGGCAAATTTGGGAATAGTTTTTCAACCCAGAACAAAAACTGTGCTTTTACGGTCACTAAATATAACTTGACCAGCTAAAACAGTACTGATTTGGAGGAATAGAAATGTCAGGCCTATTTTTTAGGCGCTGGGTGACAGGCTCAACTTGCCCCTGATGTAGTATATGGCCAAAAAATAACCACACTATTGATGGTTAAATGCACTTGGTGGTAGCTTGTGCTCGCGCACAAGCAAGCCACAAAATGGCCGCCGATCACCCCAGAAAAAAGTGATATAAAAACGCTCTGGGCAGCCTAAAAAAAGTGAGCAATTGAATATCAGCACTTCAATGATCCACAGCTGCAGATCGATCACTGAATGAAGTCTTTTGGAGGAGTTAATCTGCCTAATCTCGCCCTAACGTCGCAGCTGCAACCTCTCCCTACGCTTGTATCAGCAGAGTGACGTGCAGCGCTACGTGACCCAAGCTTATATAGTGGCTGGGTCACATGCTGCACTGGCCAATCACAGCCATGCCAATAGTAGGCAATGCTGTGATGGCCTCTTGGGGCAAGTAGTATGACGCTTGTTGATTGGCTGCTTTGCAGCCTTTCAAAAAGCGCCAAGAAAGCGCCGAACACCGAACCCGAACCCGGACTTTTACGAAAATGTTCGCGTTGGGGTCCGTGTCACGGACACCCCAAAATTCGGTACGAACCCGAACTATACAGTTCGGGTTCGCTCATCCCTAATTATCAAAGCTAATAACAAGAATATAAAGTGCTGAAGTGCATGTATATTAGAAAAAGGAATTGTGTATAGTAAAAAGGGGGAAAAATGGTGAACAGATGCTATATAGTAGATACCATAGATATAAGACCATAATCAAATATCAATATGATAATGAGTAAAATACATAACTAGTGCAAAATGAATTATGTTTAATTTAGCATGTATTTTGTACTAGTTATGTATTTTACTTATTATCATATCATTATATTGATATTTAATTATGGTCTTAGATCTATGGTATCTACTATATAGCACATGTTCACCAAGTGATATTTTTATATCTTGCCTTGCTCAATATTTTTATTTTTTATTTAATTTTTTCTGTTGTGGTTCTATATATGTTGTGAAGCAAGACTTCTCACTGTAGGTGTTATTATCTTCATGTGAGGAGATATATATGGGGTAATGCGACCCCCCAACTATATACGAGCGGCCTGTTCATCAAGATCATTCATTGGAATAATTTCCATTTCGGGCTCCCTTTTCCCTGCCGAAGCCTCTGAAAGGGGCCAAACACTGCCTTCCCCTGCACTACTCCACAGTGGGTCATCTTGTTCGGATTTATCCTCTTTAGTTATATTGCATTATTCCTGATATTACACCTCAGCTGCTGCAGAAGCTCTTTGGCAGCTTTATGTAATCACTAACTGAATCACCATCTTATTTTTCAAAGCAAGGTCCTCCGCAGCTGAGTTATTGTATTACAGTGCTCCCAAAAAACATCCCCTCGCTATGCAATACCCCCTCATAGTAGTGTCACCCACAACACACCCGTACACTGCCAGCATTAGAAGCTCATACCCAGTGTGTTGTATGGTGCCATCCTCAGTGCCCATCAGAAATAGTCACAGTGCATCTTATAAGGACTGGTTTTACAAGTGTAATTTGCAGACAAGTCCATAGTAAAAGCCTGTAATATTATATGTCTAAACAATGCCCTATGAATTGGGGTGCAGGTCTCCTAATGTTGCATGGAGGAAATATGTATTATGTAGGTAGGTATATGTGCGTATATGAGCGGCCCTAGAGACCACATATTATTATTGTAACCCACTCTTCCTTATGGATCTTTGCACAGGGTGGGTGCCTGAGTAGCAGCGTGTGGTCAGGTTAGTGGACCCTCGTATGATCTTGTTAGGCTCACCTTCTGCTTTACTTTTTCAGGCCACCATCAGCACTCGCCCACAGCGCATTTTGGACGCTGCGTCCCTCACACAGTCCGCTCCGGCCAGCCCTACTAATAAGGGGATGCACATCCACCAAGTTGGGTAAGATACTTTTCCTTCTCATGCTGCTTCTTCCATAACGGATCTTTCCTGCCAGGATATTTTAGGGTGAAATTGAATTATGCAGAATTTCGTTCACCGATGTGACATCTCTTATCTCTACCTAGAGGGTCGCCTCCAACTCCCAGCGCCAGCAGCTCAAGTCTTACCAATGATGTCCCAAAACCTGCTGTCAATAGGGAGTTGCCTTCTGCCCGGCCTGCCAACGTTGGGGGGAATATTGGGGTGCAGTATACTCCACATTCCCACCAGTTTCCCCGAACCCGCAAGATGTTTGACAAAGGTCCAGATCAGGTAATTATCTCCTTTGACCTCTTTTCACATATCGGGGCCACCCTTTCCATATCATAGGGCAGCTCTGGAGCGGGGGGGACTTGGCATTTGGACTTTAGTGGGTGCATTACAGTAATACTACAGGGGGATAATGGACTCTATTTGGGGATGTGTCAGCTCTTCGGGGTGGGTTGCTCCTTTAAAGCTCCGTGCTTCCCTGCTGGCAGTGTTAGCTACCATTCATGCCTGCACATACATATCTGAGATGGAGTTGCAGAGCCGCTTATCTCTCCTTCACATGGCGGAGTCCTACTTCCCGCTTACTCATCTCCACATGCCAGGCTGACAGCTCCCCGGGCTTCTGTAAAGCCGGCTGCTGCTTATGAATATTTGATGGGCTGCCTGCCCTGCAAATATTCGCACTGTATGCACACCATCGTATTGGTCCTGACCTGATGTGCTGTAGAACAGCACGTGCGTATTAACTGAGCGACTCCAACGTCATGTGCGAAGCTCAGGTCACATCTGGCACATCCGAGGAAGGATCAAATGGGCACTAAATGCATGCGCCGCGCTTCCCATTTGTTTGGTGTCAGGTTGTACATAACGAGCTCTGCAGCTATCGCAGGTCCCACGGTAGTGGCTTCCAGCTCTCCCAGAGTCCTGAATGGCAAATCTGAACAGTATCGCACCCTAGCAATCAAGTAAGGGGAAGTCTATGCAGTGCAGAGGCATATGGGTTGGGAAAAAATTGTGTCCCCCTCCCTTCATATCCCTGTCCTTGATTTTCTGCTTCATAATGGGTCTCATGGCAGGTAAAGATTTTAATAGCCATAGCATACTGAAAAAAACCACAAGATTCTCTGAGCGTTTTCAAGATCTCCACTTGCTGTCTGTGAACGGAATGCTCCCTTTTTACTTTGAGGCCAGTTCACACTTCCTGATGTGCAATTCGCACAGGTGCTCGCCTTTCTTACGAGTAAGGTAGACTAAATAAACTCTGAATGTAAACGGTCTTCCCTTCACTGACATCAAGCAGAGAGATTAAGACTAATGAGTTGGTGTGAATTGCGTAATGTGTTTTTTGCTGCTGCGAACCATGGCAGTGGTGCAGAGAATCATCGTAACAGAACGTGCCACCGCTTTGCACTCGGGTAGCTGTCCTGGGGGTCTCATTGCACTCCAGTCCCTAATGGCAATCTCTCCTCCAGCCTACTGAAGATGGGGACGACGCCATTGTCCATAAGGGCTTCCTTTCGGGGTCGCTGCAGACTGGCTTCTGTGACTGGAGCGCTAAGTATTTTGCTCAGCCAGTTATGAAGGTAATGTATACAGGAAGGCTAATCATGGCCACTCGTCTACAGACGTGGCAGAGGTTTGTTGCTTATGGTATTAGCTGTGGTTTCCTTACTGCTGTACGCAATGATGAGTTCCGCCCTGCTGCATCTGTATAATGTGCTGGGTTCGGTGGCAATGCCTGAGACACAAGCTGTTCTTATAGGTGATCTATTATGCAAGAAGTATGACTGTGCATTCAACATCGACAGCATCTTGACTTGAACACCATTTTGGATATTTTTATAATCTAAACACTAAAAATGTAACATGTCTGGATTGCTCCCAACGCCATAGAGTGAAATATTGACTGCATGAAGTCACCACTAGGGGGAGATCACTGTAACAGTATGCAGTAAGCTCCCTCTAGTGGTGGCTGTAAGCAGTCACAATTGTCTGTTCAGTGGAATTGTGCGACTCCAACTTCGTCTGCCCGCGCACAGCCATTTTTTTTTATATAATATGCTTATTCTAAGTTTATAATTAGTGATTTGTAGTATTTTGTCCCTTTGGCTCTATAACGTAGTCTGCTAGATAGAGAGTCTGCATTCATGTTCTAGATCAGGCAGAAGTCTAGAGCAGTGGATCAGTCTGTAGAAGTGTTCTTATTGATTTCTGCAAGTTGCAGCCTGACCTATGTCCACCCAGGTACCTGAAGAACACGATATGGAGAGCCAGGTTCGTAAGGAGCGTGAATGGCGTTTCCTACGCAATGCCAGGGTCAGGAAGCAAGCACAGTGCCTCATACAGAAAGGTGAGAAGCCCCCGACCTGTCCTGTTTGACCAGTCATGTCACTCCCTTTCTGCTGTCCATGAATTGCGTCTCTCTGCCTTCCCGCATCCCACACCACGGGGACTGGATTACATACGGAGTATTAGGTTCTGTTTGTCGAGATGAGACTAAGTGTCTGTGACTGTATTAATGCGGCGCCTGTCCTGCCAAGCACAGTTAATCTGAGCTGACAAGTGTCCAGTCCTGGATCAATATCCGTCCTCCTGCAGCCAGCTTCATTTATTAATATGTGGGTGGAAGAGATGCTGCCGCTGGGGAGGGGGTAGAACTCCGGCCTCTCGGGTCTGTATGGAGCCAGCGAGTCTCAGTAGATGATATGGTATAAAGGAAAGAATCTTACTTTAGTAAATCAACTTCTGTCTTGTTTATCAGGCATCACTAGGTTGGACGATCAGATCTTTATTAACCGCAATCCGGGCATTCCCTCCGTGGTGAAGTTTCATCCGTTCACTTCGTGTATTGCAGTTGCGGACAAGGACAGTATCTGGTAAGACAGTATGTAGTACGGTCGGATGGCCACATACTGGCCCTCAGACCCAATCTGAGTAGATAAGTGTCTGCCAGATATTTCTAAAAGGGAATCTGTCAGCTCCGAAAGTGGTGCTGAGTCCGATTATGTCATCTTCATACTTGGTTCCGTTGCTGTGCTCCCACAAACCAGCAGTAATATGCATTGAGAGAACTCCTGAGCTCAGTCCTCTCAATGTATTTTACTTCTAGTTCTTTGGAGAATAGTGTCAGAATGCAAGTAAGTATGAAGATAAAAATGACATAATCGGACTCTGCACCGCTGATACTGTACACCACTTACTTTAGTTTGGGGGGTTTATTTCGGAGCTGACGGATTCCCTTTAAGGCAAGTTTACACTGCACTGATCAGCAGACAATTATCGGGAAGGAACGCTGCTCGTCAGTGAAGGTGGAGAGCAGCATTTACATGCAGTGATCACCTCCACAGTATGAGGACTAGTGATGGCTATTGCTATCATTCATCCTCACACAGGTTCATTGGATTATCCGCAGCTCCTTTACGGACAGATTATCAGGTATGAGCGTTCGTAGGAACGTTCGTTCCCCATACTCTGTAGTATAAATGCAGCTTTAGTGCAAACACAGAATATGCATTTGCCCAATGGGAATCCATCGATTTAGGTGCTGGTAGATTCTTGGTCCATCTTCTAAAATATATAGGCAGTTTCTGGGCCATATACCACAGGAACATTGTCCACTTGTGTATTTTAGTGGTACATTTCAGAAGATGACATTGGTTGACTTTTGATTAAACATGTACGAGCAGTGCCCAATGGGTTTGAGTTCTGTCTGAGCCCATCCATTCTGAAAGTCCGAGGTTGTGTCCGATTACAAGCTCCTCCAATATGATCTTTTCTCCTGTTTGATGGATTGCAGCTTCTGGGATTGGGAGAAAGGTGAGAAGCTGGACTACTTTCACAATGGTAACCCGCGATACACCCGGATTACAGCTATGGAGTATCTGAACGGGCAGGACTGCTCTCTGCTGCTGTCTGCCACAGGTGAGGTTGGGGCTAGGAGGTCTTTACCTGCGCCCACTGCTGCTTCAGGGTGGTCATGGCCGATAATGATTCAATTGTGTATACAGATGATGGCGCCATAAGAATATGGAAGAACTTTGCTGATCTAGAGAAGAATCCAGAGATGGTCACCGCTTGGCAGGGGCTGTCTGACATGCTGCCAAGTACGCGAGGTAAGAAAAGGAGAGGGCCACGTTTTAACTGTGAGGCGACTCATGTGGGAAATGTCTCTAAGTTTGTGGATACATAGAAGAACATGTTAACTGGTTTCTTTACTTCTGTTTTTCCCTGAAGGAGGCCTGGCACGACGAGTCTCCATATACCTTGACCGTAGTAAACAAGGAGGTGAGTTTACCTTCCTCTCTCAATGTCTTTTGCAGTAGGAGAAATAGGGACTTTGTAGGTAAGTTTTCTGTTGTTTTTATTTTTTTACCTGTTTGTACATGGAAACCATCAACATGCAGGCTAATATTGTGCTTTGTGTAAATACCCAGGATAGTCCAGCACAATAACACACAAACATCCAACGTAGGAAGGCCTGAAATGTACATAATCTGCAGGGAGGTATTATGTCATCAAGAACCATGTCCTATTCCTTGTAGAAAATCATGGTGCACTGGAAGTACTGAATAGATAAACTCAAAGGGGTATTCTCAGCTCTGATATTGATGGCATATCTCTAGGATATGGCATCAATGTCAGATAGGTGCAGGTCCCACCTCTGGGACCCGCTCCTATCTCCAGAACAAGTCCACTGTAGTGAAGGGAGAGCAGCTGTACGTGTACGGCCACCCACCGTTCACCGCGGTGGAGTGGTGGTCGTGCATGCGCGGGTGCTCTCCATTCAACACTATGGCGCTGCTGAAAATAAACGAGCACACCTGCTTTCAGAACTCCTATAGCGGTTAAATAAAGAGCATGGCATACATGAGCGGTGCACCATCCTTTACTTCAGAGGCCCCATTCTGGAGATAGGTGTGGGTCTCACCTCTGGGACCCCCACCTATCTCACAATGATTACATATTCTAGTGAGATCAGAATACCCCTTTAATAAGAATATTAGATCCATGAATAGCAGCTTAGTGATGGTTTCCAGCTTTTTTTTTTTTTCTTTTTTTTTATATCAAATCTTTTCCTGGGTTAAGCCTTGAACGCTATCCTTGTGAGAACTTTCAAATCTTGTTACCCTTAAATCCTCTCAACAAGCTTTGGACCTCCATTTTGCTAGGCTGTGAGAAAGCAGCTGGTAGGTAGGAATGTGTTAAGAGATGTTTGTATGGGTTGACCTCTTTGGATAACCCAAATCCATATGTAGTATTAGGAGATATGGCATTTATGGTCTGGAGGATCCAATATTCATGTATTCCTTGGATGGCCGGTTGATTTTAATGGCTGACCTATATAGGATGACCCATGTCGAATGATCGGATGCAAAGATTACCTGGTATCCCTGCAGTGGGATCTCCCCTATCACCTGTCCTGTGAACAACCCTCTCTCTAGTAATAGCGCTGTGTATATAACCTGCAGGTACGTGACCACTATTAATGTGCTGCTTTCTCAGGGGCAGGGATGGTTGTAGACTGGGAGCAGGAGACGGGACTACTGATCACATCTGGGGATGTCCGCATTATCCGAATATGGGACACAGACCGAGAGATGAAGGTTCAGGTGAGTTGCAACAGGGTAACATTCCATAATTCCTTTAATCCAGAACCCTATAATTGAGAAATCTCTTTGAATGATGGCAATATGCCCGAGAGAATACAGTATCTTAATGGTGGGTTTGAGTGTGGAAGTATAAAGTATGGAGGCATCAAGAATAGTGTAGTACAGTGCACTGTCTATAATAATCTTGACTGTATATATTATAATCTCTCCTTAGGACATTCCCACAGGAGCGGACAGCTGTGTGACCAGCTTGTCGTGCGACTCTCATCGCTCCCTCATTGTGGCCGGCCTGGGGGATGGCACTGTTCGTGTCTTTGACCGCAGGATGTCACAGAACGATTGGTACTGTCCTGCTTTATGCAATGTTTCATGCTTATGTGTAAATGGTGATGTCGGGGAGGTAGCTATGTAGAAGTTTTCCAACATTTTCATATTGCTAGCCTACCCTCAGTATAGCCCATCAATATGTGATTGGAGGGGATCTGACTCCCAGCACCCCTGCGAATCAGCTTTTGAAGAGGCCTCGGCACTCTGGTGAGCACTGTGGCCTCTTCCTAGGCCTGTGACATCACAGTCTATGTGCAGCCCAGTCCCATTCAAGTGAATGGGGCTGAGCTGCAATGCCAGGCACAGCCAATGGACGGCACTGTGCTTGGTGAACTGCCAACTTAAACATCTGATCAGCGGGGGAGCCAGGAGTCGGACCCCCACAGATCACATCCTGATGGCCTATCCTGAGGATATGAAAATCTCAGAAAACCTCTTTAAGACAGATACTAGAGTGCTAGATGGGCAGACCTAGTCTTACCATGATTTCAGAGACTATAATGCAAATTAGGGCAATGCATTTTTGAAGATTGTTCCAAGGGTTGTCTGTGATTAGAAGACAGGATCTTTTTTTTTCAGAAAACAGCGCCTCTCTAATTCATAGACTGTGCCTGGTATTGCAACTCAACATCGCTAACTTCAATGGGTCTGACCTGCAATACAATTGCCTTGCGATAGTATTTGCCCCTTATGCTATGAAACCCCCTAAACACGGTCTGATCCAATCAGTGATTACAGGAGGTACATAATTAGTTGAATAGGGAAATGTATATATTTTTAGTATATGTACCCCTGTATTGAAAGTGAGTTTTCAACACTACAAAGTGACATGAAGACCAAGGAGCTCTCCAAACAGGTCAGAGACAAAGTTGTGGAGAAGTGTAGATCAGGGCTGGGTTCTAATAAAAATAAAAAATATCCCAAACTTTCAACATCCCACCCCACAGAGGAGATGGAAGAATATGTCTATAGGACACTATAAGCCGTACACTGCACAGAGGAGATAGAAGGATCTGTCCATAGGACACTATAAGCCGTACCCCCCACAGAGGAGATGGAAGAATATGTCTATAGGACACTATAAGCCGTACACTGCACAGAGGAGATAGAAGGATCTGTCCATAGGACACTATAAGCCGTACACTGCACAGAGGAGATGGAAGGATCTGTCCATAGGACACTATAAGTCGTACCCTCCACAGAGGAGATGGAAGGATCTGTCCATAGGACACTATAAGCCGTACACTCCACAGAGGAGATGGAAGGATCTGTCCATAGGACACTATAAGCCGTACCCTCCACAGAGGAGATGGAAGGATCTGTCCATAGGACACTATAAGCCGTACACTCCACAGAGGAGATGGAAGGATCTGTCCATAGGACCACTATAAGCCGTACACTCCACAGAGGAGATGGAAGGATCTGTCCATAGGGCACTATAAGCCGTACCCTCCACAGAGGAGATGGAAGGATCTGTCCATAGGACACTATAAGTCGTACCCTCCACAGAGGAGATGGAAGGATCTGTCCATAGGACACTATAAGCCGTACACTCCACAGAGGAGATGGAAGGATCTGTCCATAGGACACTATAAGCCGTACACTCCACAGAGGAGATGGAAGGATCTGTCCATAGGACACTATAAGCCGTACCCTCCACAGAGGAGATGGAAGGATCTGTCCATAGGACACTATAAGCCGTACCCTCCACAGAGGAGATGGAAGGATCTGTCCATAGGACCACTATAAGCCGTACCCTCCACAGAGGAGATGGAAGGATCTGTCCATAGGACACTATAAGCCGTACACTCCACAGAGGAGATGGAAGGATCTGTCCATAGGACACTATAAGCCGTACCCTCCACAGAGGAGATGGAAGGATCTGTCCATAGGACACTATAAGCCGTACACTCCACAGAGGAGATGGAAGGATCTGTCCATAGGACACTATAAGCCGTACCCTCCACAGAGGAGATGGAAGGATCTGTCCATAGGACACTATAAGTCGTACCCTCCACAGAGGAGATGGAAGGATCTGTCCATAGGACACTATAAGCCGTACCCTCCACAGAGGAGATGGAAGGATCTGTCCATAGGACACTATAAGCCGTACCCTCCACAGAGGAGATGGAAGGATCTGTCCATAGGACACTATAAGCCGTACACTCCACAGAGGAGATGGAAGGATCTGTCCATAGGACACTATAAGCCGTACCCTCCACAGAGGAGATGGAAGGATCTGTCCATAGGACACTATAAGCCGTACCCTCCACAGAGGAGATAGAAGGATCTGTCTATAGGACACTATAAGCCGCACACTCCACAGAGGAGATAGAAGGATCTGTCCATAGGACACTATAAGCCGTACCCCCCATATAGGAGATGGAAGGATCTGTCCATAGGACACTATAGGCCGTACCCTCCACAGAGGAGATGGAAGGATCTGTCCATAGGACACTATAGGCCGTACACTCCACAGAGGAGATGGAAGGATATCTCCAAATGTCTTGGAGTGGCCTTATCAAACCCATACCTTAATCCAATGGAGAATGTGTGACATGACCTGAAGACTGCTAGACACCAATGTAACCCATCTAACACAAAGGAGTTGGAGCAGTTTTGCCTAGAAGAATGGGCAAAAATCCCAGTGTCCAGATGTGCTAAGCTAATATAGACATACCGGTACCTCGAGAGATTTGCATCTGTAATTGCAGCAAAAGGTGCCTACACAAAATACTGGCTTTCAGGGGCTAAATACTTATGTACATTACATTTCTCTATTTCTTTTTGGTTTAATTATTGTTTGTATCACAGTAAAAAATGTTTTGTACATGCAAAGCAGTCGTTAAGTTATATAAATCAAATTGTACAAAACAGGAAAAACACCAAGGGGATGAATACTTTCACAAGGCACTGTATCACCGATGGCCTATGGACAAGTGTGGCGCTTTGTCTAAGTAAGAAGCCCCTTATTGCCGCAGTTTTCTGACAACCCCATCCCTGTGTTTTCAGCCGTGTCATGACGTATCGTGAGCACACTGCTTGGGTGGTGAAAACCCATCTCCAAAAAGAGACGGACGGGAACATCTTGAGTGTCAGGTACTATGTTTGTCTTTCATTTTATACTCGTAGGTCGTCTCATAGCTTAGTTTACTGTATGATCCTCAATCTTCTCTATACACAGCGTCAATGGCGACGTGCGATGCTTCGACCCCCGGATACCTGAATCAATAAGTACGCTACAGATTGTCAAAGGCCTGACTGCACTTGACTACCATCCACAGGCCAACCTGTTTGCTTGGTAAGTTTATTTCCCCTTAAAGGGTTTATCCTGGAAAAGGTAATGATGACCCTTTCCTTAGGATAGGTCATCATTATCACATTAGCCGGGGTCCGAGTCCCAGCACCCCAATCACCTGTTCCAGGTAGCTGCAGGGCTTACCCGAGCTCTAGTGAGCGCTGAGGACTCTCGGCAGCTTTCCAAGCACAGCGCTGTGCTATATATTGGTGCTCAACCCCATTGACTTGAATGGAGCTGAGCTGCAACTAGGCCATTTTGACCGATGAACTATGATGTCACCGCTTTAGGAAGAGTGCCTAGCTTCTTCTAACAGCTCATCGGTGGTCCTGGGTGTCCGACCCTTGAAGATCTAATATTGATGACCCATCCTGAGGATAGGTCATCAATATCTTTTCCTGGATGACCCCTTTAACCACTTCATATCCGCCCATAGGATACAAACGTTCTATGGGTGGA
This sequence comes from Bufo bufo, assembly GCF_905171765.1. Lineage (NCBI taxonomy): Eukaryota > Metazoa > Chordata > Amphibia > Anura > Bufonidae > Bufo > Bufo bufo. The sequence continues at coordinate 413,822,319 of NC_053394.1, forward strand.
TGTTTATCTCTGAATGAACGTTCTAAAAATGTCCATTCAGAGATGGCAGCTGCACGCTAATCATGCAGCTGCCGAGCGGATTGCCCGCTGTCAGTGACAGCAGGCCTCCCCAGAGAGAAGGCAGGGACAGTTCCCAGGTGTCCCTGCCTTCTAGATCGCTGTATACACATGTGACCGCCGGGGCCGGAAGAGTGCAGGAGCTGTCAGGTCTTCCACAGACCACGATCAGTGCTGCACTGAGGCTGTACAGCGTTGTATTCTGCTGTACAGCCTCTGTGGGCTGTATTTCCACTGTAACTGGGACTACTATGTCAGCCCCAGTTACAGGAGAAATCAATAGTGAAAAAAAAAAATAAAGTTGCGTCTCCCATAAGGTCATACAAGACCCCTGGGGGAGATTTAAAGTGTAAAATAAAATAAAAAGACAAAAATAAAGTGATTAAAAAAAAAATTAAAAAAAGGTTTCACATCTAAAAAAAAAAATTCCCCAATTAAGTAATTTAAACAAATGTTAAAAATATAAAAAAAAATATAAAATAGACATATTTGGTATTGCCATGTCCGTAGCGACCGGCTCTATAAATATCACATGATCCACCCGTCAGAGAAACGCAATAAAAACTGTGTCAAAAAAGCTATTTTTATCACCTTACATTACAAAAAGTGCAACTCCAAGTGATCAAAAAGGCATATGTCCCAAACAATGGTACCAATAAAACCTCATCCCCCAAAAAATTAAATAAAAACTATTGCTCTCAGAACATGGAGACATTAAAACATCATTTTTTTGTTGTTGCTATTATTGTGTTAAAGTGAAATAAAAAAAAGTATACAGGTATCGCCACGTCCATAACAACCAGCTCTATAAAAATATCACATGACCTAACACCTCAGGTGAACACTGTAAAAAAAAGTAAAAAACTGTGCCAAAAAAGCTATTTTTTGTCACCTTACATCACAAAAATTGCAACACCAAGCGATCAAAAAGGCATATGCCCCCCAAAATAGTACCAATCAAACAGTCACCTCATCCCGCAAAAGTAAAAATATGCATATTAGATATTGCCATGTCTATAACGATCTGCTCTATAAAAGTGAACGCTGTAAAAATAAATAAAAACTGCGCTAAAACAACCAATTTCTTTGTCACTTTGCCCCATAAAGTGTAATAATGAATGATCAAAAAATCGAATGTACCCAAAAATGGTACGAATAAAAACGTCAACTCTTCCTGCAAAAAACAAGCCTCTGCAGAAGACGATCGGCAGAAAAATTGAAAATATATGGCGTTCAGAAAATGGAGACACAAAAACATAATTTTTTTTTTATGTTTTATGTAAAACTGAAACAAACAAAGAAAGTAGACCTATTTGCATCCGTAACAACCTGCTCTACAAAAATAGCACATGATCTGCCCTGTCAGATGAATGTTGTAAAAAAAAAAAAAACGGTGCCAAAACTGCCATTTTTTTGTTATCTTGCCTCACAATAAACGTAATATAGAGCAATTAAAAATCATATGTACCAATAAAACTGGCCCCTTATCCCCTAGTTTCCAAAATAGGGTCCCTTTTTGGGAGTTTCTACTGTAGGGGGGCTTCAAATGGGACATGGCATCTAAAAAATATTTTAGCAAAATCTGCCTTCCAAAAACATATACGGCACTCCTTTTCTTCTGCGCCCTGCCGTGTGCCCTTACATCAGTTTACGGCCACATGTGGGGTGTTTATGTAAACCGCAGAATCAGGGTAATAAATATTAAGTTTTGTTTGGCTGTTAACCCTCGATGTGTTAAAGAAAAAAATTGATTAAAATGGAAAATCTCCCAAAAAAGTTAAATTTAGAAATGTCATCTCCATTTTCCTTTAATTCTTGTGGAACACCTAAAGGGTTAACAAAGTTTGTAAAATCAGTTTTGAGTAACTTGAGGCGTGTAGTTACTACATTGGTGTCATTTATGGGGGCCTTCCAACGTCCTAAAAAAATAAAATTACATTTATAAAATTATGCATAAGTAGACATTTGGGGAATGTTAAGTAATAAATATTTATGAGGTATGACTTTCTGTTTTAAAAGCAGAGAAATTGAAATTTTTAAAATTGCAAATTTATCAAACTGTTTGGTAAATTTTGGATTATTTTGTAAATAAAGGTGAAATATATCCACTAAAATTTACCACTGTCATAAAGTACAATGTGTCACGAGAAAACAATCTCAGAATGGCTTGGATAAGTAAAAGCGTTCCAAAGTTATTACTACATAAAGTGACTCATGTTAGATTTGCAAAATTAAGCTCTGTCGGGAAGGGGGTAAATGGCCCGGATGTGAAGTGGCTAACCTGTCGGGTGCATGCCGGTGTTATATGCCAGTCTTACGATGTTCTGTCTTTTTTTTTTGCAGTGGTTCTATGAACCAGTTTATTGCTATTTACAATGGTAGTGGAGAGTTGATAAGTAACATCAAATACTATGATGGATTCATGGGCCAAAGAATTGGAGCCATCAGCTGCTTAGCTTTCCATCCGCACTGGGTAAGTGGACAGGGTGTGGTTGTAGTCGGTCAGGGAGCCTGCCTGTAAAAGGTGAGCTTCCAGGATAGACAAAAACCAGTCATAAACTGCTACATTAGAAAGAACATTACTGAACTCCAGACGAAGATGCAAGACAATAATCTAATCTTGTCTCTCACCTTCTCCCCCCTGTAGCCTCACTTAGCCGTCGGAAGTAACGATTACTACATGTCTATATATTCGGTGGAGAAGCGTGTGAGATAGCCACTGGAAGGAGACACAGGGAATGGCCTCTTGGCTTCCTCTCGTAATCTTCCTTTGTTTTTTTGGGACAAGACTCTTGACCTTGCGTGATGATAACATTCGAATGCTGTTTCTTAGAACCTGAAGACCTCTCTGAATCAAATAAGTTAATGAACCAATACCAGAACTGTACAAAGGTCCCCCCTTCTCCTCCCGTCTACTCCTCATTCTGATTTTGTTTTTGTTGATTTTTATTTTTTTTTTAAACAGCCAATCAGAGGGTGGAGCTCTGTATATCTTTACGACCATTTGATATTTGGCATAGCGGGCAGGATTATTATTATTTTTTTAACTGTGATGTTTTGTTCAAATCCTGCTGCTGCCACCACGGCTGATCCAGGACCTGCTCTTGCTTCCATTTTGAGGGCACGCGGGTGGTAGGCTTTCGGTAAATGAGTCCTTTTGTGCCAATGAAAGGGCACCTCCCGGAAGGATGGGTAAAGGGGCTGACAAGTGATCTCGGAGCCTCTGCGCACACAGAGTCCTAACTTTCCTGTGTGATTATGGTGGCTTTTAACCAAACCAGCAGTTACTATTTCATGGAAGTGGCCACAGCCAACATCAATTAAGAGCTCCCTTTTATCTTTGTAATTCATTTGTACAGGGAAAGTAATTGGGGGGCGGGTGGGGGGTATAGGAGTATTGACAAAGGCATTTTATCACTGCATTAAAATAGCTGCATTTCATTTATGGAGTAATAGGACTAAGTCCTTTCACATCTGACCAGAAGGCGTCAGCTGTATTAATGGGAGCATTGTGCAGTCAGATACGTTTTATGACTACTAGTGTTATATTAACACGGTGCGTCTCAGACTAGAATGCGTCCTCGGCCACAGGGTCCCATTTTAACCACAAATGCTTCCATACAGCTTGGTGGGTGTTTTATAAGGCTAAGAATCAGTAAGGGATATAAAGAATCACTAAGGGATGATCATGCTGCATGGGGCCCACATGGAGCCCAGTATCCAACACATTAATTACTAAACCCCTTTTTTTTTCTTTTTCTTTTTTCTTTTTTTTTTTTTTACATCAGTCTTTTTAACCCCCTGTGCACCACAATTCACTATCAGAGCTCCGGCTCCGTGACCTGTATATCCAGACACATTGCACTGTCATCAAATCCTCCTTGTTTTCCAGACTAGGCTTTTTGTTGTTTACACTATTTTAACTAAAATCTCAGATTTTTTTAAGAAAAAAAAAAAAAACTAAAAGAAACGGAGAGTTTTCCAGCAACTAGAGGAGAGTGCAGTTGATTTCCTTAAAAAAAAAAAAAAGCGTCCTACTCCCGCCATCTGGAACGTGGTTGCGGTGATGGGAATGACATATATATATATATATATAATATATAGACATGTATAGTTTTTCTTCAGACCATGCATCAACTTCAACATCAACTTTTCACCTATTTATTTTAACACCAAGAAGAGAGGAGGTTGCGTCCTATAGGAATGTGTGGGATTACAGGAGGAACACGCATTAAATATTACTAAAAACCAGGGAAACGCGTTTGTGTCTTTTGTCGGAGGAAAACTCTTTGGCTACGTCTACACGACGACATTTGTCGCGCGACAGATAGGGCACAACTACACTGCAACATTTGTAGCGCAACATTTTGTTGCACTAATGTCGCGTGACAATTTTTATAATGGCAGTCTATGGTGTCGCACTACAACATGCTGCGACGCAACAGTCGCAGAAAAATCCATCTCGAATGGATTTTCTGCTACTGTCGCAGTCGCAGCATGTTGTAGTGCGACACCATAGACTGCCATTATAAAAATTGTCGCGCGACATTAGTGCAACAAAATGTCGTCGTGTAGACGTAGCCTTTGGGAGATGAGCTCAGAACTACGAAATTAAGTCCTTTTTAATCCTGCTGTATGGAAACGAGCCAGGTGGCCCCGAGACCACCGAATCAGGGGGGGTTGCAATGCGAGTTGTATTATATTCTATGTAAAGTGCTGAGGAATTGTTACCAAGGAGACGCGCACATTTTAATTAGGTAGAGACCGAGGAAATTTTATATAAAAAAGCCTCCGTCCATCGCCAAACGTCCCGTGATAGATATGGTTGGATATTGACAGCCGAGTGTTGCTTAGAATAGCGTTGCAGACTATTACACCTTGATGACAACAAGTCCATACCGCCATCTTGTAGATTCAGGGTGTGTTCACGCATCGGATTTTAACGTATCCCACAGCACAACAGTAGTGGCATGTCTTTTGGAATGCTGCTGCCCCGCTCTCAGTTTAGCACCACTGAATGGAGCTAAACCGCGAGCAGTCTCCCACCGCAGTTTCTTGAGATGCCCGCACGGTCTGGCTAAAAATGTGAGCTTTATCTCAGTTGTTAATCGGAATTAAGCTGGCCATGCTTAAGGTGCATTCACACAATCGTAAATTGCTAAATATGGATGCGGTCCATGGCATCCCGCATTATTTGCGGTCCCCATTGAAAGAATGCCTATTCTTGTTCCGCAAAACGGACAAGAATAGGATATGTTATGTAATTTGCAGCTCGGCCGCACACTGATGTCATCTATATTCTGTCCACGTTTTTTGCAGATCAGATGCGGACCCAAAATATGGTGATTTAAATGCACCCTTATATGAATTTCAGCCAAACCAGACAATTTTAGTGAGACCGACCGGCCGACCATCTGATGTGTACAGTGCTGTCCCAGCGCTCGTGCAGATATCAGGAAGGGAGAAGCATCGGGCATGTTGGATTTTAGTATACCTGATCCTTTGTTTTCAAGGGTGCTGCTACTAGAGAGAGAAGATTGGCAGGGGCTTACTTCTCTCTCTCCACTGAGAACACATGCATGCTCAGCCAAGTCAAGTGTGTGTGTGTTGGAGCCGGGTGGAATAGCTTTGTAAAGTATATGTCTATGTTTGCAGACCTTTAGCTTTACCAATCTTCTAGTGACCTTGACTTATACACTAATCGCCTCCAGAGCTGCATTCTGAAAATGTTCCTGTTTTCAGGCTGCATGACCTGACATCTCCCTGCGGGTACATTGTCACTATAGAGTGTGTTTGTGCTGTGGTACATGTGTATTCTTGTACCCACTAGGGCTGCACGATATGGGAATTTTGTGCGATTGTGATTAGGGCCCTAAAAATTGCGATAACGATATGCGATGTGATATTTTAAGGGAATTGTGCTAGAGGTCTATTTGCTTTGATTTTTCCATATGAGCCGCTGACGCGGCTGGGTATGACATAGTTATAGGGGATCTGTGGATGACGCTGTGTTGTGGGGGATCTGTGGATGACGCTGTGTTGTGGGGGATCTGTGGATGACGCTGTGTTGTGGGGGATCTGTGGATGACGCTGTGTTGTGGGGGATCTGTGGATGACGCTGTGTTGTGGGGGATCTGTGGATGACGCTGTGTTGTGGGGGATCTGTGGATGACGCTGTGTTGTGGGGGATCTGTGGAGGACGCTGTGTTGTGGGGGATCTGTGGAGGACGCTGTGTTGTGGGGGATCTGTGGAGGACGCTGTGTTGTGGGGGATCTGTGGAGGACGCTGTGTTGGGGGGGATCTGTGGAGGACGCTGTGTTGGGGGGGATCTGTGGAGGACGCTGTGTTGGGGGGGATCTGTGGAGGACGCTGTGTTGGGGGGGATCTGTGGAGGACGCTGTTATGGGGTGGATCTGTGGAGGACGCTGTTATGGGGTGGATCTGTGGAGGACGCTGTTATGGGGTGGTTCTGTGGAGGACGCTGTTATGGGGTGGATCCGTGGAGGACGCTGTTATTGGGTGGATCTGTGGAGGACGTTGTTATGGGGGATGTGTGCTATGACACATAGGGCCATGAGGGGGGGCAGCATAAGACATATAGCATCTTATGCTGGTTCCCCTCATGGCCCTATGTGTCCCCTCATGTGTCCTAAACTGCGCACATAACTGGCTTTGTGTGTAAAGTATTTTACTAGTGTGTGAAACAATCTCTCTCCTATTGATAACATGGCCAGCCTCTGTTACTCACTGTCACTATGAATGCACTGCAGCGAGCTGGCCGGCCGGCGCGTGACTGACGTCACTTAGTAACGCTCCTCCCACTTCAGGTATCAGGAGCGTTACTAAGTGACGTCAGTCACGCGCCGGCCGGCCCGCTCGCTCCCGCTCGCTGCAGTGCATTCATCGTGAAAGTGAGTACAGAGGCTGGACCTGTTATCAATAGGAGAGAGATTGTTTCACACACTAGTAAAATACTTTACACACAAAGCCAGTTATGTGCGCGGGGCCCCTTCATATATAATCGCGGCATTTTCGGGTCGGCCAAATCGCCATATCGCATTTGCAGATTATCGCGATTCGATAATTTTTTTATTTTATCGTGCAGCCCTAGTACCCACCCTTTATGTCAGTGATTAACAATCCCCCGCACTCCAGTCCTTCTGAAACTACAACTCCCAGAATCCTCACTTCACCGGGGCTTAGCTGCACCCAGGCCATGTGACTGATGAATGTGACGTCACACCACCTATGCTAAGCTGCGAGAAGGCTGCTGTGCTACTGGTGCCTTCTCAAACAGCTGATTGGCGGGGACTGCACCAATTAGATATTGATGATTTATTAGTGTGAAGCTCCTGGAAAACCCCTTTAAATAATAAAAATGTTAGCTACCGGTAGCCACCACTAGGGGGAGCTTCCTGCATACAGTATACTTTGGTTGACGTTTATTAAAACTTTTATGCCACTATTGTCGTGTGAAAAAGTTGCAAATAATGGCACACGCCATATTTGCAACTTTTAAAGCTTCTCAACACTTCTGAAGTGTCTAGAAAAGGATCGGGGCAGGGCCTATCGAGGCCCACCAGATTTACTATTACTCGCACCAGAAACTGGAGAAAATTATAGCTCGGGTTACTCCAGACCTTGGCTGGTGTAGATTTGAGTTTTTGGCATACAGAGTGCCGGAGATGCTCTTAGTTTATTAAGAGGCATCTTAATAAATTAAGCGCATATTACTCCAGGGCAGAGGGGATCAAACCTGGCGTATGGGAACACCCGTTTTGAACTCTGTAATACAGCATGCAGTAAGCTCCCCCTAGTGGTGGCTGCAGGCAGCCAGCATTTTATCAATTAACTCTATTTTCAGAGGATTTGGGGTTTTGTATGAGAAAACAATTACAACTGCTATAACATAATTTTAAGAAATTATGGTGCACCTACAAACAATAAGATATTCACTATAAATGTAGGTTATGTGGCTCCCAACCCGTCTGCCACTACTGACCGGGCTGCGGACAGTATTTCATAGCTCGGCAGCGACGCGATTAATGCTTATTCATGTCAAGCTGTGGCTGTTCTTTACTCTATAAGATATGGTACGGCAAGCCGCCAAAGTGGCATGCTAATGAGCGTGACTGTTGTGCTAATCAGGCGCCTGGGTGGCCCCTGTTCTCCTCTGGCACCTTTTCTACTCTGTTTCGGCAATTTAATAAGGAAAAGAGAGCGCACGAATCCTAAGTGAAGAATGAGGAGGAAGAGATTTGTGTTTATTTATCACTAATTAAATTTGATCTCTGCTGAGATTAATTTATGTACTTTGGCGCCTGCATCTTTTTCTTAAATTAGGATTTTTTTAAGGCTGTATCAGTGGCGTACCTTCAATGCAGGGAGACCATGATACTTCTATGCGGCCTGAGGGGGGGGGGGGGGGGGGGGGGGGGGGTTGGGCTGGTGCGTTCCGATGTAAAAACACTGCATTTTCATGCAGCCACCGCCAGGGGGAGCTCTTGTAGTCGATTGTAACTGTATAAATTCCTATGCACTGAGCTCCACCTAGTGGTGGCTGAAGGTAGCCAGCTTTGTAATGGATGGGAAGTAGGAGATTTATCAACATATTTAAGCCAGTTGTCTGGTATGAATACTTTATGAAATTTGTTGTTCAGAACATATTTATGAAGCATCAGTTCCACTTTACTTACATAGAAGTTTGATAAAGTGGATGAGGCCAAGGGTGACTTTTTTTTTTTTTTTTTTCTTCAATTTTTTTCATTTAAATTTCATCCGCCCAATAAAAAAATGAAATAAACTCATCCGAAACCTGGGCTGTTGCCCTTTGCTTTCTGTGTTGCCTGGGGATAATTGTTGCACTGATGCTTCATTCTAAGTGTTGCTATCTGGTCCTATAAGATCTGTGTACGACCCTAGTCTGCATATATCTTTCTCACCTTATGTTCCTTCTGAGGTCAAGAGTTACGTCGTAGTTGGTCATCCTGCAGTCACTTGTATGGGGGTCCCAGGCTCTCTGTTCTACCTGCACGAGGAGTCAGAATGGACTGGTGGACATGCATTGTCTCTGGGGTTTTCTGTCAGCCCAATAGACACTAAATGGGTGTTATGTGTGGATTAACCCCTGCTATTGAAAGTGGTGAAATCCAAGTTTAAAGGGGTCTTCTGGGAGTAAGATATTTATGCCATATGAGATATTCTCAGGATAGGTTATCAATATGAGATAGCTGGTGGTCTGACTCACATCAGCTGTTTTAAGAGGCCACGACGCTCTGGTCTTTTCTTAGGCAACTAACGTCATCCATCTCGAAGCTTATGTGCAGCTCAGTCCCATTTTAGTGAATGGGCCTGGGCTGCAATACCAAGCACAGCCACTATACAATGTATGGCGCTGTGCTTGTTAAACTGTAAAGAAGCTGCAGCTCTCTTCCAAGCTCTACGTCCCTTTCTTACAGCTGCTTGTGGGGCTGCCCAGGAGTCAGAAACTCCCACCAATCTGATATTGGTGACCTATCCTGAGGAGACATCAGTACTGTACTCCTAGAAAATGCCTTTAAAATCCGCAACAAAATGAGCATGCTGTGAATTCGAAAATCTTCAGAATGCACGTTTTTACACACAGAAAATGGCCCCAATCTGTGGATGAGATTTTATCCACCTGCCTTGTACTGTAATCTGAACAAAATGTAAGAAAAATTGGACATAAATGGCAACTGCTCTCCTTTGAACAAATCCTGTCTTTTATAGCAATCAAAAGCTTCACATGAAATAAAAAGAGGATGTACATGATGTAGGGCGATAAAAATAAAGGTACGCCGAGGCTGCTCACCTGGTGTTGCGCTCTGGGCCTGTAGAGACAAATGTGTGAGGTTCACTGCTGCATGTCGCTGGTTCTGGTCCCAGTATCACAGGTAAGATCAAGTGGAAAATGCTCAGAGCTACAGGACATCCGAGACAAAGATCCTTTAATAACTTTTTTTTTTTTTTTTCCAGAATAGAACTACACATTTTGGGGATGGAACACCCCCTTCATCAGGCTCACTGGACTGATGAGGGGGGTGTTCCATCCATGAAACACTATTCTGGAATAAATAAATTATTGAATTATTGAAGAATTTCCGTGTCGGATGTTCTGCAGCTCCACACATTTTCCACTTGATCTGATCAAAAGCTTGAGGAATATATTAAGAATTCTGTTCCAAGAGATCAACCATCCATCTTTCCTGTAAGGCAACTGGATCAAGCAGAAGCTCTTCCCCGCTCTTTTTTCTGCCATAGAAGACCAGGGCAAATCATTCCCTCTTGGAGAAGCCCTGCAGACAAATGGTTATTGTGAAGAGACATTCACCATTGGCCAGCAAGACCCAAAACAGACAATAGTCATTTATCAAGTGCTGAAGAGTTCATCTACATACTCTTGAATGGGGCCTTCAAAACGTGATGATGAAATGAAGAGATACCCTGTATGGAAAGGCTATACAGCTCATCCTACGCTGTGCCTGTGAATGGCATGTACAGGAACAAATGCATTGTAAATCGAGGGTCAAGACAACAACACAAGATGAGCCCTGGAGGAACATATCTGATGAATCCGATCCCTCTTTGTGTCCTTATCTCACGACCTTAGCTCTTCTGCAAAGAATATAAATTGGGATGCTAAATGTCTGGATACAAGGTGCCCCTGCCATTGCTCTGCAATCTATACTGTCAAGGATCCGTGTAATCAGCTGTAATCTATTAAGGAACTGGCTACAGGGGTTGCATTTGTGATGAGGGCATTGTGATTGGCAATGTTTTGGGGGTATGATGAAACTGAAAGATTCTGTCCAAGACCTCCACAGCCTTCCATATACAGTGCCGACTCAACGGAAGAAATATCGCCATCTTGTACCTAATTGCATACCCTCCTCTCAAACACTGTAAATGAAGCCTCTTAATTCTATACCATATAATAAGTTGGCCCATGGAGGACAGATAGCAGAATATGAAGTTGGACCTGTACGTTTACACTTCTGCAAAAAGAAGGTCACCACAGTGGTAGTAGCCAGGTTTGTCTGTAATTTCCTATTACGTAGGGCCTATTCATTGTACTATTGAAAATGTCCAGCTCCAGTGCAGTGTCTGAGAGGTAGTGGCAGCCCACAAGTCAGTTTATGGTGTCAAACGTTGATAGTACCTCCTAAGGATAGGCCTTCAATCAGTACCAGAAAACGTGACTCCACCATGGGAAGTAAGAAGACCCCCTGTAGGTACCTAGTAGCTGCAGTACAGTGTGTTATGCCAGTTTACCCTTGGTTTGGCATTGCTTTGGGGATAGTGTAGAGAACTGCTGCTATAAGAGTGCCATTTTTGGGCATTGGAGGACTGAAAATGAGTGATTGGCATCAGTGACAGCTGATCTCTCTACACTCAGTTACTCGTGGGTGAATTGGCTCCAATGATATGATTTTCTAATACCACTGGTCAGCAGGCGTGTCTCCATCCACCGGCACTCTGTGAGTTAAAAAAATATATAATAATCAGTTTTCTTCATGTCACAGGTCCATAAAAAGTTACAGCCGGCGGACAATGTGAGGGTCAACCCATTCCACATCTCTGTTTTCCATACCCTTGTAATTTCAGGGGAACAATACTGGGGTTCACTGCAATCACATCTCAGTTTTCCGGTTGAGTGTGGTTCTTCTGATCGACTGGTGAACCTTTCACCTTTAACATTTGGCGTTTGTATTGATTGTGACATTTGGATTTAATCGTTTTACAGGATTATCATAAAGACGTTCAATAGAAATGATTGAATCGTAAAGAGCGAGTGAAGCTGAAGAATGTCAGAGCAGAATGAATTGTTCTTACAGTAGCTATACCAGTGGGAATGTCACCCCAAGTCTCAGTGTCTCAGGCCATCCCTGGTGTAAGTGTCTCATTGGCCCATCACCCCAGGGTTCATCATCCCATTGGCCCGTCACTCCAAGATTCAATGTGTCATTGTCACATCACCCCAGATGTCAACATTTCATTTGCCTGTCACTCTAGGAATCAGCATCACATTGACATGTCACCCCAGGTGTCACTCTCATTGTCCACTCACCCCAGGTTTCAGCATCAAATTGTCCCGACACTCCAAGATTCAACTTCTCATTAGCCACTCCAGATGCCAGTGTCTCAAGGGCCGGTCACTCCAGATGTCAGCGCCTCAATGGCTGGTCACTCCAAATGTCAGCGGCCCATTGGCCCGTCACTCCAGATGTCATCGTCTCAATGGCTGGTCACTCCAAATGTCAGTAGATTTTTAATGTGTCTGAAGTAAATCTTTGTGCACAACTCAGGGGACACAATTAAATTTATATCCCCTAAGGACCAGTAACATGTTCCCCCTTTGTGTTCCAGCAGTCATAACTTTTTAATTTTTACTTCTATTTTTATTTTATTTTTTTGCAGGAGGAGTTGTAGGTTTTTTAGGAACCATTTTGGGGTATATATAGTGTATTAAATAACTTTTTTTAAATTAAATTTTAGGGAGAAAGAATAAAAAAACTGTTTACTTTATTTTGTGGAATTTATTTACGGCATTGACTGTGTATAACTAACATATTTTTATTATGTGGGTAACTACAGTGATAACGCCACATTTCTATATATTTGTTACTATTTTTCCTTTCCTCCTGCAGGCTGTCAGCTCTGCAACTGCTCCCCCTCTTCCTCTAGACTAAAGGATAGGGGAGGCGGCTGCTTTAGCTGCTCATACAGTCCTGATCAAAAGTTTAAGACCACTTGAAAAATGGCAAAAAATCATATTTAGCATGGCTGGATCTTAACAAGGTTCCAAGTAGAGCTTCAACATGCAACAAGAAGAAATGAGAGTGAGACAAAACATTTTTTGAGCATTCAATTAATTGAAAATAGCGATTAAACTGAAACAGGCTGTTTTTCAGCTGATCAAAATTTTAGGACCACATGCCTTTAAAAGGCCAAATCTGTGCAAAGATGTGGATTTATTGTCATTTTCTGTCAGGTAGTCACACGTTGTGATGGCAAAGGCCAAAAAACTCTTCCTTTTTGAACGTGGTCGGGTTGTTGAACTGCATAAGGCTACTTTCACACTTGCGTTGTTCTTTTCCGGCATAGAGTTCCGTCACAGGGCCTCTATACCGGAAAAGAACTGATCAGTTTTATCCTAATGCATTCTGAATAGAGAGCAATCCGTTCAGGATGCATCAGGATGTCTTCAGTTCAGTCGTTTTGACTGATCAGGCAAAAGAGAAAACCGCAGCATTTTTTCCCATAGGAATGAATTAGCGACGGATCTGGCATTCAGAATACCGGAATGCCGGATCCGTCGCTCCGGCATGCGCATGCGCAGATCTGTAAAAATGTGAAAAAGTGTACAAGACGGATCCGTCGGTCCGCATGACAAGCAGAGAGACGGATCCGTCCTTGCAATGCATTTGTGAGACGGATCCGCACCCGGATCCGTCTCACAAATGCTTTCAGTCATCGGCGGATCCGGCGGGCAGTTCCGACGACGGAACTGCCCGCCGGATCACACTGCCGCAAGTGTGAAAGTAGCCTAAGCAGGGTCTCTCACAGCGCGCCATCGCTGCTGAGGTGGGACGCAGTAAGACAGTCATTTGGAATTTCTTAAATGATCCTGGGGGTTATGGAACAAAAAAGTCAAATGGAAGACCCAAAAAATTTCATCAGCACTGAGCCGGAGGATCCAATTGGCTGTCCGTCAAGACACTGGACGATCCTCGACCCAAATTAAGGCCCTTACTGGTGCTGACTGCAGCCCCATAACCATCAGGCGGCTTCTGAGACTGAAGGGCTTCAAAAACAAAAAAACGTCTTCAAAGACCTCGTCTCCTTGAACGCCACAGAACTGCTCGTTTGGACTTTGCAAGAGAGCACCAAACATGGGACATTCAAAGGTGGAAGAAAGTTTTATTCTTTAACCTTGATGGTCCTGATGGTTTCCAATGTTACTGGCATGACAAGCAGATCCCACCTGAGATGTTTTCTACGCGCCACAGTGGAGGGGGCGCCATAATGGTCTGGGGTGCTTTTTCCTTCAGTGGAACAATGGAGCTTCAGGAAGTGCAGAGGCGTCAAACGGCCGCTGGCTATGTCCAGATGTTGCAGAGAGCATTCCTCATGACTGAGGGCCCTCGTCTGTGTGGTAACGACTGGGTTTTTCAACAGGACAACGCTACAGTACACAATGCCCGCAGGACAAGGGACTTCTTCCAGGAGAATAACATCACTCTTTTGGCCCAACCTGCGTGTTCCCCTGATCTAAATCCAATTGAGAACTTTTGGGGATGGATGGCAAGGGAAGTTTACAAAAATGGACAACAGTTCCAGACAGTAGATGGCCTTCGTGTGACCGTCTTCACCACTTGGAGAAATGTTCCCACTCACCTCATGGAAACGCTTGCATCAAGCATGCCGAAACAAATTTTGGAAGTGATAAACAATTAAATTGAATGCTCAAAAAATGTTTTGTCTCACTCCCATTTCTTCTTGTTGCATGTTGAAGCTCTACTTGGAATCTTGTTAAGATCCAGCCATGCTAAATATGATTTTTTGTCATTTTTCAAGTGGTCTTAAACTTTTGATCAGGACTGTATCTCTGGACCGGTAGCAGCTAGAGATATGGGATTTGTATAGTTTTTTTTTTTTTTTTATAAGTTTTATTATTTTTCTTACATACAACATCTGGGTACGCAGACCCAAACATCAGATATTACATTAATAAACAAAGTATATATGGCAGGGATGGCCAACCTGCGGCTCTCCCGCTGTTGTAAAACTACAATTCCCACCATGCCCTGCTGTAGGCTGATAGCTGTAGGCAGTCTGCATGCTGGGAGTTGTAGTTTTGCAACAGCTGGAGAGCCGCAGGTTGGCTATCCCTGATATATGGTATGGAGTACAAGAAAACTGTAATTTCTCCAACAAACACATGAAATTAGGGTGTCACCCAGCACATCAGTTGAGCACTATTCAGTTTAGATATTGTTTACTGACTATACATTCATGTTACATATCAACAGTCTACCCAATCTCCCTCTCATCTGCTCAATCAAGTACCATTCCGTGTATGAAAAAGGTTGCATTATGTTTTTCATGTGAAAATAAATTCAATTTTTGAAAGAGCTTTTGTGTTTGTCTGTCCTTTTGATTTCATTGTGTCTAAACATTCCAGATAGAATCTTTTTTTTAAATCCTCCAGAACATTTTGTATTGTGGGCCTGTCTGCTAGTAGCCACCTTTGTAATATACACTGCTCAAAAAAATAAAGGGAACACAAAAATAACACATCCTAGATCTGAATTAATTAAATATTCTTCTGAAATACTTTGTTCTTTACATAGTTGAATGTGCTGACAACAAAATCACACAAAAATAAAAAATAAATGGAAATCAAATTTTTCAACCCATGGAGGTCTGGATTTGGAGTCACACTCAAAATTAAAGTGGAAAAACACACTACAGGCTGATCCAACTTTGATGTAATGTCCTTAAAACAAGTCAAAATCAGGCTCAGTACTGTTTGTGGCCTCCACGTGCCTGTATGACCTCCCTACAACGCCTGTGCATGCTCCTGATGAGGTGGCGGACGGTCTCCTGAGGGATCTCCTCCCAGACCTGGACTAAAGCATCTGCCAACTCCTGGACAGTCTGTGGTGCAACGTGACGTTGGTGGATAGAGCAAGACATGATGTCCCAGATGTGCTCAATTGGATTCAGGTCTGGGGAACAGGCGGGCCAGTCCATAGCATCAATGCCTTCGTCTTGCAGGAACTGCTGACACACTCCAGCCACATGAGGTCTAGCATTGTCTTGCATTAGGAGGAACCCAGGGCCAACTGCACCAGCATATGGTCTCACAAGGGGTCTGAGGATCTCATCTCGGTACCTAATGGCAGTCAGGCTACCTCTGGCGAGCACATGGAGGGCTGTGCGGCCCTCCAAAGAAATGCTACCCCACACCATTACTGACCCAATGCCAAACCGGTCATGCTGGAGGATGTTGTAGGCAGCAGAACGTTCTCCACGGCGTTCCAAGACTGTCACGTCTGTCACATGTGCTCAGTGTGAACCTGCTTTCATCTGTGAAGAGCACAGGGCGCCAGTGGCGAATGTGCCAATCTTGGTGTTCTCTGGCAAATGCCAAACGTCCTGCACGGTGTTGGGCTGTAAGCACAACCCCCACCTGTGGACGTCGGGCCCTCATATCACCCTCATGGAGTCTGTTTCTGACCGTTTGAGCAGACACATGCACATTTGTGGCCTGCTGGAGGTCAATTTGCAGGGCTCTGGCAGTGCTCCTCCTGTTCCTCCTTGCACAAAGGCGGAGGTAGCGGTCCTGCTGCTGGGTTGTTGCCCTCCTACGGCCTCCTCCACGTCTCCTGATGTACTGGCCTGTCTCCTGGTAGCGCCTCCATGCTCTGGACACTACGCTGACAGACACAGCAAACCTTCTTGCCACAGCTCGCATTGATGTGCCATCCTGGATAAGCTGCACTACCTGAGCCACTTGTGTGGGTTGTAGACTCCGTCTCATGCTACCACTAGAGTGAAAGCACCGCCAGCATTCAAAAGTGACCAAAACATCAGCCAGGAAGCATAGGTACTGTGAAGTGGTCTGTGATCACCACCTGCAGAACCACTCCTTTATTGGGGGTGTCTTGCTAATTGCCTATAATTTCCACCTGTTGTCTATCCCATTTGCACAACAGCATGTGAAATTGATTGTCACTCAGTGTTGCTTCCTAAGTGGACAGTTTGATTTCACAGAAGTGTGATTGACTTGGAGTTACATTGTGTTGTTTAAGTGTTCCTTTTATTTTTTTGAGCAGTGTACTTCTTTTGACTACCATACAGATCGAATGAAATAGGCTAGGAAGAGATCTTCTATTACTGCCTACCTCCTCAAAATGGAATAAATATACACTGCTCAAAAAAATAAAGGGAACACTTAAACAACACAATGTAACTCCAAGTCAATCACACTTCTGTGAAATCAAACTGTCCACTTAGGAAGCAACACTGAGTGACAATCAATTTCACATGCTGTTGTGAAAATGGGATAGACAACAGGTGGAAATTATAGGCAATTAGCAAGACACCCCCAATAAAGAAGTGGTTCTGCAGGTGGTGATCACAGACCACTTCTCAGTTCCTATGCTTCCTGGCTGATGTTTTGGTCACTTTTGAATGCTGGCGGTGCTTTCACTCTAGTGGTAGCATGAGACAGAGTCTACAACCCACACAAGTGGCTCAGGTAGTGCAGCTTATCCAGGATGGCACATCAATGCGAGCTGTGGCAAGAAGATTTGCTGTGTCTGTCAGCGTAGTGTCCAGAGCATGAAGGCACTACCAGGAGACAGGCCAGTACATCAGAAGACTTGGAGGAGGCCGTAGGAGGGCAACAACCCAGCAGCAGGACCGCTACCTCCGCCTTTGTGCAAGGAGGAACAGGAGGAGCACTGCCAGAGCCCTGCAAAATGACCTCCAGCAGGCCACAAATGTGCATGTGTCTGCTCAAACGGTCAGAAACAGACTCCATGAGGGTGATATGAGGGCCCGACGTTCACAGGTGGGGGTTGTGCTTACAGCCCAACACCGTGCAGGACGTTTGGCATTTGACAGAGAACACCAAGATTGGCAAATTCGCTACTGGCGCCCTGTGCTCTTCACAGATGAAAGCAGGTTCACACTGAGCACATGTGACAGAGTCTGGAGACGCCGTGGAGAACGTTCTGCTGCCTGCAACATCCTCCAGCATGACTGGTTTGGCATTGGGTCAGTAATGGTGTGGGGTGGCATTTCTTTGGAGGGCCGCACAGCCCTCCATGTGCTCGCTAGAGGTAGCCTGACTGCCATTAGGTACCGAGATGAGATCCTCAGACCCCTTGTGAGACCATATGCTGGTGCGGTTGGCCCTGGGTTCCTCCTAATGCAAGACAATGCTAGACCTCATGTGGCTGAAGTGTGTCAGCAGTTCCTGCAAGACGAAGGCATTGCTGTTATGGACTGGCCCGCCCATTCCCCAGACCTGAATCCAATTGAGCACATCTGGGACATCATGTCTCGCTCTATCCACCAACGTCACGTTGCACCACAGACTGTCCAGGAGTTGGCAGATGCTTTAGTCCAGGTCTGGGAGGAGATCCCTCAGGAGACCGTCCGCCACCTCATCAGGAGCATGCACAGGCGTTGTAGGGAGGTCATACAGGCACGTGGAGGCCACACACACTACTGAGCCTCATTTTGACTTGTTTTAAGGACATTACATCAAAGTTGGATCAGCCTGTAGTGTGTTTTTCCACTTTAATTTTGAGTGTGACTCCAAATCCAGACCTCCATGGGTTGAAAAATTTGATTTCCATTTTTAATTTTTGTGTGATTTTGTTGTCAGCACATTCAACTATGTAAAGAACAAGGTATTTCAGAAGAATATTTAATTAATTCAGATCTAGGGTGTGTTATTTTTGTGTTCCCTTTATTTTTTTGAGCAGTGTAGTTGTGGTGTAACTTCTACTCTCCTTCCCCATATAGCCCTGACCACCTCTCCTACCTCCTCCCAGAGCCTCCTACTTTCCGTACACTCCCACAGTCCATGATACAGATTAGTGTATCCCTGGCCGCATTTAGGACATTTCGTTATTCTATCTGGTTTGTTTGGGTGTGGAGGTATATTAAAACCGTAATGATACTCATCCTACATGTACGAACTGATTTGTATGAAGCATAATACTTTTGTACCATGTATATGATCTCTATCGTTATAAATAAATAAAACACTTTGAAACTAAAACCGTATATGGCTCTGTGTATTATTCTTAGTTGCGTATCCCTCCATACTTCGTTCGTAATATGCCTTCTTACTTTCAACCACCCTTGCCTCATCAGTGGAGCGATGTGATCAATTCCTTATTGCTCTTCCCAACTTTTAATTTGTATTGTTTGAAAGCTGGCATTCCAAGCTTTCAAACAATACCAAAATCAGAAATCTGGATGCAGTGAATACAGCTGAAAGTGAAAGTAAAAGTAGGTTTTACCCGCAATTATTCCTGACTCGATTTCTAACAGTGATATCTCCTGCTGATGTTCTGCTAAGGGCTCATGCACATGACCGCAAGCCAGAGTGCTTCCGCCGTGGGCTTTCTGTTCGTGCCTCCACACCACAAAAAAAGTAGTGCACCGTCTGAAGCAGATTGCATACCCGATTCAAGTGAATGGTTCCTGGCTCCGCATACGACGGCACTATGGTCAGTGCCCATGCATTGCGAACCACAGCACGGGTCCGGCCGGAACTCAATCATGTGCATGAGCCCTAATGCTGTAATTTTGGTCTGGAATGCCAGCTTTCAAACAAGAGCAGGCCCATGTTCCTAGCTGCTACCAATCAGGAGATATGAGCAGCACAAGCAGACCCCCCCCCTCCCCCTTTTCCCCTTCGGCCCGAAACAGTTAGGTGGTTAACGACCCATGAGGTTCAGCAAAATGAACAATGCAATTGGTATGTATCTAGTTTGTATAGCTGAATGATGGGCAATGTAGTCTAGACCGACCAGATGACTAGAGGAATCTGCCCCAGTTCACATCCATCCTTGCAAATCATTGATAAATACTTAACATAATTGTCTTTAAAGTGTCTCTTTTACAGATGGGCTCATCCCAAGGTTACAGTCTCGTCTCTGCTATGTGCGAGAAAGTGGCAGATGTCATCGCTGATGCTGGTACATTGTCAGGTGGAGGGTGTGTCGCAGAGGACTATGTGCAGTCTATTAGAGATGATGGATCAGATGGAGTTGCTCATGTGTGCAGGGAGAAGGGTTCCCAGCGCTGCTGTGGATCTGCCAAGCACCAGACGTAGATGCATAAATATAACGCAACTGAGCAATCGGTGAAAAATTGCAGAAAGCGGATTAATTTCAGCGCCGCACCCAGATGAATGGTGTAATTTGCATGAGAGCAGCTTGTGTGATGACTACTGATTCGCTTACCTACAAATACAGATTACTGGGGGTCCTTGTCTTACCGGAGCAGTGATGCCCATCAGGGTAATGGTAGGGGAAACAAATAGTTTTGAATGGTCAACGGGGCGTAAAAAGAAACCACGAGAGTCATACAATATATCTCCTCTAACCATGACCACCACCAGCCGCAAGTTCAGAATATGAAATGCTGGTCTCCACTCAGTCACATGTGTCTTACCCTAAGGCTTCATTCACACAGCAGTGTTCTGGACAGTTTTTTTGCATGCAATAAACAGAAAAGATACACATTTTTCCAGAAAACTTTTTCTCTGTAGGATCCACTCTTGGTTTTGGCGTACAAATACTGACTGTGTGAAAGTGACCTAATGCGCATCCAGAAGGCCTAATGGCAGACCACCGTTGAAATGCGTAGCTGTTGTTTTTTTTATGTGTTTTTATACAATAAAACACCTACCTCGAAGTATCCAGTGCAGCGCGCTGTTTTTATTTGCCACCTCTGGGACCTTCTCTTCCGGGCCTCCTACGTGCAGTGTCCAGCGAATGAGCGCATCAGCCTGGTCTCTCATCCTGGTGTGGAGGAACTTCGTCCTTCACTGGTGTTGTGCTAGGTCTGCACAACACAATCCAGTAAGGTGTATTGACCCACAGGGATTAACTCTGTGACCTAGGAGGTATCACAACAGGGTGCGCCCCCCCCTCTCCTTTTTTCTTTTACAGCATAGAGATGATTCACAGTGATGTCAAAGGGTAGAAATTATTCACACAATGATGTCACAGCATAGAGATGTTTCACAGTGTAAAAATGATTCCCACAGTGATGTCCGCGCAGAGGGGATTTACGTGGCGATGTCATAGTATACAGAAGATTCACACAGCAATGTCACAGCATATTGATGATTTACAGAGTGATGTCACAGCCTAGCGAGGATTCACAAAGCGATGTCACTGCATAGCAATTATTCACACAGTGATGTCACAGCATAGAGATGACGCACACAGTCATGTCACAGCAGTACAGAGGATTCACACAGCATTGAGATCATTCACAGTGAGGTCACATCAGAGATGATTCACACAGTGATGTCAGCAATACAGAGCATTCATACTGGTGTCACAGCATTGTGATCATCCACACAGTGATGTCACATCAGAGATGACTCACAGTCATGTCACAGCAGTACAGAGGATTCACACAGCAATGTAACAGCAGCATAGAGATGATTCACACAGTGATGTCATATGATAGAGATGATTCACACAGTGATGTCATAGCACACGGAGAATGAACACTGAGATGTCACTAGGTTTCACATGATAAGATCACAGTATAAAGATTATTCCCAGTTATATTGCTGTGCAGGGAAAACTAAGGCTTATATCTCAGTTGTGTCCAGTTGCTTTTTTTGTGGAGACTGACACAACTGATGTGTATCTATAGTTCACAGGTCTGACGTATATATACTGATGGCACCGGACAGGAAAAAATAAATCACGATGCTGCACTTTCCTGTCCGCTGCTTTTTGACTAAAGGCATCACACCTGATGTGACAGATGATTATGAACGATCCCATAGAAAATTATAGGATCAGTTCTACCTTCAGTTTCCCTATGACCTTTCTGTAACCGGATCGACAGCTATAGGTGAAGGGGCCCTTCCACAGTGATGTCGTAGTCCAAGAAAGAATAAGGCCCTTTATAATATGGTTGCACACAAAAAAAGACATGCACGCAGTGACGTCTCAGTACAGGATAAAAAATGCTAAATGATCTCTCTGTACAGTAATTCCGTTACTGATGTCACAGAGGAAGGATAATGCACACAGTAGTGCAACAACCATGGGACTCCATAGCAAAGCTTGGAATAGGGCTCCATTCACTTCTCTCATCACTCACTGCACCTTTTGGGTCCCATAGATGCCATGCCTGCTGCTCTGGTAGTTCTGTCCATGCTGCCATCTATGGACAACCTCAGTTTTAGAAAGTGTGAAAAAGCAATCATCCGAAAATTACAGGATCTGCTGCTTCCCTGACCCCCTGTCACCAAAAGGATTATTCTGTGTTCAGTTGATTGCACCTGATCCAGTCAGGTCTGTCTGAGCTGAGTCACCAAGTCCCCCGGTATTATTGTCACGCACATCCTTGTATCTCCTGCCTCAGTAACGCTCGTGCCTGTACCACACGTGTTGTGCTGGGCCGCCCCCGGAGAGCAGCAAACACTTTGTAATGACAGTGGAGATGCTTTATGTGCCGCGGATGTTTCATCTGATGAATACAGCACTCTACAGTCGATGGTGCTTTATATGTCTCTCGTCTGTAACTCTGGAGCTAAACTTTCTGATTTGTGTGAAAGAGGAATGTCTTTATCTGATGTTTAGAGGAAAATGGCTTTGCATGATGCTTAGGGACTCACTAGATTGCATCGTAAATCTGAATTATAGCTATAAAGATATCAGCAGCGTGATGTTCTAACTAGTTCCATACAATTAGTATCGTATATGCCCCTCAAGTATATGGATACCATTAACGCACCATATGACCATAGGCACTGAGCCAAATGCCCACCTCTGTGCACTCTATACTTCACCAACAGTTTTTTTTTGTAGCTCAATTTTTCTGATACAAAGCTCCAAATCACATGGTAAGATTACAAAATTCTAGCTGCCTGCTTCTGCCACTAGAGGGAGCTTACTGCAGTGTGTTTTATTATAGAATTAAATTTATAGAGAAGGCTCCCTCTAGTGGTGGCTGCAGGAAGCCAGAATTTTAACATTTAACTATTTGTCTCTACAGGGCATTTATATCTTTGTATCAGCAAAAACCTATATAAAAGTCTAATAATAAATTAATCAGTACAGTATGAACCTATTTAAATGAGTAAAAAAAAAAAATTCAAAGGTGAATATGCAATTTGATGTGAAAAAGACAACTGGTAAATTGTTGAACTATGACAGTAGCGGATTATATAAGTCTTCATTCACATCTGTGCTATAAATTTCCATTGTCCTGCTCCATTTTAGGGGCAGAACAATAAAAATAAGGTAGGCACAGATCCATTGCTTAAAGGGCTTCTGTCAGCCCACTAAACCGTTGTTTTTTTTTTGTTTACTAATAACCCCTACACTGCGATTTATGCATACATAAGTTAAATAATCATTTCTGTTCAGTAGAATTTTCTAAAAAGCGATTTTTAAAATATGCAAATTACCTTGCTACCAGCAAGTAGGGCGGCTACTTGCTGTAGCAGCCGCATCCTCCGACCCTAATGACGCCCCCTCCACATTGTGATTGACAGGGCCAGGGAACGGAATCGTTCTCTGCTGGCCCTGCCTGTTAGCATTCAAAATCTGGCGCCTGCGCCGCGGCCATACCTATCTTCAATCTGCGCAGGCGCACTAAGAGACGGCCACTCGCTCGGCCGCTCCATCCTGAATGCGCCTGCGCCGATGACGTCACATCTACACCCGGCGCAGGCGCATTGAGGAGAGAGTGGCCGCCTCAGTGCGCCTGCGCAGATTGAAGATACGTACGGCCGCAGCGCAGGCGCCAGATTTTGAATGCTAACAGGCAGGGCCAGCAGAGAACAATTCCGTTCCCTGGCCCTGTCAATCACAATGCGGAGGGGGCGTCATTAGGGTCGGAGGATGCGGCTGCTACCAGCAAGTAGCCGCCCTACTTGCTGGTAGCAAGGTAATTTGCATATTTTAAAAATCGCTTTTTAGCAAATTCTACTGAACAGAAATGTATGCATAAATCGCAGTGTAGGGATTATTAGTAAACAAAAAAAAAAAACGGTTTAGTGGGCTGACAGAAGCCCTTTAATAGGAATGAACAGTCAGTGCCCGATGGATAACTTTGATTATAATGAGATCCGTGTGGTGTCCACCAAGGAACCAACATTTTATGGCAGAAAATAACACAGCATGCTGTGCTATTTTGTCTGCCTTTTTTTTAAGGAATTCTGTGACACAGCCTCCAAGGCAAATGTGAACAAAGCTTTAACTGAGCCCCAAACAGACCCTCATGACATGCACTCTGCTGTAAAATGGTCTTTGGTGTAAAAATTTATATATACATATCATGCATACACTTTCCTGGCCAGCAGCCACAAATGAGGGAAGCTGATTGTGTGGGTATGTAAGCAAGTTTGTTGTGTATACCTATGTATGACTCCAGCTCCTCCTTGTGGTGCCTTCAGAAAAGAAGAATCTGATCACTAATTCTATGGCCATGTGAAGAGAGGAACAATGCTGGCACAGTATTTGATAGGGCAGTTTTCTGCCAGTATTATTTTCTGGGGGAAGTCTGTTAGCGTCATCTATAGGCATACCTTCAAACTTTTGAAATAGCTAGAGGGACAACATTGGCAGCGCTGCAGCAATCTGTTTTTACACTAAGCTGCACCTCTAAATTCGCCTAATGCCTATCTATACATGCCCAATCTCACCCAGTCCCCTTCTTTTGGTTTTATTTATTTATATATTTATTCACTTAGCCTGTGTAAGCTTATTTATTCTCAAATCTTTTGAATTCACATTATAAAACATAAGGTGTCAGAAGCAGGATGAGCAAATGAATACGCTTATTGTTGACCGAGTGATACATAGAGTGGGTAGTTTGGCACCACCACACCGAATGGGATCCCGGCATTCGCAGGAATGTAGTAATCTACAGGCAGATTATCAATGGTTGCATTGGTTGTGAAAATCTGCTACAAGCTATGAGTGGGGTTGTAATGGATGGTTCTAGAATCTAGCAAGGTTATTTTGGCGGCGTAGGACACTGAGCAGGATTGTAGTGATAATCTGTAAGAATCGGAGTAGTTGCTGATGGGGGTCTGATCAGTTTGTAACAATGCGGTATCAAGATAGTAATCTTTGGCACTAGCAAGACAAAAGCGCCCATATGTCTAGAAAAATCAACTTAAATGTTCAGAAATGAACTGTTTAAAGCCTTTGTTACCCTAATGCTGTGCATGTCCGAGTAGAAACTATTTATGGCAATAGCATTAGAGATTGTTTTGGAAAAAATATATGATGAAAAAGCATTGTACTTAGTGTGTGCCAATAGATGTGTGGTTAGCACTAAGAATATAAAAATGTTAGAAATATATCTTTGTTAAACAATTCTGGTTTTAAGAAGTATTAGGCCTCATGCACACGGCCGTTCCATGCACTGGGGGCCGCAATTTGCAGCCCCCAATGTACGGGCAACAGCCGTGTGGTGGCCAGGATTGATCGAGATCCATTCAACTTGAATGGGTGTGTGATCCGTCCGCACCGTAAAAAAATAGAACATGTTCTAATTTTTTGCGGTGCAGAGGCACAGACAGAAACCCCACGGAAGCACACCGTAGTGCTTCCGATCCACACCGCACTGCATCTCCCGGATTGTGGACCAATTCAAGTGAATGGGTCCGCATCCGCGATGCGGGGTGCACACAGCCGGTGCTGTTGAAGTTGACTATCTGAGAAAGATTAGAGTTAGTATTGTTTGGTATATGTATGAAATTAAACGGTTAAAGAAAAATCCAATGGTTCCAAAGTGGTTTTCTGTTAAATGACTAGGGTTTATGTTATTTAGAATAGCTCATGATGCTATGTTACTACAGTATATTTTGGGATAGATGGAAATGAATTAAAGTGGAAGAACTGGGGGGTGGAATGTGTAAGGGTATTTTAAGTACTGATTGCTTCTGTCCCCTTTAATTATATATATATATATATATATATATATATATATATATCGAACAAAATAAAGTAACAGCACACTACTAAATGCACTAAGACTGAGTGAACAGGTGAATGTGTGAACAGGGTCAAATACAGTCGTGGCCAAAAGTTTTGAGAATGACACAAATATTAGTTTTCACAAAGTTTGCTGCTAAACTGCTTTTAGATCTTTGTTTCAGTTGTTTCTGTGATGTAGTGAAATATAATTACACGCACTTCATACGTTTCAAAGGCTTTTATCGACAATTACATGACATTTATGCAAAGAGTCAGTATTTGCAGTGTTGGCCCTTCTTTTTCAGGACCTCTGCAATTCGACTGGGCATGCTCTCAATCAACTTCTGGGCCAATTCCTGACTGATAGCAACCCATTCTTTCATAATCACTTCTTGGAGTTTGTCAGAATTAGTGGGTTTTTGTTTGTCCACCCGCCTCTTGAGGATTGACCACAAGTTCTCAATGGGATTAAGATCTGGGGAGTTTCCAGGCCATGGACCCAAAATGTCAATGTTTTGGTCCCCGAGCCACTTAGTTATCACTTTTGCCTTATGGCACGGTTCTCCATCGTGCTGGAAAATGCATTGTTCTTCACCAAACTGTTGTTGGATTGTTGGAAGAAGTTGCTGTTGGAGGGTGTTTTGGTACCATTCTTTATTCATGACTGTGTTTTTGGGCAAAATTGTGAGTGAGCCCACTCCCTTGGATGAGAAACAACCCCACACATGAATGGTCTCAGGATGCTTTACTGTTGGCATGAAACAGGACTGATGGTAACGCTCACCTTTTCTTCTCCGGACAAGCCTTTTTCCAGATGCCCCAAACAATCGGAAAGAGGCTTCATCGGAGAATATGACTTTGCCCCAGTCCTCGGCAGTCCATTCACCAAACTTTCTGCAGAAGATGAATCTGTCCCTGATGGTTTTTTTTGGAGAGAAGTGGCTTCTTTGCTGCCCTTCTTGACACCAGGCCATCTTCCAAAAGTCTTCGCCTCACTGTGCGTGCAGATGCGCTCACACCTGCCTGCTGCCATTCCTGAGCAAGCTCTGCACTGGTGGCACTCCAATCCCGCAGCTGAATCCTCTTTAGGAGACGATCCTGGCGCTTGCTGGACTTTCTTGGACGCCCTGAAGCCTTCTTAACAAGAATTGAACCTCTTTCCTTGAAGTTCTTGATGATCCTATAAATTGTTGATTGAGGTGCAATTAGTAGCCACAATATCCTTGCTTGTGAAGCCATTTTTATGCAACGCAATGATGGCTGCACGTGTTTCTTTGCAGGTCACCATGGTTAACAATGGAAGAACAATGATTTCAAGCATCACCCTCCTTTTAACATGTCAAGTCTGCCATTTTAACCCAATCAGCCTGACATAATGATCTCCAGCCTTGTGCTTGTCAACATTCTCACCTGAGTTAACAAGACGATTACTGAAATGACCTCAGCAGGTCCTTTAATGACAGCAATGAAATGCAGTGGAAAGGTTTTTTTGGGATTAAGTAAATTTTCATGGCAAAGAAGGACTATGCAATTCATCTGATCACTCTTCATAACATTCTAGAGCAGGGGTACTCAACTAGTTTTATTAAAGGTCCACATACCTGGGTCTGCAGTCAGGTGAAGGTCCGAGCTGAACGCCAACAGTAAAGATGCCATGTGATCCATGCGCGTGGGGCGCTCTGACGTTATAGTGGAGCGCCCCGGGTAAGTCCCAGAATTAGTAATGGCCACATTAGTGCCCCAGTAAGAATAATGCCCCCAGTAAGAATAATGTCCCCATTAGTGCCCCCAGTAAGAGTAATGCCCCCATTAGTGCCCCCCTTCTCTGCTTTTGCAAAAAAAATAAAAATAATTAGCATTCACCTGGCTGCGGTGAACATTCGCTGCTGACTGCAAGCTCAGGACCGGTGCTCCAACGTGATGCTGTCTTGTAGGTCCTGTCCTGAGCTTCTAGTCAGCAGGGAGTGTTCTCCACAGTGTCAGCAAATGGAGGTGGAGGTACCGTAATTTTATTTATTTTTTTACTAGCACAAGTAGCGGTGGAGGTAAAGGCTGTACTAATGGGCGTTCCATGATGGAAGCGCTCATTAGTAAGGGTACTTTCACACTTGCAGCAAGACGGATCCGACAGGCTGCTCACCCTGTCAGATCCATCTTGCCACTACTTCGCCGTGCCGCTGCTCTGTGCCCATGGACTATAATGGGGATGAGGGCAGAGCTACGGCGCAGCACGGTGAGAGGCCGCCAGACTAAAAGTACTACATGTCCGACTTTTTCGTCTAACGTGTTGTCTATCTTGCAGTCTAACCATGTAGATTTGTGCACTAATGTGTCTTCTCCAATGAGTGATCCCATCATCTCAGCGTAAATCTGTGAGCCGCCCGCCGTCTGTAACCTGTGATATAATCTAGTTTTCCCCAAAGGTAGGGGCTACCGCGTGCAGTAAGAATGTCTGTCTGGGTTTCTCCAGAAGTCACATGGCTGCAAAAGGATCAAATCCTCAAAAAGCGTCAGATGAGTGAACATCCTAATTTCTTATGTGATTTGTTTCAGGTTGAAGGCCGATATTTTGTTGATTCTTATCTTCAAGATAAACTTATCGGGCCAATAAGGGGTTTACTTGTCACTGGATCACAAGCCACTATATTGTCATATAGTTTTTTCCAATGGATGTGACAGCAAAGAGGCCGAAATTGAAATTGTTTGATGGCTCTTTGATAAGTGTAGGCGGAGACGCTTTGCAGGTAAGAGGTAAAGCATTGTTAAAATTTAAAATAGGCAAGAAAGTAATTAGACATCCCACACTCATTGTGGACCTTCCCTATGATCGGCTGATCATAGGAATTGACCTCCTGAAAAGACTGAGTTCCATAGTAGACTTCATCAATGAAGCAATCGGGACTCGGGTAAAGGCACCTATTGCCTATGAGTACTCTTGCAATGCACAACCCCAACGTAGTTGTCATGTGATTGAAGAAAGGCTTAACTCTGTTGAAGTTCGTTTTAGGAACAACCGGACGCCGGATGTCACAATCCTGAAAAATTGCAACCCTGGGGAAGATGTCAATGGTACCGCTCATACCATAACCATCCAGAAGGACAGAATTGATAAGGTAACCTTGGATGGGGATGTATTAACTATTTCTCCTAAAGGGGGAAATTACGAAGTTGCGGACCTGACCAAGCATACTCAATCTATGGTACGGATTGAGAAGGTCAGTGATAACTTATTGATTCCCATACAGGTGAACAATATAGCCCGGGTGAAATATGCCAAGTTGGATCTAAAATCCAAAGCCAGTTATATAAGCCTAGGTCTCTTAAAACAGGTCGACAACCCTAAAGTGATAAAAGGTTCCTCTCCAC
Source organism: Bufo bufo (assembly GCF_905171765.1). Classification (NCBI taxonomy): domain Eukaryota; kingdom Metazoa; phylum Chordata; class Amphibia; order Anura; family Bufonidae; genus Bufo; species Bufo bufo. The sequence goes on from NC_053394.1 coordinate 413,851,479, forward strand.
AGGACCAGTGAATTCATGATCTGGATGGAGATTCTCAGTCATAAATTTGTGATTGCAAGATGTCTTTTGTCTATTTCCATAGGAGATAAGACTACGGAAGATTTATTCATCCTTACAGAAAGGTACCATAATTGGTCTAGGTATGGATTCGGTGTATTACACTTTTGGATTCCAGAATGACGTCATTGGACTTATTCCAGATGAATACTTGACAGAAGAACAAGTAGTGGAACAACATTTTTTCTCAACATCTGAGGGGTTATTCTATATACACTCTGTTTATCCTTTCAGTGCTGAAGAAGGTACATGACACATTGAAGAATCATCTTTTGGTTTTCAACCATGAGATCGATGAGAAGGAGTATGAGTCATGCCAACAGGGAAAAGAGAAGGTATGCGATACTCAAAACGATTTAACTAGTGAGCTTGAAGAAGCTTACGAGTTAAGTCAACCAGAAATCTTTCCAGAATTCCAGGAACGGGTTGAAGAGCAAATCTCTATAGCTGACGCATGCTCCGATGAGTCGGAGCATCAACAGCTAAAGGGGCTCTTCGCAGAATTCCAGGACATGTTTGCTAAGGATTCTTATGACTGTGGGGAAACTGACCTACATGTTGCAAGAATCCAGACAGATCCAATTGCACGCCCTGTATATGTCAAACAATACCGACTTCCGCTGGCAGCTTACGAATTGCCATTGGAAATCGTCAAGAACTTGGAAAGGTGGGGAATCATTCGTACGGTGCTACGTTCAACCATCCTATACTTGTGGTTCTCAAACCCAATGGTCAATTTCGCCTCTGTTCGGACCTAAGGCCGTTAATGAAATGGGTATATATGTCCGGATGGCCCGTGCCATATATTGACCAGTGTTTGGCACAGATATAGGGGTCCAAAATTTTCACTGCTCTTGACTGTGCACAGGGATATTGAACAATTAAGTAGGACGAGAAGGATCAATATAAATTAGCCTTCATATTTGGTGAGCAGCAATATGCCTGGACCCGATTGCCTTTTGGGTACATTAATGCAGGACATGAGTTTGCTGTGTTCATGCACAAGGCAATGCCTGATGCCACTGAACGAGGTACCTTATCCTATGTGGATGACATCCTGATCAAAAGCACGACTTTTGAAGGAACACATTGCAGAACTGAGGCATTTACTAACCCAACTGAGGAAAGCTGGTGTGAAACTTTCTCTGCAGAAGGCTCAATGGTGTCGTACCAAAGTCAATTTCCTAGGTCACGAAATCACTGCTGATGGAATCAACCCGCAGAAAAAGAAGGTAGAAGCAGTGACCAATACGAAGTTATCTACAAATCTCAAGGAGTTGAGATCCTTCCAGGGATGATGAAGTATTCACTTAACTTCATAGACAACTATGCCGAGATTACGAAACCTCTTTTGCAGTTGCTGATGAAAGGGGTGAAATGGGAATGGAGTGAATGTCACGGGCAAGCTGTGAATGAGCTCAAAGCCAGACTCACCCATGCCCCATACCTTGCTTACCCAAAAGGTGGGAAACCTTTCTTCATTGAAACAGGCTTCACCGACAAAAGTGTAAGTGCAGTCCTCTTCCAGAAACAGGACAACCTGAATAAGATCATCGCCTATGCCAGCAAGTCCTTATCACTGCTTGAGGTAAAATTCAATGACTGTGAAAAAGCATTACTGTCAACGGTATGGGCTTTGCAATATTTCAGGAGTTTTATCCAAGTCGAAAAGATCATTGTGGAAACTGCACACCAACCGCTGCAATATTTGCAAAGTGATATAATCAAGGATGGAAATCTGTCAAACAGCAGGATAACCGCCTGGACGATGTCCTTAATGGGATGGCCATTGGAAATCAGATACAAACAAAATAATAAGAATCCAGTTGCTCAAGGATTAGCTGAACTTCACGATCGTACCAATGCAGGACATAAAGGTGAATCACAAGGAAATGATTTCCTGGAAGAACAATCTTTGTCTCCATACAAGTCTTATGAAGAAGAGTATTGCAAATCCTTACCATGTGTATATGTAGATGGCTGTTCTTTTCATACCGATATAGGAACTGAATGTACATTGGTTGCGGGTATCGGAGTCGTGTGGAATAATATATTCCCAGATGTGTCCGTGGGTACAAAATTGGTCCCAAAAGTAGCCAGGTCAAAGAGCTTACCGCTGTGTATAAAGCCGTACAAATGGCTATCGAATCTGGTATTAAATAGTTTGTTCTAATCACAGATTCTATGTTCGCAACAGCTTTGTAGAGTTCTTCCCTGGGTGGAAAAGGTCTAACATGGTAAGAAGCAACAACAAGCCTGTCAAGCATGGTAAAATGTTTTGTAGGATCGACGAGATGGTTATCGCCCACCGGTATCACCTCGAAAAAGGTAAAAGGCCACTCAAAATATCTAGGTGTGGATAAGGAAGGGAATGATTTGGCAGATTCCCAAGTGGAGGCAACGACAAAAAGATAGGCCCAAAAGGAGGCCAAAGCCAATGTGGTGCAATGGAGCCAAGATTCCCCTAATGAGGATCTCATTGCGAGTCAAAAGGGGGATCCAGTCATTGGTATCTTTTACAAACACATTGAAGATCCACAGAATTGTCCCATAACTGTGGAAGACTGTGTAGGCACAGAAGAGTTACGGATTTTGATGAAAGGTAAGTCCCAATTCTCGTTACAGGATGGATTGCTGGTAAGAACCTCGAAGAATGGTATCTCACAATGGGTGGTACCCGCAGCATTCCGAGGTTTGATGTTACACACGCCTATGACGCCCCAATGGCTGGTCATTGAGGTGAGAAATTAACGTATGAATTATTACAGGATTATACTTATTGGCCTCATATGTTGCAAGATGTTCGCACATATTGTCAAGGATGTTTAATATGTCCTCAATTCCAGCCACAAGCACCCACTCATCGGGCACCGCTGATGAAAAGGGGGATGTTCATGCCATGGTCAGACATCCAGATTGACTTTATTGGACCAGTAACAACTTCATCAAAAGGCAACAGATATATGTTAACCGTGACTTGTTTATTCACAAAATGGGTGGAATGTTTGCCTTGAAGAACATGCAGTTCAAGTGTGTGCGCATCTCTACTCATTAGGTGATGACGAAAATTTGGGAGATACTGGGGGTAAAAAGGAAGCTACATATAGCTTATCGGCCAGCCTCTAGTGGTGGAGTAGAATGCTACAACCAAACCATTGTTAACATTCTAAAGAAAATTGTCAATGAATCCGGTAAGGACTGGGATGTGAAGTTGCCTTTGGTTCTCATGGCCATCAGGGCCACCCCAAGCGTGGCAACCAAACTATCTCCCTTTGAAATGATCACAGGTAGGAAGATGGTGTTACCCCAGCATTTACTGTACCGGACAACAGACCACAATTTGATAAATCCTTCAACAGCTTATCAATATATGGAGAATCTACGCAAGCACCTTCAGCATGCTTTTGCGTTTGCCCAGATGAATATAGAGAAAGCAGCAGTAAGCTCCAAAACCTACTATGATCTGAAGACTTCTCAAAAGGAATACCAGATTTCCGATCAGGTTTATCTCTATAACTTTGCCCGGGATCAGGTTAAGGAAAGGAAATTCCTGCCTTCCTGGAAGGGACCCTATGTCGTCATTGACAAATTGTCACCTGTGGTCTACAAGATCAAAATTCCTAAGGGGGATGGATTTATAGAGAAATGGGTGCATATTAATCAATTACGTGTTTGTCATCCTAGTTCACAACTTCGCAAAATGGAAGGGTTACTGGATGATAAGGAGTAAAGAGATATCAAGGTTCCAGCTAAAGACGGAAACCCAGAATCGGTATCGTATAAACAAACGAATGTACTAACCTATCCTCATGTATTTTTCCTCTGTAACTAATTATTTCTTGACTCACTTCTGAACCAAGAACTTGCTCTGTTAAAGAAAGAAAACTATGCCAAATTGAAGATGTATGGTAGTATGATTTCTTTTATTTTAGGGTTGATAAAAAAAAAAAGTGTAAAGATGTATATGCTTAAATTTGTCATACAATATATTATAGGCGCAAGATGGCATCAAAGATTGTTGCTGTTATCTACATTGTCCTAGTCTTGGGGAAGGAGTTCCACGCTGAACCGATCGCTGTACCAGGTCCGTCATCTGGGATCATGCTGCAGAATACCACGGGATTCATCTTGACGAATAAGAGGACTCTATCCCAGAAGATCTACGTCAGTTTGGATCCACACATCTCCGTTGAAAGACAGTTCAACGTTTCCAAGATTCAGTCTCCAGAGATAAAGATGTGGCATCAAATACACGTCGGTTATTCCCAAGAACGGATTACACAAATCCTGGAACAGACAAGAAAGACCCTGACCAGGGAACAGTTTTCTACGAGTCAACGACCAAAGTGGTTCATTTATGCGATTGCAGCTTCCATAATCTTTGGCGTAGTAGGCACTGTCGTTGCCACCGGTGTATCAGCTGCTAATTCCATCTCTATTAAGACATTAGAACTTGAGATCGGTTTGCTAAAAAGGAACCTGATGACTATTCATGCATAAATGGAAAATCAGAAGCAACATCTATCGGACTTATATTCCATTGTGGAGGACATTATCGTCACCACAAACTTACATTCAACGTTATTGACCCACTCAATAAATCTTCATCAGAGTAACGAACAATTTAAACAAGAACTTATATTCATGAAGGAACCCGTATGAAAAGCCCTTTTGAAATTCCAATATAATCCAATTTTATTTCAATGGATTAGATTGTAATAAAGGGGGATTTGTTGTGCTTTTTCATAGGTATATAACATTTATATCTAAATATCCTAATTATAGTGGATTTGATATATAAGAGGCCATACTGTGTTATATTCACCATTGTGTATGTATTTTAAAGTAGACCGAAAGAGGTTCATGGAGAGGACACAGTTCATATAATTTCTTCTCTGTTGATGTACCAGTCTGAGAAGAGTCATTCTTGTCTCCTTATAGATTTATGACTGAGATAAGGATATTTTCTAGACATATCTGGTACTAATTATCCCTACGGTTTAATTTCTTTTGATGAAGCAAAAAATCTCTGATATATGTACATGTATAGTGAACATTAGTTATTAGTATAAGATAATCAATAGGACATATGTATTGTATATGTCACGGCCTCGGTGTTGTGCGCCGTGACACGTTTGTCGTACATGCCAGTTGCCAGGGGCAATGAGTGGTTGTCTGCATGTGTGTGCTTTGCTCCCCTTCTCCTGGTTCCTCCTCTGTCTGGTGCTGGAGGGGTTAACTACCTTGCTGGGTGTGGTCACTAGGTGCTTCTTATACCTGTGGCTTAAGGTCAGGAGTCAGTTGTACTCCAGCCTTGGTGTGTGCTGGAGTTATGCTCCTTGTCTGGATGTTCCATCTTCCAGTGTGAGGGCTTCCTAGTGGGACATCAATGTCTCCAGCGATGTCTTCCTTATTTCTCCTCCTTTTCCCCCTACCTTCCCTGTGTTGGTGTTTGAGGGTTTATGTTTAGGATGTGGTATCTTATCTTGTTGTTGTTACATGTCTGGTCAGTTGGTGTTTTATGTCCGGCATGTATGCAAGTCGTACCCTGGTGGAGTGCTGGTTCCTATGTGTGTCGGTACGTACTGAGTCCGGTATTGTGTTTGGATGTCAGTACGTTAGCATGGGTTCCAGTTCACCTTTGTGTGGTCTTCTGTTGTGCCGTCCAGCAGCTGCGGCAGTTAAGTTACCATGCCTTCCTGGGTTCTTTGCTCAGCGGTTATCCCCGCCACTGGATACTTACCTGCCGCTCCACTTGACTTTTATCTGCAAATAGGCCGGTTGAGACTCCTGTTCATCCGTGTCTTGGAAGAACAGGTAGTCTCTCCCCTGCTCCTATGTTAGGGATTATCAGGGCTATTCAGGGTCCTAGGTATCCTGGGTATGAGCCATCCTACCATCCAGGTCTGTTCATACGGTGAGGAGTTAGGGTGAGGATTAGGGATGCTTTAGGAGGTGATCTGCTCCCTGATCCCGGCTTCATGGCCTAGATGCTTCCCCGCATACCCATTATCGTAAGGTGGGGAGTTTCCCGTACTCCCCACCGTGACAGTATGGTACTATATTGTTGACTATTATGAAGGATGTCAATGCATCTATTATCTTATATTTTTCTCACTAGGATACACTCCTAAAGCATGGTGAGAAGAATTTTAAGTGTAGACTTTGTTAGTAAGATGGTGTTACTTTACTAACAATCAATCAACCTTTGGAGTAACAGAGGAGACACTCATGTCTGTAATAGCACAAGGTCCATTATATTCTTATCGGTACCATAAATTTAGTAGCTTGGGAAATGTCTGAAATGGTACCCAAACGTCTGTGTTTTAATTGGTTTATGTGTCAAAGATAATCCCATAGCTCTGATTTAGGATTACTTATGTTATGTGTATGGAATGTAAGACGAAATCAGACCTATACATTTAACCCTTACTAGTATGATCCTAATAGCTTATGCAATAGTGCCACCTAGGTATGAATATGTAACATTGTGCCAACTGTTTAAATGCATTCTGGGTGATATAGTGACATCACAGACATGAGAAATAGAGAAACAAAAAAAGAAAGGAGAGACCCCAGGAGGAAAATCCCAATGATCAGAACAGACTTGAGAGCTGACTTCCCTTAGACTCTGTATATCATCTGCATTCTCGGGTAACGTATAACTTTATTATGTGTAGTATTGATTTAATTATTTGGCTTGATACTTAGTACCTCCCCGCTTTAGTGCGGATGTATAATGTTAAAAGTGCTACATCAATATTGTCACTATTCAGTAAAGATGCATATTACTGAATAAAAGATCTAATATTGATATTGGAGAAAATCTCTGATTGGAATATTCAATTCCATAGCCAATATCTGGCCTAATAATTTATAAGTTGTGTTGCAATACTACCCGTTATCCGAGATTGGTCATAGTTTGAACAGAGCAAGGGTTCGTATCTACCTTAATCAATATTAAGTTCATTCTGTATATCTCATAGGGCGCTTGTATTACATTTTTATGTTTGAGAGGTAATATGGAACGCTGGTAGTTGTGTTAGAGGACAGTGGGGTTGCGTGGAGACGCTAAAAAGGACCACAGAGAGGCGCCAGAATCCCTAGTATCTAGGATTGTGATGGTATATAACCAAAAGGTAGAAGCTTATGTTGTTAGGTATAGATAAGTGTGGTGGCAATACTTACACACTCACCAGTTATTATTGTTCTTAGGGTTAATTCATATATGGTAGGCAAATAGTAAAAGCAATATTAGGCAAATATAAAATCAAGATACCTGTATATGCTCCTGATGAAGGGGACCCATTAAGAGGCCCCGAAACGCGTCGAGCTGCTCACTCCCCCACCCTGGCTTTGGAATAAAAGAACAAAAGAATGAACAAGAACTCCTGAGTGATCATTGTTCGTTTCTGAGACTCTACTGGCGATCCAGGCGCAGGAGGTGTGATGTGGGTGTCTTGAGCTTTATCCCACATTACCCTCCTGGGTGAAGTGAGTCACTAAAATTTTGATTTGATTTTATATCTTGATTTAATATTTGCCTAATATTGCTTTTACTATTTGCCTACCATATATGAATTAACCCGAAGAACAATAATAACTGGTGAGTGTGTAAGTATCGCCACCCCACTTATGTATACCTAACAACATAAGCTTCTACCTTTTGGTTATATACCATCACAATCCTAGATACTAGGGATTCTGGCGCCTCTCTGTGGTCCTTTTTAGCGTCTCCACACAACCCCACTGTCTTCTTCCCAATCACCCACCTTGAGGGCATCAGGGTGGGTTGAGACCATTGGCAGCCTGCCCTTCTCTGTTCCATTATCGTCTATCCATATATATATATATAATATTATTATTATTATTATTATTTTCAAATATTCAGGTCTAAACGAACCACACGTATTTTGCCCTACCTTTGGCACCCTGCGAAGTTATCCCTGGACCATCGTTCTGAAGGCCCAGTGACTAACTCTCTTTTTTCTTCCCCTGTCTCTGACTTACAGTTGTGTTAGAGCCATCTAGTGGTGAATTTTGGGTACCGCATATCGCTGTGTGTTATTGCAAATTATTGAGTTTTTTATATTGATTAAGCTTTGATTGTATCTTGAGTTTTTGTATAATTATTAATATTTTTGCATAGACGCTTGCACCATGTTTTACTGATTGCACAACTTAATTAAATTAACAACAAATTATTTTTGAGGTGTTTTATATGTCCACATCTAGGATCAATTCCCCTTTAAATTTTTCCTTTGATTCTATCTTTTATATAAAGCATTTGCTTTATATCGCCGACATACTCCCCAAGCCCCGATAAACTTAGGAAATCATGCCATCACTGGCAGAAGGCACAATACATTGATGCCATCACACTTGCTGAGCTGAGCAGGAGAGCACACAGACCAGGGGATGTTCCACAGGAGGTGTGCTGTCCTGCTTAGCCCAGCAGGAGTGATGAGGTCACTGTGCAGAGGGACAGCCAAGTTACTAAAGCTTAGCCCCCATTCACCTAAATGAGAGCTGAGCTTTAGTAACCTGGCATGGCCACTACACGGTGCATGTGGAAGTTTGCTTTCAGCAACTTCCACTGTGTTATTTCCAGCGCTGGCGGCTGCTGAAAACAGCTGATCGGAGGGGATACCACCAATCTGATATCAATGACCTCTCCTGATTATAGATCATAAGTATCTAAAGCTGGACAACCCCTCGGAACAGGTGGACTGCATAGGTCTCATTCTGAGGTGATGGCTGATAGACGCAAACCAGTATAGTGATTAATTGTAAAACCTTTATTGAATATTGCTTTTTCACATGGACAGCACGTTTCGGGGTAACTCGAGAATGTTTTTTTCAATTCTAGAATAAGGAGAGAGTATCTTCTGGTTACTGCTGCTGGTGGCACGTACAATGTACACTGCTCAAAAAAATAAAGGGAACACTTAAACAACACAATGTAACTCCAAGTCAATCACACTTCTGTGAAATCAAACTGTCCACTTAGGAAGCAACACTGAGTGACAATCAATTTCACATGCTGTTGTGCAAATGGGATAGACAACAGGTGGAAATTATAGGCAATTAGCAAGACACCCCCAATAAAGGAGTGGTTCTGCAGGTGGTGACCACAATCCACTTCTCAGTTCCTATGCTTCCTGGCTGATGTTTTGGTCACTTTTGAATGCTGCCAGTGCTTTCACTCTAGTGGTAGCATGAGACGGAGTCTACAACCCGCACAAGTGGCTCAGGTAGTGCAGCTTATCCAGGATGGCACATCAATGCGAGCTGTGGCAAGAAGGTTTGCTGTGTCTGTCAGCGTAGTGTCCAGAGCATGGAGGCGCTACCAGGAGACAGGCCAGTACATCAGGAGACGTGGTGGAGGCCGTAGGAGGGCAACAACCCAGCAGCAGGACCGCTACCTCCGCCTTAGTGCAAGGAGGAACAGGAGGAGCACTGCCAGAGCCCTGCAAAATGACCTCCAGCAGGCCACAAATGTGCATGTGTCTGCTCAAACGGTTAGAAACAGACTCCATGAGGGTGATATGAGGGCCCGACATCCACAGGTGGGGGTTGTGCTTACAGCCCAACACCGTGCAGGACGTTTGGCATTTGCCAGAGAACACCAAGATTGGCAAATTCGCCACTGGCGCCCTGTGCTCTTCACAGATGAAAGCAGGTTCACACTGAGCACATGTGACAGACGTGACAGAGTCTGGAGACACCGTGGAGAACGTTCTGCTGAACCTTCTGCAACATCCTCCAGCATAACCGGTTTGGCATTGGGTCAGTAATGGTGTGGGGTGGCATTTCTTTGGAGGGCCGCACAGCCCTCCATGTGCTCGCCAGAGGTAGCCTGACTGCCATTAGGTACCGAGATGAGATCCTCAGACCCCTTGTGAGACCATATGCTGGTGCGGTTGGCCCTGGGTTCCTCCTAATGCAAGACAATGCTAGACCTCATGTGGCTGGAGTGTGTCGGCAGTTCCTGCAAGACAAAGGCATTGATGCTATGGACTGGCCCGCCCGTTCCCCAGACCTGAATCCAATTGAGCACATCTGGGACATCATGTCTTGCTCTATCCACCAACGTCACGTTGCACCACAGACTGTCCAGGAGTTGGCAGATGCTTTAGTCCAGGTCTGGGAGGAGATCCCTCAGGAGACCGTCCGCCACCTCATCAGGAGCATGCACAGGCGTTGTAGGGAGGTCATACAGGCACGTGGAGGCCACACACACTACTGAGCCTCATTTTGACTTGTTTTAAGGACATTACAACAAAGTTGGATCAGCCTGTAGTGTGTTTTTCCACTTTAATTTTGAGTGTGACTCCAAATCCAGACCTCCATGGGTTGAAAATTTTATTTCCATTTTTTTATTTTTGTGTGATTTTGTTGTCAGCACATTCAACTATGTAAAGAACAAAGTATTTCAGAAGAATATTTAATTAACTCAGATCTAGGATGTGTTATTTTTGTGTTCCCTTTATTTTTTTGAGCAGTGTACTTTTTCTCCAAGATGAAGAAACAGATCACTAAGTGAAAGGTATCATTACATTCATCTACAAGGCATGGTGCCTGGTGTAACAGTGAATTTCCTGATGCCAGGTTTCCTTTAAGGCCCAGGCTCCTCCAATATACTTTATATACAAATACATTAAATTCTGCACTAAACTTTCAGACTGTGATTAGTTTTACAGCTGTATTTCCCATAAAGAATCAGCTTCAGTTGCTTTTAAGAGGAAGATCGTGTATTGAATGCCCGATACCTCCCTTCTTTAAGAGGATCAAATGTAATTACCCAGAGACAGGGAAGAACATTAGCACCAAACAGGAAGGATGCACCAAATTAACTCCTTCTAATCCGTGTCACCTTTCAATCTGCAACTGCAAGTGTTTGTTAATCTGTGTATTTCTGGGATAATTAAGCCTTGGAAAATTTACACCTAGGCCCAAAACATTAAAGTCATAGATATAAACCATAGATATAAGGGCTTTCCTTTGTTAAAAATAAATTATAACTTGGGAACATTGAGTTAAAAGAAAACAGTCCCCTGTTCAGGATCCTCATCTATAAAATGCATGTCTTGCTCTGGAGACCTGACACAACCATGCATTACATGGACAGTGCATTTATTTCAATGGCCAACTTGTAATACTTCACTTTTCCTGCGGAGGTGCTGCAGGCAAATTAAACACTTAACAGATTCCCTTAAAGATGACACTGATTACAGAAATCAGTAATCTTCCAGAAGCAGAACCCTATGATCGGCCTATCATCAGGAAACACTTCTAACAAAGACACTATCTATAGCGGACAACCCCCAACTTTGGCAATTGTGGCACATCCAATGCCTGCGAACTACAGAATAAGGGCAGCGTATAAAAATTTGGTCTTAATAAAGTCTCTTTATGGTGTGATGAGTTTGATGTGCAGGAACTTGACTAACTGCACAGAGACCTGACCACAATCCCGTCCTACACCTTTCAGGTGATTTGGAACAGCAACTGTGAGCAGAAATTCCCACAAACAATAACAAAATCTTGTGGAAAGTCTTCCCAAAAGTCAGGAGGTGGTTATACCTGCAAGAAGGGTGCAGGTTCAGAATTTTGTCCATTGTTGTGGAGCTCCTATAGGTTGTGATGGTCAGGAGACCATACAGTGGAGTTGCTTCTCTGCTGCTCATGATGCAGGACTCTATGGTTCGCCACCACATCTCCTCTTCACAGTCGCTGAGCCACCCCGGGATCCAAACACTTGGTGATCAGATAAATTCCTGTTAATCCGGCATTGGAATATTTCTATCATGTGTGAAATTATCAGGATTTCCAGAAATCGATTGTCCCATTCATGGAGTTTTACTCTATCTATCTATCTATCTATCTATCTATCTATCTATCTATCTATCTATCTATCTATCTAGATAGTAAAGAGCAAGGACAGGTAAGCTAGGAGGCACCATGTGTGTACTATTTTCCTGCTCACTATATGGTGATATTTATCTGGACACTGCAATATATATATATACAGTTGCAAGAAAAAGTATGTGAACCCTTTGGAATGATATGGATTTCTGCACAAATTGGTCATAAAATGTGATCTGATCTTCATCTAAGTCACAACAATAGACAATCACAATCTGCTTAAACTAATAACACACAAAGAATTAAATGTTACCATGTTTTTATTGAACACACCATGTAAACATTACCAGTGCAGGTGGAAAAAGTATGTGAACCCTTGGATTTAATAACTGGTTGAACCTCCGTTGGCAGCAAAATCTTCAACCAAACGTTTCCTGTAGTTGCAGATCAGACGTGCACAACGGTCAGGAGTAATTCTTGACCATTCCTGTTTACAGAACTGTTTAAGTTTAGCAATATTCTTGGGATGTCTGGTGTGAATCACTTTCTTGAGGTCATGCCACAGCATCTCAATCGGGTTGAGGTCAGGACTCTGACTGGGCCACTCCAGAAGGCGTATTTTCTTCTGTTTAAGCCATTCTGTTGTTGATTTACTTCTATGCTTTGGGTCGTTGTCCTGTTGCAACACCCATCTTCTGTTGAGCTTCAGCTGGTGGACAGATGGCCTTAAGTTCTCCTGCAAAATGTCTTGATAAACTTGGGAATTCATTTTTCCTTCGATGATGGCAATCCGTCCAGGCCCCGACACAGCAAAGCAGCCCCAAACCATGATGCCCCCACCACAATACTTCACAGTTGGGATGAGGTTTTGATGTTGGTATGCTGTGCTTCTTTTTCTCCACACATAGTGTTGTGTGTTTCTTCCAAACAACTCCACTTTGGTTTCATCTGTCCACAGAATATTTTGCCAGTACTGCTGTGGAACATCCAGGTGCTCTTGTGCAAACTGTAAACGTGCAGCAATGTTTTTTTTGGACAGCAGTGGCTTCCTCTTTGGTATCCTCCCATGAAATCCATTCTTGTTTAGTGTTTTACGTATCATAGATTCACTAACAGGGATGTTAGCATATGCCAGAGACTTTTGTAAGTCTTTAGCTGACACTCTAGGATTCTTCTTCACCTCATTGAGTAGTCTGTGCTGTGCTCTTGCAGTCTTCTTTACAGGATGGCCACTCCTACGGAGAGTAGCAGCAGTGCTGAACTTTCTCCATTTATAGACAATTTGTCTTACCGTGGACTGATGGACATCAAGGCTTTTGGAGATACTTTTATAACCCTTTTCAGCTTTATGCAAGTCAACAATTCTTAATCGTAGGTCTTCTGAGAGCTCTTTTGTGCGAGGCATCATTCACATCAGGCAATGCTTCTTGTGAAAAGCAAACCCAGAACTGGTGTGTGTGTTTTTATAGGGCAGGGCAGCTGTAACCAACACCTCCAATCTCATCTCATTGATTGGACTGCAGTTGGCTGACACCTCACTCCAATTAGCTCTTGGAGATGTCATTAGTCTAGGTGTTCACTTACTTTTTCCACCTGCACTGTGAATGTTTACATGGTGTGTTCAATAAAAACATGGTAACATTTCATTCTTTGTGTGTTATTAGTTTAAGCAGACTGTGATTGTCTATTGTTGTGACTTAGATGAAGATCAGATCACATTTTATGACCAATTTGTGCAGAAATCCATATCATTCCAAAGGGTTCACATACTTTTTCTTGCAACTGTGTGTATATATATACACTCACCTAAAGAATTATTAGGAACACCTGTTCTATTTCTCATTAATGCAATTATCTAGTCAACCAATCACATGGCAGTTGCTTCAATGCATTTAGGGGGGTGGTCCTGGTCAAGACAATCTCCTGAACTCCAAACTGAATGTCAGAATGGGAAAGAAAGGTGATTTAAGCAATTTTGAGCGTGGCATGGTTGTTGGTGCCAGACGGGCCGGTCTGAGTATTTCACAATCTGCTCAGTTACTGGGATTTTCACGCACAACCATTTCTAGGGTTTACAAAGAATGGTGTGAAAAGGAAAAAACATCCAGTATGCGGCAGTCCTGTGGGCAAAAATGCCTTGTGGATGCTAGAGGTCAGGGGAGAATGGGCCGACTGATTCAAGCTGATAGAAGAGCAACGTTGACTGAAATAACCACTCGTTACAACCGAGGTATGCAGCAAAGCATTTGTGAAGCCACAACACGCACGACCTTGAGGCGGATGGGCTACAACAGCAGAAGACCCCACCGGGTACCACTCATCTCCACTACAAATAGGAAAAAGAGGCTACAATTTACACGAGCTCACCAAAATTGGACTGTTGAAGACTGGAAAAATGTTGCCTGGTCTGATGAGTCTCGATTTCTGTTTAGACATTCAAATGGTAGAGTCCGAATTTGGCGTAAACAGAATGAGAACATGTACCCATCCTCTGATGGCTACTTCCAGCAGGATAATGCACCATGTCACAAAGCTCGAATCATTTCAAATTGGTTTCTAGAACATGACAATGAGTTCACTGTACTAAAATGGCCCCACAGTCACCAGATCTCAACCCAATAGAGCATCTTTGGGATATGGTGGAACGGGAGCTTCATGCCCTGGATGTGCATCCCTCAAATTTCCATCAACTGCAAGATGCTATCCTATCAATATGGGCCAACATTTCTAAAGAATGCTATCAGCACCTTGTTGAATCAATGCCACGTAGAATTAAGGCAGTTCTGAAGGCAAAAGGGGGTCCAACACCGTATTAGTATGGTGTTCCTAATAATTCTTTAGGTGAGTGTGTGTGTGTGTGTATATATATATATATATATATATATATATATACACTGTATTTATATACTCACTTTTTTCTTGTCTGCCCCATATATCTACAGTGGATCTCCTACTCCCTCAACAGCAGTTCATATTAATGACCTGGATTATGTACTTGTACCTGCAGATAGTAATAAGCGGTCATACCTAATAAAGCTCTGGGCTTTCTCTTCTCTCCCTTGAGGTTCGGCGGAACGACACGTTTTTATTGGGTACAATCGTGTAGCAGAATGCACTTACTGTTCTTTCCACAAATTAAACAGTAAAAAAATAGTAATGTGAACACACCTTTACATGCTGATATACAGTACAGACCAAAAGTTTGGACACACCTTCTCATTCAAAGAGTTTTCTTTATTTTCATGACTATGAAGGCATCAAAACTATGAATTACCACATGTGGAATTATATACATAACAAACAAGTGTGAAACAACTGAAAATATGTCATATTCTAGGTTCTTCAAAGTAGCCACATTTTGCTTTGATTACTGCTTTGCACACTCTTGGCATTCTCTTGATGAGCTTCAAGAGGTTGTCCCCTGAAATGGTCTTCCAACAGTCTTGAAGGACTTCCCAGAGATGCTTAGCACTTGTTGGCCCTTTTGCCTTCACTCTGCGGTCCAGCTCACCCCAAACCATCTCGATTGGGTTCAGGTCCGGTGACTGTGGAGGCCAGGTCATCTGGCGCAGCACCCCATCACTCTCCTTCATGGTCAAATAGCCCTTACTTTCAAAGTTTTCCCAATTTTTCGGCTGACTGACTGACCTTCATTTCTTAAAGTAATGATGGCCACTCGTTTTTCTTTACTTAGCTGCTTTTTTCTTGCCATAATACAAATTCTAACAGTCTATTCAGTAGGACTATCAGCTGTGTATCCACCTGACTTCTCCTCAACGCCACTGATGGTCCCAACCCCATTTATAAGGCAAGAAATCCCACTTATTAAACCTGACAGGGCACACCTGTGAAGTGAAAACCATTTCAGGGGACTACCTCCTTGAAGCTCATCAAGAGAATGCCAAGAGTGTGCAAAGCAGTAATCAAAGCAAAAGGTGGCTACTTTGAAGAACCTAGAATATGACATATTTTCAGTTGTTTCACACTTGTTTGTTATGTATATAATTCCACATGTGTTAATGTATTAATTCATAGTTTTGATGCCTTCATAGTCATGAAAATACAGAAAACTCTTTGAATGAGAAGGTGTGTCCAAACTTTTGGTTTGTACTGTATTTTATACAAAAGTAATGCCCTAAAAACCACATGTGACAAAGTTTTCTTGTGAATGCAGTGTCCCACTCAGTGATGGTCGTGGGCACTTCAAACTTTTATATATGCCTATCTAATGTATTTCGGTGTAAGTTGTAATTCCTATTAACAGGCTGTTAGGTTGCATTACCTTTATTAGCCCCTAGGTGGTGCAGGCACCACGTGTGTGTGTGTGTGTGTGTGTGTGTATATATATATATATAGTCGTAATAAAGTTAGTTAACAGTTGGTTATTGAGAGGAGAACAGAGGAGAAGGTAGGAAGTTAGTGGAGGAGCAGAACAGGCCTAGTCCACAATGTAGCTGCTATTGTAGCCCCTTGGCTCTGGCCAGGCTAAGGGAGTATAGAGAACAGTATTACAGCAGCACAGACCAGTGAGTCTCTGCTAACTGTGAGTAAAACTACTACTACCCCCATTGGCCCACCGTAGCTCATGTGTTGCCCCTGTGGCCCGGTCGCTGCATGACCATTATTACATAGGAAATTGGATAATATGGGGTAATGCCTTCACAGAGATGTTTGTGAATAGGATAAAATTGGCCATGATATTCTGCAGGGCGTAATGGGAGCTTTCATTGCCCTTGGAGGATTCAATCACTTCTTGGTCCTTCTGCCTAGTCACATAATGACCGTGCTTCCCATGCCGTCACAGGGCTGAGTGTTTGTACAGTGCATTGGCGTGCCCAGGGGAAAAGGGGGATGGTCTGCCCCGGGTGCCGGCTCTTAGGGGGGTGCCAGAACAGAAGCAATGAGCGCTTCCATCAATACAAATGGAAGCGCTCATTGCTTTTCCCTTTATAAAATGCAGTGCATCTTATAAAGGGAATACTAGTGAGCACTTTCATAATGTAAGCGCTCACTAGTCTGCAGGAGGAGGGGGAGAGAAGCGCTGTGAGCGCTGTACAGTACTTGCCCCTCCTCCTGCTCGCTTTTCTCAGGGCTGGAGCTGCTGTGTCCTGGCCGCCTGCAGCGTCAGGACGTACAGAGCGCACCCTGACCTGACGCTGCAGGAGGTAAGGTGACTGCAGCGCCGGCCCTGAGAAGAGAAGACAGCCAGAGCAAGGAGAGTGGCGACAGGAGAGGTAAGTGACTTTATTATTTTACAGTCTGATCTGAGGTCTAATGGGGGTCTGGAGGTCTAATGGGAGTCTGTTTGGGGGCTTGGAGGTCTGTCTGGGGGGTCTAGAGGTCTAATGGGGGTCTGACTGGGGGGTCTGGAGGTCTGATTGGGGGTCTGAGGTCTGACTGGGGTGTCTGGGGGTTTGGAAGTCTAATGGGGGTTTGGAGGTCTAATGGGTGTCTGGAGGTCTAATGGGGGTCAGATATGGAGTTTGGAGGTCTAATGGGGGTCTGGTCTGAGGTCTGATATGAGGGTCTGGAGGTCTTATGGGGGTCTTATATGGAGGTCTTATCTGAGATATCTCCAGACCCCCATTAGACTTCCAGACCCCCATATCTGACCCCCATTAGACCTCCAGACACCCCAGTCAGACCTCAGACCCCCATTAGACCTCCATGGGGTCTTACATGGATGTCTAATGGGGGTCTGATCTGAGGTTTAAAACTTGGGTCTTATATGGGGTCTGACATAGAGGTCTAAAGGGGGTTTGGTCTGAGATGGGGGGATCTAATTTAGGGTTTTATATGGGGGTCTGATCTATGGGGGGCGGTCAGCTTCAGGTGTCAGGCTGTCAGCTATACAGGGGGGTGCTGCCTGAGCAGCAGCGCCCGCCCCAATGTCTCTGCAAAGAAGGAGAGCTGTGATTCTCTTAGGAGAAAGGACCTTTAATGACATCATCACCATGTGACCAGTAACATATTACTGGTCACATGGCTATGAGGTAATAAAAGGTCCTTTCTCTCTATCAGGAGTGTTGCAGCAGGAGAAGTTTGCCATAATTGTGGAGCTTTTTTGTGAAAATTACATCAGGAAAAGGTGACAGGGGCTGTTATGCTATTATATTGTAAGCTACTGTATAGTGTGGGGTGCTATACTGCTCTACTGTATACTGTGGGGTGCTGTACTGCTCTTCTGTATACTGTGGGGTGCTGTATACTGTGGGGTGCTGTATACTGTAGGGTTCTGTATACTGTGGGGTGCTATACTGCTCTACTGTATACTGTGGGGTGCTGTACTGCTCTTCTGTATACTGTGGGGTGCTGTATACTGTAGGGTTCTGTATACTGTGGGGTGCTATACTGCTCTACTGTATACTGTGGGGTGCTATACTGTATGCTATAGGATGCTATTCTGCATACTGTGGGGTGTTATACTATGTATTGCATACTGTGGGGTGCTGTATACTGTGGGGTGCTATACTATATATTGCATACTGTGGGGTGCTGTATACTATAGGGTGCTATACTGCATACTGTGTGGTCCTATACTTTATATTGCATACTGTGGAGTGCTGTATATTATAGGGTGCATACTGCATACTGTGGAGTACTGTATACTATAGGGTGCTATACTGCATACTGTGGGGTGCTATACTTTATATTGCATACTGTGGGGTGCTGTATATTTTAGGGCGCTATACTGCATACTGTGGAGTACTGTATACTATAGGGTGCTATACTGCATACTGTGGGGTGCTATACTTTATATTGCATACTGTGGAGTGCTGTATATTATAGGGTGCATACTGCATACTGTGGAGTACTGTATACTATAGGGTGCTATACTGCATACTGTGGGGTGCTATACTTTATATTGCATACTGTGGGGTGCTGTATATTATAGGTTGCTATACTGCATACTGTGGGGTGCTGTATACTGTGTATTGCATACTATGGGGTACTCTATACTGTGGAGTATTACACTATACTGTGGAGTGTTGTATGCTATACACTATGAGGGGCTGGGGGTGTTATACAATAGACATCAATTCAACAAATTTGACCTAGATAAATGAAGGGTATTAGTTTCTCCTAAATAAAAACTGGCCCCCCTACGGCTGATAACCCCCAATTTACACTTATCCTATAATCTGTAATAATAATTACACTCTATAAGTCCTCCGACCACTAAACACCGGCGAGCGACCACTCGTCCCTCTATTGCTTCCTTTTTATTGATTAATCACATTGATTATATGGTTTAGGGTCAGCACTGACGATAGCCGTCCTCTAAAATCCCTTCATACGTTTCCCCCAAAATGTTTGCCAGATCCCTGGCATCCTCGGGGGTAATGGGCAACAACACTATATACATGGCATAGTTTTCTTTAATATTTGCCAGAAAAAAATAAACATGGGGCACAATGCGAAAGAGGGGACGGTCGGGGCAAATGGACAGAGGAGGCTCAAGATGGATAAACAGCCCCCGGCCTATGATATACTCAATCCGCCCTGGTGCGCGCTCTGATAAGCCAGGGAGCGCGCTCACGCCTATCTCACTTGTATGCTCGCCGCCGGCCACCGCTCACCTTCCAGGTGGCAAAACCTCCCATCTTCCTTGTAGCAGCTTGCTGCAGTGCTCCTGAGCAAGAAAATGGCTGTGCTGTGCGGCCTGTGGGAGCTGTGCCCATCCGATCAGCGGCAGGGGTCTGGCTGTCACTGTCAGCTGAGCCAGGGTGCACCGGCGGCATGGTCAGGTGAACCTATAAAAAATATATATATAAAAGCTGTGCAAAAACAGAAGTTTTTTCTTCACCTTCCTTCACAAAATGTGTAATACCAAGCTTCATTTTATTTTCATGGTGACAGATTCCCTTTAAATTTTCATTTACCAGCAATTTTCTGTTTACTAGTGATAAAAAAATGTTATTTCAAACAAAATAAATATTTCTGTATATTTAGGCACGCCACTGTCTGATTTGAAAGGAAGGTGTTTTTTTTTTTTATATATAACTAGCGCACAATATAAAGGGGTGTTTTTGTTCTGACGCACTATCTGTGTGGTACCAGTTTTTTCAGGGGGATTGTTTCTGCAGGAAAGTATTGGGGAGCACAGTGGGCACAGTATAGGGGGTGGCAGGATGGGATGATGATGGAAAAGTAAGAAAATAAGATGTTTGTTAAACTCTGCAGAGAGGAGGCACGGCTGAAAGGAGTCACCATGGCGGTCTGGTCTGACAGGAGAAGAGGAGGAAAGAGAATATCTACATGAGAGAAGTCACTGGATGTAAGAGGTACATATGTGGCGCTGTATGACCCTGTATGTTCTGTAGCGCTGTATGTAATGTTTTCCAAGTATGTATTTAAAGGGGGTTTCCGCTTTTTTTTTTTATGAGCGCTGCCTTCTCTGCTCTGTTTACCGGCTCATCACTGCAAATGCTACGGCGAGCAGGTGAACAGAGCAGAGAAAGCAGCTCTCATATGAGCGCTGCCCTCTCTTCAAATAGCACAGAGGGCATTACTAATGTGAAGGGGGCACACTGGGCATTTCTACTAAGGAGGGGGCACAGAGCCAGAGGGCATTACTACAATAAAGGGGGCACAGTGGGCATTATTACTGTGAAGTGGGCACAATGGGGATTTCTAATATGGAGGGGGCACAGAGGGTATTACTAGCACAGTGGGTATTACTACTATTAAGGGGGCACAAAAGGTATTATTACTGTGAAGGGGGCAAAATGGGCATTATTACTATGAAGAGGGCACAGTATTGGAGTGGGAGGTTCCAGAGAAAGGACCCGCACCGGGTGGCAAACACCGCAGGCACACCACTGGTACAGTGACAGTTAACAGAGATAAAAACCCTACAAATCAATTCTGGTGAATTCAGGGTTTTACCAGTGTTTTCCTGTAAATCCTATACTGCCATCCAGTGGCCACTAATCCTGTACCGTCATCTAGTGTTCAGTGAAGAAGCTAAAATCCAACAGTGCCATCTAGTGTTGACTTTGTAAAACTGCATGCAATGGTGCAATGTGTGATCCTGTCAGGAAGGTGCAGGCACAGGCTGCAGTATAGCACATTGTTCAGTGAAGGCCCCATGACAACAGGTTAAGGGTCCATTCAAACATTCGTGTGTGTTTTCCGGATCCGCGGATCAGCAAAACACGGACAGTGGCAATGTGCGTTCCGCATTTTGCGGACCACACATCGCCGACACTAATAGAATACTGTAGTGTACGGGAACTGTAATACCCGTCACTACCAAAGTGTCACTTGGTGTGCTGTCGTCCCTCCTTAATTATGGAGAAGTTGTTATATGTCAGTTTTATAAAATGTCATGTAATGTATGTATTTTCCTGTTACTGAAACTTGCATGTACAGGCCTGCTAGGGGTGTCATTCCAGCTTCTAGTCAATAGAGGGAGCTAGGGAGCCCTAGTTTATATAAGGCCCAGTCAGGGAAGTGCAAGGCAGACGGAGTCTAGTGTCTGTAATCTACAGTTGGAGATTAGACAATGTCTGAGACAAGTCCAGGCCTGAAGCCTGCTGTTCAGGAGAAGATTCCCTCCTGAATTCCCATATGCAGAAACAGGAATATGTTAGATCAAGAACCTGAGGAAGTTTCCAGAAGCTGAGAGAGACAGAGGCAAAGATCAGGAAAGCCAGAGGTACTCAGAAAGACAGAGGAGGTACTTATAAAAGCCATAGCCAAGGATATAAAGCCAGAATTAGGTTAATGGGCATTGGTGAAGAATTGCTGTATTCCAGGATCAGACAGAATTAGAGTGCAAGCTCCTTGCTGCAAGTCCTGTGTTCAACACTCTGTAATTACCCTGCTATAACTGAATTGCCTGCATCGACCGAATTGCAAAATCGACTGTATGCTTAGGAACTGCATTTCCTATATTGTCTCTGCTTGCAAAACTACTAAAGTTGGAGTTCTGTTTTAAGACTACGTTTCCTCAATTTATTCCTGCATCCGCAAACGGCGTGCCACCGTTTACTTGGCACTGGCGTCACGAACTATCTTTACCTATACCTGCCCTTGCAGAGAGTCAGCTGTACCAGGTTAGTGTATATTGCACTACATCACCCAGAAACACCTACTACACACAACTTGAGTACGCTGCACCTCTCTTTTGGCGTCACGAACAGGATACGCACGCTTTCTAGTGCAAGAAGCGTGAACTTTGTGCCTTATACCGTTGCCCTGTGACCAAAGTGACAATTTGCCTGTTTATTGCAAGTGGACTTTGTGGACTGAAAATCATACCCAAAGTGTACCCAAAACTTCTAAAAAGTGCTGTGCAGTATTGCGCTGCACAGAGGAAGAAAACCGCCGCATTGGAATGTGGTTTTGTGGACTTTTTACATTCCTGCTTGCTGTCAGTGAATAGACAGCGTTTATACCCAAAGATGGCTGCTGGGCTTGCTGAATTTACTGCTGCGTCACCTTCATCCCGAAAAGGCGGGAAAAATTGGCGCCTTTTTGAGGAAAAAGCGGGAAGAAGGTCAAGGGCAGGCGCCACGGCTTATCTGGACATTTGCATGTCTGCCAGCATGGACACCGCCTTCCATATACTGGAATACCTGGGGGGCGGCTCCCCAGTGCAAGGGGAGGAGCTGGCTGCTGTAATTGACGCGACCCTATCGCTCTCCTCAGAAGGATCGAGCATGTTGGATAGTGAGCAGAGTGTTACTGCAGCGTCCGCACCTGAAATTGCAAAGATGACTGATATCGGTGTAGAGCCAGAAGAGGCTCCACCGGCCTACTCTCCGGGACCGGAGCAACCCGCCTGCCGCCCAAGGGAGAAAGAACCCGAGCCCTACTATGGCTCGTGGAGGGACTTTTTCCAACCATCTTTCAAATGGTCCTCCCTGATGGCGGAGATCCGAGAGGCCGCTATAAAGCGGAATACAAAGACCAAAATCATCTATGAGGAACTAACTAAGACCATACATGATAAGCATACGCACACCCAACCCCGCCTGGAAAGGAGAAAAGTGCTGTCATTTGACAAATCCCGTGGCTACGGGTTCATACAGGACTATCTAACTGGCAGAGACCTCTATGTTAATCGAAGGTCTGTCAAAAGAGACTACCTCCCTTCGTACCAGCACAGCCTCCGCGAGGGAGAGGAAGTGGAGTACACCCCTGCCGAGAGCCTACGAGGCCCTTATGCAACTGCCGTGACCCGTCCCAAGCGAGCTCCTGAGGACTGGGAGGCAGAAGAAGGAGAAGACTACTCTGGCTGCGAGCGGGAACCGGAACGCTCTCCAGAGCCGGCCCATCACGCCTTTCAGGAGCGGAGCTCCTTCATTGGGCCCAATGTCTTCTGGCAGCCAACCGTGTTGGAGAAATAGGTGAGCCCCTATCCTTCCCCCGAGCTGCCTCGTCGGGAGAAGACCATATCAGAGCTGGAACAGTTAAAAGGACTTAGTGCTACCTTTGAAAACATCCGGAGGGGTCGGAGACCAGACGCATCGCCAGAACCTGCAGAGGCCGAGTCCGCACCATCGGTGACTGTACCTGCGCCGGCGGCGCCAGCAGATGACAGCGACTCCGACACAGAGAGCATCGGTGAGCAGATCGTCCGGCTGGAGGAGAAGTTGCGGGAGTTGCGCAAGACATACACCGCCAGGATCCAGACACCGCCGAGGAAGGATGAGGTAAGGGTGCCTGTCACCACCCGTAGACCGCCTTCTGTTGCCACCGCTCCGTCAGTGCCCCAGACCGGACCCGCGATTGCCGTAAACTGCTGCACCCAGAGCACCGGACCGCTTGCTGCGGCGGTGCCAAGCACGTTACACCCTGCAGTGATCATGTCAGGACCGGCAAGGTCCACCAGAGGGTTCACCCCTAGGCCTATGGGGCCAATACCTATTAGGGGCCCCTTTACTCTACAGCTGCCCCCTGACACTGTTATGTGGGCACACCCGCCTGTGGAAGAATACTACAGACGATACTTGCCAGCGGAGCCGAGTGGTTATGATATGCCACTGTAATCAGCCTGCTAGGCCTTTGATTTATTTCCTCAATGAATGAGGGTATTAACCCTTCCAGGACAGGAGTCCTATGTTTCTGGCCCTTTGTTGCGGCTGCCAGTTTGTCCACGGCTCAGTGGTAGGTGTTGACCACTGAAATCACAAAGTCAGCAAGGCCACGTTTGTTTCCAGGATCTCCTGCCTGCTTTTGTACCCCACGCCAAGTTGTGCCTGTTCCTTTTGTTGCACCTTTTACCCTTCACCCCCTTTTCAGATTGATCAGGGGTATTACAGCACTTGTCTTTGCTGTCCGTTTGTTGTGCAACTTCATACTAAGGAACCGTGCCTTGGTGAAGAATTGCTGTATTCCAGGATCAGACAGAATTAGAGTGCAAGCTCCTTGCTGCAAGTCCTGTGTTCAACACTCTGTAATTACCCTGCTATAACTGAATTGCCTGCATCGCCCGAATTGCAAAATCGACTGTATGCTTAGGAACTGCATTTCCTATATTGTCTCTCCTTTCAAAACTACTAAAGTTGGAGTTCTGTTTTAAGACTACGTTTCCTCAATTTATTCCTGCATCCGCAAACGGCGTGCCACCGTTTACTTGGCACTGGCGTCACGAACTATCTTTACCTATACCTGCCCTTGCAGAGAGTCAGCTGTACCAGGTTAGTGTATATTGCACTACATCACCCAGAAACACCTACTACACACAACTTGAGTACACTACAATACGCCTATTCTTGTCCGCAATTGTGGACAAGAATAGGACATGTTTGATTTTTTTCGGGAACGGAATTGCGGACCCGGAAGTGCGGTTCCGCAATTCCGTATCCAGGCAGCACATCGTGCTCCCCCATAGAAATGAATAGGTCCGCAATTCCGTTCCGCAAAATGCGGAACGAAATTGCGGACGTGTGAATGGACCCTTAGTGTTCAGATTGTCAGCCGTATTATACAATTTTCCATTACCCTCCAACCCTCACACATAGGTGTCTGCCTGCATACACAGCCCCTACTGGTCCTAGAGGGGTGTTTTTTTTTAATGATCCCTACTCAAATGACATCAAAGTACCCCTATGTTTAGAGATGAGCGACTTTGAAAGAAAAATTGATTTGGCAATTCGCCACAAAGTGCGTTAAATCAGCTATATCCCGGCCTGCAGGGAGAGTGTATCC
Organism: Bufo bufo; assembly: GCF_905171765.1. Lineage (NCBI taxonomy): Eukaryota > Metazoa > Chordata > Amphibia > Anura > Bufonidae > Bufo > Bufo bufo. The sequence goes on from NC_053394.1 coordinate 413,876,565, forward strand.
AGGTGTACATTACTGTACATTGCAGCAACATGCATAGCTAGTCCTTTCTGGTAGTGAAGCAGTTACTGTGTGTCAGTATGACAGGCAGGTCACATATAGTGATGTGCACATCAATGTGCAGGCCACCAACAGTCCTAGTTAACCCCTAGCCAGGGGCGTACATAAAAATCATTGGGCCCCATAGCAAGAATCAGAATTGGGCCCCTTAACTAAAGACATTGGAGGCCGATCTTTACAATATCAGTAGGAGATGACGGCACCCAATAGTGTCCTCATCCAGTCTGACCCCATCACCCCTAGAAAGAGCACATTAACCCCTCACTGCTGTAGACCCCCAGGGATGTCTCCCAATATTTTATACTAGGTTTTACGTGTCTACACTGTACACTGTTGCAGCGTGTATTCGGGTCAGAAAGGGTGCGGGGCCATGCAGCCTGGCCGGGCCCCCTAACCTCACGGGCGCCATAGCCAGTGCGTGGTCTGCCTATACTGACTGTACGCCACTGCCCCTAGCTAAACCAAAAGAAAAAGCATAAAGCAGCCTTTAGTAAAATGGGAAAAAAATAATTGTGTGCCCCTGCAAGACCGGTGTCCCAATGACTCTTTAGTGGAACAAAAGAAGGACATGGAGGTAGTGCCAATAAAGTAGTGGAGAAAAAAAAAGTTCTTTTAATCCATGTTATGGCAGTGCAAACGCATGCTTTTGAATCACTTTTGTTAGCTGTAGAATGACTGTGTGTCACTATTAGGCTCAGTTCACACTTCACTTATTTGGTCAGTTACGGGTCAGAAACACAGAAAAGGGGCAGATCTTTTCTTATCCTCTTATTTTCTGATCTGAGAGTAGGATAGGGTCCTGATTTTTGCTCACCACACAGTAATTGCTGGAATTAACTGAACTGTGAGCCTTACATGTCAATGTTAGTGTCAAGTATAATTATAACTTGACCCACTCCTGCTTTTCGCTTACAAATCATGAGCATATTGTGAGGCAGTGACAGGCCTCATATATGAAGAGGGAAGCAGTGGTGTACATAAAGAAGTAAGGGCCCCATAGCAAGAATCGAACCAGGCCCCCCCACACAGGACAGAAGGGTTTAGGTCGAAACCCCTTTCAATGACCCTTGGGCCATTTTTTCCACTGCATCGTTTGCGAAAAGTTTCTTTAGAGGGTAGAGTCCTGACCAAGTTTTCACCCCCAGTAGAAGAGGAGATGATCCCAACTGGGCCCCCTCTTGCCCTGGGAACTTTAGCAGTCGCATGGTTTGCCGCTATGATAGCTATGCCCCTGGAGGGAAGATATGTGTCTCCTAGCATGGTGCAGGAAACCTGTTAGAGGAGATGTATGTTTGGTTTGCTGTGTTTTCCCTGTGATCCACTCCGGGTTTTCACAAGTGGCCCATGTCCATGGTTCTCATTTAAGTCAGCAACCATCCTCAGTTGGGGGAGTCTGAAGAGGGAAGCCTGAGATGCTCAGTGTGGTCACAGTCAGGAGGGATCTCACCCCTTATGTGTTAATTAGAGCCCAGACAGGCATGTTGGTTTTTTTTTGTATTTGTGGTGTTGGCGCTGGAGTCTCACCCAGTAACGTTAACTGGGTGATCATCTGTACTGCTTAAAGTGACACAATAAAGCACTGTTTGAGCTTGAAAACCCCCTGTTTGATGAGAAATCTGTCATTGCTGACCCCTGAGAGAGAGCGATCCCTTACAATATGGATGTTCCAAAGACACGATCCGTTGTGTTTTTTATTTTTTGGTTCTTCTGATGGATCAGAAAAAAGGTAAAATAAACAGTGATGTCAAGAAGGCCAAACATGAGCACTCCAAATTGTGCCTGCAGTGGCGGCTGAGTACAAGGTGGAGGGTGAGGAGGCAGAGGAGGACATTGGCGTCGGAATCGCAGCATGAGAACGCGGAGGCGACATTGCAATCAAGTTTCTGGTGTGCCTGGGCAGGAACCACATTTACCCAGTGGGCCATAAAGGACATATATTGTCCTTGACCATAGTTACAGCTCCACAGGTCGGAGCTGCCATGAACTGCACCAGACACCGACAGGCTCAAGGACTGGCCCACCTTCTGCTGTACATACATATGGAGAGCTGGTACAGCTTTTTTAGAGAAGTAGTGGGACTCTCCACCTTGGCTCGGCACAAGCCATCAGTTCTCTGAAAGGTGCAGAGTCAACCACATGGAAAGGGAGGGACTGTAGTACCAGCAACCTGGCCAGGAGCACATTCAGCCTCTGCACCGTTGGATTAGTGCACGCATACTGTTTGTTTGCAATCACCTCAGTGATCAATTGCTGACAAAACATGTAAGGAGGAGCATCAGGACCAGTAGACGATGGGAAGGAAAAACGGCTCCCTTCTGAGGTGGTGGAGCCTTGACTGCTGGAGAAGGGTTGTGGGCTGCTGGGAGATGTCAGGCTGTACCACTACATGGTTTTCCCAGGCCACTTTATGGTGATGCTCCATGTGGAAATGCAGGGCCATGTTGCCAACATTGGCACCCTGGCCACGCTTTACCTTCTGCCCACAGATCCTACATACGGCCACGCTGATGTCCTCCAACGTCTTGATAAAGACTTCCCACACCAGCAACTACAGCATTTTACCCCCACCACTCCATGCTGACTGCTTTCCGCTGCCTCTATGAAGCCGTGCATCGCTATTTACCGGACAAGTAGGCTCCTGAGTAGGAGACGGTCTACCCCGGACAGATTTGGCTCCAGATCTCACACTGCTGCCACCCTGCTGGCTCAGCCACACACTGCCGTCCTCAACCTCTGATGATGATGAAGCCCTCTCTTCACCCGGCTCCCACATGTGATCAGCTACATAATCATGCACTACTGTCTGCTTGTCACTTATGTCACCCTCACCAGTCTCATGGCCGCGTCCCTGAACACTCACAACACCTGCTCCTGCGCGACTGTCATTGTCGCTACTTGCATGCCTACAAGAGGAAGCAGCGGACCTCTCCTCCAAATCTGGACTGGCCAGTAGCTGCTGACTGTCCTCAATAATATCTTCCTCGCTGAAAAGCGGAGCAGAGCCAGCAGCACACATAACGAGCCTGGCAGAAGGAGCAGCAAAGGGATGAGGCAGGTTCAGAACAGGTGAGGACACATAGCTTGTTCCTAGGCCATGCCAACTAAGTGTGGTGTCAGAGGAACCCACCGACTGCTGGCTGTGGGTGTCTGAGGTTAGCTGAGATGATGTTGAAGACAGAGTCAACCATTCCAGGACAGCGGGATTGGTCGTCAAAACACGACCTCTGGATCAAAGTAGCAGCTCTGGCCTCTTGCTGCGGCTGATGCTACCACCACCCCTTCTTCTGCTGCTACTTCTGCTGGCTCCAGAAACATTTTTGCCACTGTCTGTTGGCCATACTGTACAGTAAGACTAACTGTATATGTAAAATAAGTTATTCAATGTCAATGTGGACACCCCAATAACGGTAGAACTAGACAGGTTATTCACTCCAATCTAAGAATTAAGGCCTAATAGAATTGCTTATCTATTAAACAAGGAGGACACTGTTTAAATAGATAACTCTGTGCCCTACACAGGGATTAATGCAAACTGAGCTGTCTCCTATGGATAGCTTCAGATTACAGTCCCTGCAGTCTCCCTATGCTCTCCCTACACTGTCCCTGCACTCTCCCTATCCAATATAACACAATTAAAAGTTTTTAGCAACACTGTCCCTAGCGCTTGTCACGTCTCTCCCTATGCTCAGCTCACAGTGAAATGGCGGAGAGGGGGCAGGATGAGGCTTATACGGTTGAAAAAAATACATGAGTCCATCAAGTTCAACCAAGGGATAGGTGGGGAGGGAATCCCAGAAGGAAGTGAGACTCAGATTTCTACACGTTTTCATAAGCATTAATGTCATTTACTTTTAAGAATTCATCTAAACCCTTTTTGAAACCGTCCACTGTTCCTGCTGTGACCACGTCCTGAGGAAGTCTATTCCACAGATTCACTGTTCTTACAGTAAAGAAGTTTTGACGCTCCTGGAGACTGAACTTTTTCTTCTCCAGTCGGAGGCAGTGCCCCTTGTCTTTTGAGGGCATTTTACATGGAACAGTTTTTCTCTGTATTTTTTGCATGGCCCATTTATATATTTGTATAGGTTAATCATGTCCCCTCTTAGACGTCTCTTCTCAAGACTAAATAAATTCAGTTCTTTTAATCTTTCTTCCTAACTAAGACCCTCCCTGCCCCTTATCAGTTTAGTCGCTCTCCTCTGTACTTTTTCCAGCTGCAGAGCGTCCTTTCTATGGACTGGTGCCCAGAACTGAACTGCATATTCCAGATGAGGCCGCTCCAACGCTTTGTAAAGTGGTAATATCACATCCCTGCCCGCGAGTCCATGCCTCGTTTAATGCATGACAATATCCTTGGGTGTCTGCACAGCATTATGGGTGATCTCGCTTTACCAGGCTTCTGACTTTCACTTTGTAACACGTGTAGCGGCCATTTTAGGAAAAAAAAACTATTTGTTACCATGAATAGGGCTCTTTATGCGTAGTATGGCAAAATGTGGGTTTTCTATAGCTTTATGTGGGCACGTAGGTGTTGTTTGGCATGGTACAACACTCACTGTTTGTGAAGGTATCTGGGCAACGAATGGCACTAATTGGGCAATGTGTAGACACAATAGGGCAGATAGGCCCATAGCAACCAATCAATGCACAGCTTTATTTTTCACTGATTGGTTGCTATGGGCAACAAAACCAGTTTTGTTTTGTAGATATTATCATACATTTCCCCCAATGTGTCTATTATCCAGGGGCAGTATACAGCACCATTTAAAAAAGGAATCTCACTGACTGTCTTTACCCTTAAAGGAAAATATCAAAGTGATTTGTTTGAAGGAACTGATACATTTCTTCTTCTTCTTCTTGGTTGTTAGCAGTTCTTATTCTCAAGGAATCAATACTAAAGAAAGTGCAATCAGCAACAGGAAACCATGTCGGCGTGGAGATCAGCGCACCACGTGACCAGGCGCCGCGCCCCACTGACAAGACTACACTTCCCGGCAGGCTGCGGTGATGACGTCAGCAGGAAGGGCTTGGTCCCTTGCAGTTTCCGTACAGAAGCCGGTACCAGAGTGCAGTGCGGCGTGGAGGCCCCGGGCAGGAGGGGATGAGGAGACCGGCTACCGGGGGGCAACATGGGCAACATATTCGGCCGGAAGAGACGGAGCCGGGTCACTGAGCAGGACAAGGCGGTGCTGGTGAGCAGTGACTGTAATACACCCGCTGACGGGTCACCTGAGCTTCCTCTCCAGGGATGTCACCCGCCCCCTCCTCCCTTCCCCGTTGGCCACTGCCACAGTAACACAGCTCTGCCCTGTCACCCACTGCCTGTTCCCTGAGTAGTCCTCTTACAGGTAGTGCCCTCCCCTGTGCCCATTCTGACCCCATGACCACATCTACATGAAGTGCCCATCCATGTTCCACCTGTAATGACCTCCTCTATGCCTTTACCTGCTTCTTCCTGTCATCAATCATGTCCTCCCCCATGCCCGCTTCTTCCTGTCATCATGTCCTCCCCCATGCCCGCTTCTTCCTGTCATCATGTCCTCCCCCATGCCCGCTTCTTCCTGTCATCATGTCCTCCCCCATGCCCGCTTCTGCCTGTCATGTCCTCCCCCATGCCCGCTTCTTCCTGTCATCATGTCCTCCCCCATGCCCGCTTCTGCCTGTCATCATGTCCTCCCCCATGCCCGCTTCTGCCTGTCATGACCTCCCCCATGCCCGCTTCTGCCTGTCATGACCTCCCCCATGCCCGCTTCTGCCTGTCATGTCCTCCCCCATGCCCGCTTCTGCCTGTCATGACCTCCCCCATGCCCTCTTCTGCCTGTCATGTCCTCCCCCATGCCCGCTTCTGCCTGTCATGACCTCCCCCATGCCCGCTTCTGCCTGTCATGTCCTCCCCCATGCCCGCTTCTGCCTGTCATGACCTCCCCCATGCCCTCTTCTGCCTGTCATGTCCTCCCCCATGCCCGCTTCTGCCTGTCATGTCCTCCCCCATGCCCGCTTCTGCCTGTCATGTCCTCCCCCATGCCCGCTTCTGCCTGTCATGTCCTCCCCCATGCCCTCTTCTGCCTGTCATGTCCTCCCCCATGCCCGCTTCTGCCTGTCATGACTTCCACCGTGCCCTCTACTGCCTGTCTATTTCTACCCCTAGTATCAACCCCTGTGCCATTCTACCTGTAATGAGCACCTACCTTCCCTCAACCCTATTCTACCTGTTGTGATCTTCTCTATGCCTCTTCTGCTCTCCACCCGCTCTTGCCTGGAATGACCTCCTCTATGTCTTTGATGCCTCTGAGGACCTCTGCTCTGCCCATTCTTCTGGATGTTACCCCTCCAGCTTCCATGTTGCTCCCGTCACATATTCATACACCATCTCTACGACCAGTACCTAATTTCTAATCCTTACACCCAGAGCCGCCTAAGGCTACTTTCACACTCGCGTTTTGGGCTGATCCGTCATGGATCTGCAAAAACGGATCCGTTACAATAATACAACCGCATGCATCCGTCATGAACACCATTGAAAGTCAATGGAGGACGGATCTGTTTTCTATTGTGCCAGATTGTGTCAGTGAAAACTGATCCGTCCCCATTGACTTACATTGTGTGTCAGGACGGATCCATTTGGCTCAGTTTCGTCAAGCGGACAGCAAAACGATGCAGGCAGCCTTTTGGTGTCCGCCTCCAAAGCGGAATGGTGACGGAACGGAGGCAAACTGATCCGTTTTGGACCGCTTGTGAGATCCCTGAACTGATGTCACAAAGTGAAAGCCAAAACGCCAGTGTGAAAGTAGCCTAAGACGTTCTGCAGCTTTCTTAATACATCACTTCTTTAACAAGATCATTGCTTGGTGTCTGAATAGTGAGTGCAGCTCTGGAGTATAATACAGGATGTAACTCAGGATCAGTACAGGATAAGTAATGTAATGTATGTACACAGTGACTGCACCAGCAGAATAGTGAGTGCAGCTCTGGAGTATAATACAGGATGTAACTCAAGATCAGTACAGGATAAGTAATGTATGTACACAGTGACTGCACCAGCAGAATAGTGAGTGCAGCTCTGGAGTATAATACAGGATGTAACTCAGGATCAGTACAGGATCAGTAATGTTATGTATGTACACAGTGACTCCGCCAGCAGAATAGTGAGTGCAGCTCTGGAGTATAATACAGGATGTAACTCAGGATCAGTACAGGATAAGTAATGTATGTACACAGTGACTGCACCAGCAGAATAGTGAGTGCAGCTCCGGAGTATAATACAGGATGTAACTCAGGATCAGTACAGGATAAGTAATGTATGTACACAGTGACTCCACCAGCAGAATAGTGAGTGCAGCTCTGGAGTATAATACAGGATGTAACTCAGGATCAGTACAGGATAAGTAATGTAATGTATGTACACAGTGACTGCACCAGCAGAATAGTGAGTGCAGCTCTGGAGTATAATACAGGATGTAACTCAGGATCAGTACAGGATCAGTAATGTTATGTATGTACACAGTGACTGCACCAGCAGAATAGTGAGTGCAGCTCTGGAGTATAATACAGGATGTAACTCAGGATCAGTACAGGATCAGTAATGTTATGTATGTACACAGTGACTGCACCAGCAGAATAGTGAGTGCAGCTCTGGAGTATAATACAGGATGTAACTCTGGATCAGTACAGGATAAGGGCTCTTTCACACTTGCGTTGTCCGGATCTGTCGTGTACTCCATTTGCCGGAGGTGCCCGCCGGATCCGGAAAAACGCAAGTGAACTGAAAGCATTTGAAGACTGATCCGTCTTCAAAATGCGTTCAGTGTTACTATGGCAGCCAGGACGCTATTAAAGTCCTGGCTGCCATAGTAGTAGTGGGGAGCGGGGGAGCGGTATACTTACAGTCCGTGCGGCTCCCGGGGCGCTCCAGAATGACGTCAGAGCGCCCCATGCGCATGGATGACGTGTCCATGTGATCACGTCATCGATGCGCGTGGGGCGCCCTGACGTCACTCTGGAGCGCCCGGGGAGCCGCACGGACGGTAAGTATACCGCTCCCCCGCTCCCCACTACACTTTACCATGGCTGCCAGGACTTTAGCGTCCCGGCAGCCATGGTAACCATTCAGAAAAAGCTAAACGTCGGATCCGGCAATGCGGCAAGTCTTCAGGATTTTTGGCCGGAGCAAAAAGCGCAGCATGCTGCGGTATTTTCTCAGGCCAAAAAACGTTCCGGTCCTGAACTGAAGACATCCTGATGCATCCTGAACGGATTTCTCTCCATTCAGAATGCATTAGGATAATCCTGATCAGGATTCTTCCGGCATAGAGCCCCGACGGCGGAACTCTATGCCGGAAGAAAAGAACGCAAGTGTGAAAGAGCCCTAAGTAATGTAATGTATGTACACAGTGACTGCACCAGCAGAATAGTGAGTGCAGCTCTGGAGTGTAATACATGATACATGACTTCACCATTCCGGCCGAGGGAAAGCCACAATTTTTTCAAACTACTGTAAAAATGTCCTATCCTTGTCCGCAAAACAGATAAGAATAGGACATGTTCTATTTTTTGTGGGACCGTGGAATGGACGTGCGGATGCGGATTGAATGGGTCCGCATCCAATTCACAAAAAACGCTGGTCAGATGGGGACCGAAACTACAGCCCTAAGTGTGATAAGTGAACATTGTGTTCAGTAAAAAATTAACTATTTATGCTCCTGCAGTGATACCAGGATACAGTGCACGGGGATAAAACAGCCAGGAGTTGAGATTTTGAGGGATTATCCTAATCCGCTTGTCTGTAAACTCAGTGCTCAGGTGGATCTGACCCAGATTATTATGACCCTCCTGTAGTCACGTCCATTTATCTATTGACTCGTGTATGGCAGAGTTACAACGACAAACGATGTTTAAAGTGTGACACCCCTTTACAGGGGTGCATGCCGTTATCTGTATGTCCTTGGTGCCTGCCAGGATGCAGAGGAAAGACGAGTAACTTAAAGGGCTTGTATAAGATTAGAAAGAGCGCCATGTCTGGTATTGCATCCTGTTCCCTTTGTGTATTCTTTATACATTTCTTAACATGTTTCTAATTCCATCTGTTGCAGCAACTGAAGCAGCAGAGAGACAAGCTGAAGCAGTATCAGAAGAAGATCACGCTACAGCTGCAGCGAGAGCGGGAGGTGGCCAAGCAGCTGCTGCACGATGGCAAGAAAGAGTATGTTACTGCAGTACTACACTACTGTCCCCTGAAATGTCATCTGTTTCTAATGCCACCCCAGGGTGTCAGTGTATGGTGGGGTTCCTCAGAGCTAAGAACTGTGCAGGACCCCTGCCTGACAAACAGGGTATCCTCAGGAGGCCCCCAGGGTATTTAAGAGGTTTTCCTAAGGTATAAGCTTACCTATCCACAGGATCAGTGATAAGTATATGAACATGGGGATCCAAGCGCTGGGCCCCCATCAGTTACGAAAACGGGGTCCTGAGTCCATTGATTCTTTATGAAACTGCTGAAGATGGTCGAACACTTTACTCTGTTATCTCCAGCAGTCACCTACAGAATGAAAGGAGCGGCAGCTCCTAGGCTTTACTGCCTCGGATCCCCCATTATTAATGCCCCATTAGTGCCCACCATTATTGGTTCCCAGTATAAAGAATGCCCCCATTATTGGTTCCCAGTATAAAGAATGCCCCCATTATTGGTTCCCAGTATAAAGAATGCCCCCATTATTGGTTACCAGTATAAAGAATTCCCCCATTATTGGTTCCCAGTATAAAGAATGCCCCCATTATTGGTTACCAGTATAAAGAATGCCCCCATTATTGGTTACCAGTATAAAGAATGCCCCCATTATTGGTTACCAGTATAAAGAATGCCCCCATTATTGGTTCCCAGTATAAAGAATGCCCCCATTATTGGTTACCAGTATAAAGAATTCCCCCATTATTGGTTCCCAGTATAAAGAATGCCCCCATTATTGGTTACCAGTATAAAGAATTCCCCCATTATTGGTTCCCAGTATAAAGAATGCCCCCATTATTGGTTACCAGTATAAAGAATGCCCCCATTATTGGTTCCCAGTATAAAGAATGCCCCCATTATTGGTTCCCAGTATAAAGAATGCCCCCATTATTGGTTACCAGTATAAAGAATTCCCCCATTATTGGTTCCCAGTATAAAGAATGCCCCCATTATTGGTTACCAGTATAAAGAATGCCCCCATTATTGGTTACCAGTATAAAGAATGCCCCCATTATTGGTTACCAGTATAAAGAATGCCCCCATTATTGGTTCCCAGTATAAAGAATGCCCCCATTATTGGTTCCCAGTATAAAGAATGCCCCCATTATTGGTTACCAGTATAAAGAATGCCCCCATTATTGGTTACCAGTATAAAGAATGCCCCCATTATTGGTTACCAGTATAAAGAATGCCCCCATTATTGGTTCCCAGTATAAAGAATGCCCCCATTATTGGTTCCCAGTATAAAAAATGCCCCCATTATTGGTTCCCAGTATAAAGAATGCCCCCATTATTGGTTCCCAGTATAAAGAATGCCCCCATTATTGGTTCCCAGTATAAAGAATGCCCCCATTATTGGTTCCCAGTATAAAGAATGCCCCCATTATTGGTTACCAGTATAAAGAATGCCCCCATTATTGGTTACCAGTATAAAGAATGCCCCCATTATTGGTTCCCAGTATAAAGAATGCCCCCATTATTGGTTCCCAGTATAAAGAATGCCCCCATTATTGGTTACCAGTATAAAGAATGCCCCCATTATTGGTTACCAGTATAAAGAATGCCCCCATTATTGGTTACCAGTATAAAGAATGCCCCCATTATTGGTTACCAGTATAAAGAATGCCCCCATTATTGGTTCCCAGTATAAAGAATGCCCCCATTATTGGTTCCCAGTATAAAGAATGCCCCCATTATTGGTTCCCAGTATAAAGAATGCCCCCATTATTGGTTACCAGTATAAAGAATGCCCCCATTATTGGTTACCAGTATAAAGAATGCCCCCATTATTGGTTACCAGTATAAAGAATGCCCCCATTATTGGTTACCAGTATAAAGAATGCCCCCATTATTGGTTCCCAGCATAAAGAATGCCCCCATTATTGGTTACCAGCATAAAGAATGCCCCCATTATTGGTTACCAGCATAAAGAATGCCCCCATTATTGGTTCCCAGTATAAAGAATGCCCCCATTATTGGTTCCCAGTATAAAGACTGCACTTGCTAGGATATGCCCATATTGTCTGATAGGTGCAGGTCCCACGAGAACAAAGCGGAGAGCACTGTGGCTGGAGGACCCCGGGTTTCCTGTGGTCCATCCACCACCAAGCGCTGCTCCCATAGAGGTGAATAGGAGCGCACGCGCGGCCCCTAGGGGGCAGACGGAATTAGCCGAGCCAGAGCTCGGCTATTTTCGGCGGCCCCATAGAAATTAATGGAGGGTGGCTGCATTAATTTCCCCTCTCCATTCTCATTGTAGGTGCGATATGACCCCATTGTCTGAGATGGCAAAACCCCTTTAATGTGTAGCAAGTGTCCCCAGATGTGCAAGTGGATGAGTTTTTTTGTTGTTGTTGTTTTTTAACCCCTCATAGGCTATTTTTCCCTTGGTGTAGCCTTCTTTTATGGCCGTTAGGCGGGAGCACTCCTGTCTAAACGGCTGTTGAAATTAGTTCTATTGATTTCCAAGAAGTCGGTCTGGCTATGACAGACAGTTCGATGGCTGTTAAAAATAACGGCCATGTGAAGAACACCATTGACGTCAGTGTGTTCTGAAAAAAAAAAAGCCCATGTGAATGGGGCCTAAACCTGTCACTCAGGACCTATCTCTGTTAGTGAAAGTGGAGAACTACCATAAAGGACATCTAGAGGAATCAGTGTGGTCATATATTACATAGACACTTGTTAATACCGTAGTTCCCCTTAAATTAGAAGTCTGCAGCCGCCTGCGAGTTTCTCAGCAATTAAATCATGTCACCGGGGTTTCAGGGGCCAGAAGAGCTGTTCGCCTGAGAGTCTTCATTTAGGCTAATTTCACAGGAGCGTATTCAGTCTGCGTGACAGGAGTTTTTCCCAGACTAAACACTGCTCGTCTGACACAAACTAACAGCATTATAATGATTTATAATGCTGTGTGTTCCTGGCCACCGCAGCTGTACGGAATTGTACTGACGGCATAATTCAGTACAGCGGAGGTTGGCCAGGAACGCACAGCATTATAAATCATTATAATGCTGTTAGTTTGTGTCACAGGAGCAGCCTTCAGTCCGGCAAATACCCCTCGCACATGGAGTGTATTTCACGGACCGAATACGCTCCTGTACAATTAGCATTATAGGAGAAGTTCTTCAGATCCCTTTAATCGTTGTATAATGACCTGTGAGGATAGGTCACCAATAAAAATAGCTTGGACAACCCCTTTAAGATGCCCATACATTTTAAGTGAAAGTCGACCAATCCTGCTGATTTCTTAGATGTATGGGGGTTTCCCGACTGGCCGGCGAGTGGCGACAGCAGATGCTATGGGATGGAAGCATTGGCAAGTGTTTGTCCCCTGCTTGTTAAGCCCCTGCTGGAGCAGGTAGGGCATTCACTTGGCACAAAGTGTTGGTTAAATGTCTCTGATATACCACTACAAATGGTTACCTCTGCTTCTAGATAACCCATACCCACGTGGCACAGACTATGTGGACTGTCAGCTTTGGGGTCCATTCACACATCGTGGTGAAAGCATGCATCACATTGCCACGATTTTGTGAAAATTCCAGCAAAAATGCCAGTTGAGGACAAGACGTGATCTCATCCTTAGAGTGAAATCTGTTTTTCCTCTTCACCCTTTAGAAAAGCCAAACTGCTGTTAAAGAAAAAGCGATACCAAGATCAGCTTCTGGAGAAGACGGATAATCAGATCAGTAACTTGGAAAAAATGGTGAGTCCCCCACCCCCTTATCAGTCCAGGGTTTAGGATTTCAAGGCCTTAGGACAAAGATCAGCAACCTCCGGCACTCCAGCTGTTCTGAAACTACAACTCCCAGTATCCTCATTTCAGTTTACAAGAACAGCTGAATAAGTGCATGCTGGGAGTTGTACTTTGACAGCAGCTGGCATGCTGAAGGTTGCTGATCCCTGACCTAGGCTATATGCACACGACTGTATGTATTTTGAGGTCCGCAAAAAATACGGATGACGTCCATGTGACATCCGTTTTATTTAGTTTTTTTTCCGGATCCATTGTAACAGTGCCTATTCTTGTCTGCAAAACCGACAAGAATAGGACATGCTCTACTCCACTATGGAACGGACATACGGATGCGGATAGCACACGGTGTCCTGTCTGCATTTTTTGCGGACCCATTGAAATGAATGGGTCCTCGTCCAATCTGCAAAAAAAACGCAATGGACACAGAAACAAAATACGTTTGTGTGCATGTGGCCTTAGGGTATGTTCACTCAGGATCTAAATGGCAGCAGAGAAAGCCACCACAAGTCTGGCGAATCTATGTGTTGCAAAGGATGAAAATTCCCAGCATAAAATGTCATGCCAGGGATTCAAAATCCACACCGCATGTCACGCTGATTTTTACGCACGATGTGGATGAGATTTAAGTCTCATCAGCTTTGCTGCTACTGTAAACCCTGTGGACTTTGTCCTAAAATTCCTGAAAGGACAATCTGCAGTGTATCCAACCCATGGGATCTACATCACACACATAGTTTTTTGCGTTGTAGCCCATTGCATCCTGGTAGAATGTTTAGACTGCATGATGATTAGTGTTGTGCGAACTTGTGTTATCTAAGAATTCCGTTATGGATTCCGCTACCACGGACCAAAAGTTATGGTCCGTGGTAGCAGAATCTATAGATAATCCTAACCCGAACTTTGTACGCCAAACTTGAAAACACAAGTTCGCTCATCCCTAATGATGATGTGGTTCTCCTAGAAGAAGGTAGGGGAGGGGTTCCCATTCGCACCACTCCTGAATTCTGAGCGTCTGGTTGTTATCCTCACTTTCCTCAATGTAAATGTCTTTATTTGTAGGTTGAACACATAGAATTTGCACAGATCGAGATGAAAGTAATTGAAGGTTTGAAAATTGGTAATGACTGCTTGAAGAAAATGCACGAGGTGAGTTTGTCCCCAGGGATAAGTGTTAATTTTTTTTGGCCAGGGGAGAATTTATATAATGTATTTATTTTTATTTTTTCTAGATTATGTCCATAGAAGAAGTGGAGAGGATCATGGATGAAACCCAGGAGGGAATAGAATACCAGCGGGTAAGCTATAAAGCATCTGTTTATTTGTTGTGGCTTGGAAGGTCTTAAAGGGGTTCTTCAGGATTTTTATATTGATGGCCGATCCTAAGGATAGGCTATCAATATCAGAGCGGCGGGGGATCGACCCCCAGCATCCCCCCCAATTGGCACTGGAACTACACTGCTCCATCCACTGTCTATTGGACAGAGCTGGGTCAAGTGAATTGGAGCAGCGCTGCAATAACCAGCTCCAGTGGACGGAGCTGTGTATTTCCTGAACAGAACAGCTGATGCCTGGACACAGACCCCCCACCAATCCGATATTGATTGGACACCCAGATTGAATGTGGCTGTTCTTTCCACAGCAAATTGATGAACTTCTAGCAGGAAGCATGACGACAGAGGACGAGGAGGCCATCTTGGAGGAGCTGGAGGCCATCACTCAGGTAAGCAGGGAAGGGGTCTGCAATTAAATTATTTGGCAGGTTAAAGGAGAACATGGTCGCACCCATGGGTGAAAGTTAGATTCCACTGGTAAAGCGCAAGGTCCAGGGGACAGCACCCGTCACGTATGGAGGAGGCTGAGCTCCTGAGCCCACTTCATACAGTCTCTGCACATGTGTGACATACGTGCACAGGGGTTAAAGGAGAAATCTACTCCAACTGATCTTCTGTTATAAAAGCCTGAGGTCACAGACTCCACCAGTGTCCTCTTTTCATGAAGGACCCAACTGGTTGATCCTTGAAGCAGTTAAAGGGTAAATGATCTTCAGATATGTCATGGATACAAGCGAGAAGACCATACAGAACGCTGTAACCCTTGAGGACTGCTCAGAGATTTCCGGTAGTGGGAAAATGACCGTGAAATCAGTGGCAGCTTCATGAATCTGGAAATCATTGGTGGTTGGCCATTGCATCTTTTCACTTCTCAAGCTCATTGAATTTACCCTACATGCCAAGTTCACATGTTGCAGATTTCCCCTGGATTTGTGGTGTGGATGCCCCTCTGCAAATCTGCATACAAGTCTGTGGGATATTCCAGTCCCCATCTACATGCTGCTGGTTCCTTCATGTCTGCAGCACACACATTATCCTGCAGAGTTTTCCCGGATTAGTTGTGGATTTCTCCCATGTCCTTCAATAGAATTTAAGGCCACAAGTAAATCTGCGACTCTGACAAGTGTGTTATGAATTTACTTGCAGATTTGGTGCCGATTTCATCCACTTCAAATACGTAGTGTGTAAATTTAAAGGGGTTATCCAATTCTAAAAATGCCCCCCCACAATGCCCGGGCCTCTCCTATAGAGCATACTTACCCCGGTACCTGAGTCACTCCGGATCCCTGCACGGCCGCTGATGCATCTTCCCGTCACGTGGATCAAAACATACGGTGACGGCGTTGGGGTGCAGCCAATAGAAGGCCGCAACGGCGACCAGCCCCCTTGCATCTCGGATAACGTCACCCGTGTTGCTAGGGAGGCTGGTCACCGCCACGGCCAGCTATTGGCTGCACCTCCGTGTCTCCGGATATTTTGATCCGCGTTACAGGGAGATGCATCGGCGGCCGTGTAGGGATACGGAGTGACGCAGGGAGCGTGGTAAATATGAACTATAGGAGGGCCCGGGCATTTTTAGAATTGTAAACCGCATTAACTGCTTCTACGCACAGCTCAGCTCAACATGTTGGGTCTCAGAATGTCTGCAATCCTGCAGAATGTCAGAGACCCCATACAATAGCCTGTTTATGTCTTCCATAGGAGTGGAAACCTAATTTATTATAATGTTTGATGCAAACCCTGTGTGCATTGGGTTATTCCAGTAGCTTTTAAGTGCTCTTTATAGCTGTGTGGGACGTCGCTCCATGTGCTAGAACAGGGTTTATCATCTTGTTCCTTACAGGAAGAACTGGAACTCCCAGAAGCTCCCAAGGAGCCGCTCCCAGAACCCACTCCAGGTAGTTCCTTGTTAATACTGGGGTACTAGGGTGACTGACGGGTGCCTCCCTGCTTATAGGTCACTGCAGGACCACTTTCTGGGGAGAATACATCTGTAATTTGGCACCAGTGGGGTATACTATTATTTTTGTTTTCTGATGGATTCGTACAGAATTAAGTTGGAGGACAGTAGGTCCCTATTAGTCCTTAGGCAGAATTAAGGGAATCTGTCACCAGCGACCTCCCTATCAAACTGTTTGCATAGACACATCACTGAGGTTCACCCGATTTTCTTCTGTTGATCCGAGGCTCTGTTCCTGATTTATGATACTCATTCCTAATATGCAAATTAGGCCATTGGTGCAATGAGGGCATCACCATTGCTCTTGTTGCACCCCAGCTCCACTTCTTTCTGTGATCAGTCCCCCCCTCGCTGCTTTTATTACTAGGACCAGGCAGTGGGGCAGGGGCTGGCCACAGAGCGGAGCTTGGATGCAACAAGAGCAAAGGTGACACCCTCATTGCACTAAGGGCCTAAGTTGCATATTTAGGAAAAAGTATCATAACTCGGGAACGGAGACTCAGATCAACAAATGAAAAGCAGTGTTTTAATAAGGAGAACCACAGCGATGTGTCTGGAAACAGTTGGATAGGGAGGTCGCTGGTTACAGATTGCTTTTATGTCTCAGTACAATTTGGAGCTGTAATGCCCATGTGCATGAGAGCTAATGTTTAATGGGAATTTTAGTTGCTTAAAGGGGTTGTCCAATTTAGAAACTTTTATATAGTCTATTTTCATTCACCCTATTAGAGAAAATTTTGATAATAAATGGGGTACTCTTTTCAGGACCCTCATCTCTTGGCCAGAGTGAAGAACAGTTAGGCCCCTTTCACACGGGCGAGAATTCTGCGCGGGTGCAATGCGTGAGGTGAGCGCATTGCACCCGCACTGAATCCGGACCCATTCACTTCAATGGGGCTGCTCAGATGAGCGGTGATTTTCACGCATTACTTGTGCGTTGCGTGAAAATCACAGCATGTTCTACATTTTTTTGACGCAACGCAGGCCCTATAGAAATGAATGGGTCTGCGTGAAAATCGCAAGCAAGTGCGGATGCGGTGCAATTTTCACGCACTGTTGCTAGGAGACGATGTAAGTAAATTGCTAAGTGTTTTACTGTATTATTTTCCCTTATAACATGGTTTTCTGTATTCTTAATATAGAATGCTTACTAAATGTGGCTTTAGGGGTTAAAAAAATAAATAAAATGAACTCACCTCATCTTCTTGTTCGCACAGCCGACATCGTCTTCTTTCTTCTTTCAGGACCTGCAAAAGGACCTTTGATGTAATCGCACTCACCACGTGGTGAGCGCGGTGACGTCAGCGCAGGTCCTGCTGAATGGAGATAGAAGATTTCTGTCTTCATTCAGCAGGACCTGCGCTGATGGTGGTGAGCGCGATTACGTCATCAAAGGTCCTTTTTGCAGGTCCTGAAAGAAGAAAGAAGATTATGCCGGCTGCGCGAACAACAAGATGAGGGGAGTTAATTTATTTTTATTTTTTAACCCCTAAAGCCACATTTTAGTAAGCATTCTGTATTAAGAATGCTATTATTTTCCTTTGTAACCATGTTATAAGGGAAAATAATAAAATATACAGAACGCCTAACCCAAATCCGAACTTCAGTGAAGAAGTCCGGGTACCACAGGTTTTTTTTTATCACGCGCGTGCAAAACGCATTGCACCCGCGCGATAAAAACTGAACATCAGAACACACAATCGCAGTCAAAACTGACTGCAATTGCGTACCTACTCGCACGATTCCCTGATCGCAGACGCAACGCATTCGGACACGCTCGTCTGCAAGGGGACTTACGCAGACAATTCATTTGAATGGGGATTGGGTAATGCTTAAAGAGGTTATCCAAGTTCTAAAATATCCCCCTCCAATGCCCGGGCCCCTCATATACATTATACTTACCCCGCTCCACGGCACCCGCATCGCCCTGGATCCCTGCACGGTCGCCGCTGCATCTCAAGAGATGGGGGGGGGAGCAGCCAATAGCAGGCCGCGTCAGTGACCAGCTTCAAGGGGGCTCATCACCTTCCCCCCTTCCCCAATCACCAGATGTTTTTAGCTGCGCCACTGGGAGTATATGATCATGGTCACTGAATGACATTTTTTAGAATTCAGATAACCCCTTTAATTTTACTATGTGCGGACTGTGGGCACTGATTTTCCTATCTATTAAAGCTGAGAGGGACCCTTCTAGCATGTAGGGCTGGTCCACTTTTTTATTTTTTGGGGGGAGGAAGGGGGGGTTATGTCTTACTGATGGATGGAGGACACCTCTTTAATCTGTGGACGCCCTTTGGAGGCATCTTGTGTTTTTTCTTAATATACTGACTTCCAAGCAGCAGTTCTTTTTTCTAGAAATGTAATTTTCCTCTTTCCTTCCTTTTCACAGAGAAACAAGCCGTCAAGAACAAACCCAAACCACAGATGGTGGCCGCTTCCTAACCTCATGCCCAGTTTGTGCAATCAGAAAGTCTATTTTTTTTTCTTCTGGTTTTTCCCCTTTCTCTTCTACTCCCGGAGGGAGCTCCGTGCCGTGTTGTGCTGGAACGCTCTGCCAACCATTCCTAGGAGGAGGGGGTAGAATCCGGCTGTGTGCTAAACTGCATCGCCCTCTCTGGTTTACATTGGGGAACCTCTTCCAGCCTGGAGAGGTCATATCTCCTTCCCGAAAGCCTCTCCAGCCTCCGCAGTAGGAGGATGGACGGAGACCTCATGCACTCTTTAATAAACTGCATTGGTTTAGTTTTGCCATCACTCAGCCTGCGTTGTCTATTGTAGATGATCCCTTCCCTAGGTCGCGGCAGTCGCGCTCCACCAGTATTTCGCTGTTCTCACGCTGTGTAATGAATGTTTTTTTTCTAGTGTGGGCATTTAAGTGGCTTTTAATACCAGAGATTAAGTGAAGCAGACCGAATGCTTTGAGAAGAGAACTGCTGCCTGCACATTAACCAGGGAACATGTAGGGTCACCTTCCATGGACCGCCCACCGTGCCAGGTCCAGGTCTTGAACTTTCTTCTGTTGCTCTTATGTTGGATGGTAACAGTTGCTGACGCCCATTACTTCTACATGATGGATTTTGGGGATTGTGCATGCTTAGTTCAAATCAGTTTTTTAAATGTATACCTAATTTCATATGATGAATATTCAGAATAAAACACTAAAAGTACAGGGTCGCTGCCAAAAATGACGTGGTTATCAGTTTACATCATAGGTTTGGTCCTCCGTCTGGCCATGTGATACGGCATGGTCCTCCCTAGGAGTGTGAAGATGATTAATTGTGGTGCTGAACCCCGTCGTACTGGAGTGCCCTAAAACTGTGGCGTATAAGGCTCCATTCAGACGTCCGTAGTGCATTGCGGATCCGCAATACTGCCGGCCGGCACCCCCATAGAAATGCCTATTCTTGTTCGCAATTGCGGACAAGAATAGGACATGTTCTATTTTTTTTCCGGAGCCGCGCTCCGGAAATGCTGATGCGGAGGGCACATAGTGTGCTCTCCGCATCCATTCCGTCCCCATGGAGAATGAATGGGTCCGCACCCATGCATTATACGGACGTGTGAATGGAGCCTTAGGGGCGGTGTATGCACTCCAATCACTGCTGGATAGGGCAGGCTGTCTGATGTGGAACTACTGGACTCAGCATGTCTTCTGGAGCATAATAGGACTCACGGCTAGAGGCGTATCTAGTGGAGGCCGCCTCTATGGATGTCGTATGTCTAAGATGGACCCTAATCAATGCATAGTCAAAAGTTTTACAACTTTGTAATATTCTGTGTGTTTCATTTCTCGAAAATTATCAGGATTTCTTCTTGAAGGTGAATGGAAGGATTTTTTTTTAATCTTAAGCGGTTGAGAACCAATGTCCCACTGTCACAGGTGCACAGCATATACTTGAGCTGTCGGGGTTCAGTGCTACAGAGAGGAAGCGGCTAAGACGGTGCAGCCAAAAACCACGCTGACATGTAAGAGGATTGATGAGAGATGACTGTTCATTGAGGGTAATGGCCACACAGTTGCCCATAGAACGGTGCAGCCGTTGACAATACAGACCTACTGAACAGTGCGGTTTTCATTAGATTATTAGAGCCCGCTGTTGCCCTTTCAAAGGTGCGGTCCTTTAACACAGCACGACCACGTCACAACCGTGACACCACCACTGCACCATGTGGTCGTACCCTAATAGTACACATTGTCTCAATGTTGTAGCCTCACCGTGTGCCGCTGCCCTAGGAGGCTTCTCTGCAGTGTTATTTGCAGTCTGCATTACAACGCAGGTTCTAATATAATCAAATGGACTAACACATATTATCCGAAAGTTACCTCGTTATTGATGCCCCTCCTCCACACGTACATTCACAATCATTTATCTTCTGCATAGAAGGGGCGTTTTTATGCAGCCTGTTCACGTTAGGCGGGCAATGACCCTAATCAAATGTATAGAGTATTGGTTCATGTGATTGTAAAATAAGCAATTGTCTAGGACTGAGTTGTCTGCAGCAAGTTTTGTGACAAAATTCACATGTGATTTACGGCAAATCTGCGGCGGATAATTTCTGGACCCAGATTTATTTATTTTTTTAAATCGGACCATTTTTATTGTCATTTTGCATTTAGGGCCCAGCTTTAATGTAGATAGAAAATGGTTGTGTAACTAGAAAAAAACTCCTGCCAAAAGGTATTGTGTTACGCTTAGTGCAGGTTCCTGACACGCCAAAAAGACCTTCCCAGTGCCATGCACTGCCCCCGTGGGGCCCTTCACTAGGCATAGCACAATGTGAGTTTTCCTTTAAGGGCAGACATCTTTTTTGTGATAACTGGTTTCTGGCATTCGGTGAAGCCTCTGACACCTTTGACTGTAATCAGTCTCTCAGGCCTTGTAGACGGTGGGTCTAGTGATGCAAACTTACTCATCGTAGCTGCGGGTACTAGACCTGCTGTCAAGCTGAAACTTGCGCTCGGGCACGGATTGGAACTTAAAGAGGACCCGACATTACAATATAAGTACCTGGCACTGTAGGGCATTATTAGTAGATGTCATCGCTCAATTACTTTTTTATATATTTTTTTTTCAGATCGACTGCTCTTTTGCCCCGCTGTGCCCCCCATTCTAGTTATGCTATTAGCTCACGTCTGTAAAGAGAGAAGATGCCAGGTTTTCTTCAATCACAGTAAAGCGCGTCACGGCCAGGGTGAAGGAGATGCCCCCTGAGAAAAGCTGGCATCTCTTCCTCCCTGTACTGATGCTCTA
Source organism: Bufo bufo (assembly GCF_905171765.1). Lineage (NCBI taxonomy): Eukaryota > Metazoa > Chordata > Amphibia > Anura > Bufonidae > Bufo > Bufo bufo. The sequence goes on from NC_053394.1 coordinate 413,898,148, forward strand.
TATTAGCATACAGGGCATGGAACCAGAACAGGGGGCACAGCGGGGCAACAGAGCAGCTGATCTGAAAAATATATATACAGCGATGACATCTATTAATAATGCCTTAGGCCCCTTTCACACGGGCGAGTTTTCCACGCGGGTGCAATGCGTGAGGTAAACGCATTGCACCCGCACTGAATCCGGACCCATTCACTTCTATGGGGCGGTGCAGATGAGCGATGATTGTCACGCATCACTTGTGCGTTGCGTGAAAATCGTAGCATGCTCCTCTTTGTGCGTTTTTCATGTAACGCAGGCCCCATAGAAGTGAATGGGGCTGCGTGAAAATCGCAAGCAAGTGCGGATGCGGTGCGATTTTCACGCACAGGTTGCTAGGAGATGATCGGGACCCGATCATTATTATTATTTTCCCTTATAACCATGGATCATGTGATGGACCATGTGATGAGCGCAGTGACGTCACCACAGGTCCTTTTCCTCACAGATGAAGACAGAAGAGATGCCGGCTGCGCGAACAAGTGGATTAAGGCGAGTTAAATTATTTTTTTTAACCCCTCCAGCCCTTTTGTACTAAGCATAACCTTGTTATAAGGGAAAAAAATTACAATCTACACAACCTTGAACCCAAACCGGAACTTCTGTGAAGAAGTTCGGGTCTGGGTACCACATTCAGTTTTTTATCACGCGTGTGCAAAACACATTGCACCCGCACGATAAAAACTGAACAACGTAACGCAATCGCAGTCAAAACTGACTGAAAATGAAACCTACTCGCGCGAGTTTGCCACATTGCACCCGGGACGCCTCCGGAGCCAAAACATGACGCCCGTGTGAAAGAGGCCTTACAGTGCCAGGGTCCGGCCCTGGAAAAACCTAAAAGTGGCCCCAATGTTTTAGGTGGGTCCAAATTGACAGAAGATGGGGCCAATAGAAGTTGGCAGGGTTAGCAATACCATAGTGCGGCACAAAATACCATCCCACAGAACCAAATACCACAGTGCAGCACAAAATCCTCCCGAGGATCTGTCCTTCTGTGGTGGCCATCAGTAGCTGCCACATTTTGTCCTCCTCCTTCTCCAGCTGTTTCCAATTAACATGGAGCCAGCCCTACATTCAGGCTAGGGCTACACAGCGACACTGTTCACGGCCAGGATCGCTGAGTTCCAATAGAAATGAATGGGATTGCTGCGGCAGTCGCAAGAAATCCAGCCATGTTTGATTTATTGCACAGTGTCGCTGTGTAGCCCCAGCCTTAGCATGCTGCCTGGAATTCCTCTAATATTGACCCCTATAGTGCCCCCCGTAGTATGCACCTGGGCAGCGGCAGTGAGAAGAGCTCGGGTGGTCTTGTGGGGCATCGACCCACCGGGAAAATTCCCTGTAGAATCTATTGCCAGTCGCCCCTGCTTGCACTGGTTTCAGTCCTTTGCTTTGCCGAAATCAGTCAGTTTACATTGTGGCATGGTAGAGCTGGGCTTGAGAAGAGCCATTAATGCTGACATACAGGGGGCACCCAGTAATCACGTGACTCCTGGGATTAACGCAAGAAGTGCACCTGCTGCCTTAGTGGTGGTCCGTGTGCACCACATTATTATCTGCAGCCTTTAAACCAACCAAGGGCCATTCCATTCATTGCCTTGTGCACTGATCTCAAGGCACAGAACCCCTGTTTTCTGAAGTGTGGTCACCCTGGGTGATCCCATGCCATGAAACCCCTGTTCGCGGCTGTGTGGTCACCTACCAATTGAAATACAATCATTGACAAAGATTATTTTTTTAAATAACGCACCCAGATAGAAATGTTGGATTGCTGCAAAACTTGGCATGCAGTTATGATTCAGGCAGATAAGCATGAATACAGGTGTGGACGGATTAGATACTGGGTTTTGCCACAAGAGGGCAGAAAAGTGCTTTCCCTGCTGTCTTATAATAAATAAATAAAAATGTCTCAGAGGCTACTTTTGGGTAGTGTACCTCCTGGTGAGAGATTGTTGACTGCTCGACATGTCTCTATGATGCACTCAGATATTTTGCCCAGTCGACAGACTTTGAGAGGGAATTCATCATTGGACAGAGAGTAGCAGGATGTTCCTTTCGACAGGCTGCCCCCCTTCTAGGCCATTCTGCCCTAGGTGTTGGGAGCAGTGGTTACATAAGGGCATGCACACAATGAACAGGGTCCAGACAGACGACCAGTAGAGAGGATTGTTTGATCCACCAACAGGCATGAGCAGCTCCATCCGTTTCATTGTCCACCATCCAGACACAGGCGGTACCTTCATTACACATTGGCGTTGTTGTGCCCATTACAAGTCCTGACATTGATTACCAGCCACCGTCACCTTTGCAGTGGTGTCGTGAATGACACAACAATAGTCACAACAATAGACAATCACAGTCTGCTTAAACTAATAACCCACAAAGAATTAAATGTTGCCATGTTTTTATTGAACACACCATGTAAACATTCACAGTGCAGGTGGAAAAAGTATGTGAACCCTTGGATTTAATAACTGGTTGAACCTCCTTTGGCAGCAATAACTTCAACCAAACGTTTCCTGTAGTTGCAGATCAGACGTGCACAACGGTCAGGAGTAATTCTTGACCATTCCTCTTTACAGAACTGTTTCAGTTCAGCAATATTCTTGGGATGTCTGGTGTGAATCACTTTCTTGAGGTCATGCCACAGTCTCTCAATCGGATTGAGGTCAGGACTCTGACTGGGCCACTCCAGAAGGCGTATTTTCTTCTGTTTAAGCCATTCTACTGTTGATTTACTTCTATGCTTTGGGTCGTTGTCCTGTTGCAGCATCCATCTTCTGTTGAGCTTCAGCTGGTGGACAGATGGCCTTAAGTTCTCCTGAAAAATGTCTTGATAAAGTTGGGAATTCTTTTTTCCTTCGATGATAGCAATCCGTCCAGGCCCTGACGCAGCCCCAAACCATGATGCCCCCACCACCATACTTCACAGTTGGGATGAGGTTTTGATGTTGATGTGCTGTGCCTCTTTTTCTCCACACATAGTGTTGTGTGTTTCTTCCAAACAACTCCACTTTGGTTTCATCTGTCCACAGAATATTTTGCCAGTACTGCTGTGGAACATCCGGGTGCTCTTGTGCAAACTGTAAACGTGCAGCAATGTATTTTTTGGACAGCAGTGGCTTCCTCTGTGGTATCCTCCCATGAAATCCATTCTTGTTTAGTATCATAGATTCGCTAATAGGGATGTTAGCATATGCCAGAGACTTTTGTAAGTCTTTAGCTGACACTCTAGGATTCTTCTTCACCTCATTGAGCAGTCTGCGCTGTGCTCTTGCAGTCATCTTTACAGGACGGCCACTCCTAGGGAGAGTAGCAGCAGTGCTGAACTTTCTCCATTTATAGACAATTTGTCTTACCGTGGACTGATGAACAGCAAGGCTTTCGGAGATGCTTTTATAACGCTTTCCAGCTTTATGCAAGTCAACAATTCTTAATCGTAGGTCTTCTGAGAGCTCTTTTGTGCGAGGCATCATTCACATCAGGCAATGCTTCTTGTGAAAAGCAAACCCAGAACTGGTGTGTGTTTTTATAGGGCAGGGCAGCTGTAACCAACACCTCCAATCTCATCTCATTGATTGGACTCCAGTTGGCTGACACCTCACTCCAATTAGCTCTTGGAGATGTCATTAGTCTAGGGGTTCACATACTTTTTCCACCTGCACTGTGAATG